>NW_006437736.1:1200388-1210085 GCF_000325575.1 Pteropus alecto
GGAGAAACAGATTGACTGGAAAGGCCTCTTTGTGCCCCTGTGGAGTTTGGGGTGAAGGTCAAGGTCACCTTAGCGTCTGTTATGGGCAGAAATTGTACCCCCTCCAAATACGTATATTAAGCCCGAACCCCAATGTCTCAGAATGTGACTGTATTTGGAGATAGGGCCTTTAGAGAGGTGAGGAAGTTAAAACGAGGCCCTGAGGGTGGGCCCTAGTCCAGTGTAACTGGTGTCCTCGCAGGAAGAGATCGACAGAGAGACCCCGGGGGCAGTGAGCACAGAGGAAAGACCAGTGGGGACACGCAGAGAAAGCCGCCTGCACGCCAAGCAGCGAGGCCTCCGAGAAAACCAGACCTGCGGACACCTGGACTGACAGCCTTCGGGACTGTGCGAGGATGAATGTTTATTGTTTGAGCCACACGGTCTGCAGTATGGATTATGGCCTTCCTGTAACGAATACAGGGTCCTAGACTCCAAAACCGGAAGGGCTCTGAACTGTCAGGCTCCTGCAACCACACTTTCCTCTCCTTTCTTCTCCCTGTCCCATGCTGCCCTGTGTCACCCAACACTCCCCGGAGGCCACGGGCTGCACCCCCACCAACGTTCCGTGTGCTGAGTGTTCAGGGACCGGTGATGTAGCTGTCATCATCCCACCCAAGTGAGGTCTTCAGGGATGGGTCATTGTGGGTCCATCCCACAGGTATTTAAGCAGCTGGGCCCAGTTTCGTGGAGACTGCAGTTCTGGGGGTTTCTACCAAAAAAATCTGATTGTTCCCTATGTGTCTGGGAGGACAAGGACTGTGACTCGGTCTTCGAGGCAACCTCAGAGCTTGGCACATAGTAGGTTCATAGCAGGAGAGGGTCACAGTGACTATAGCCTCTGTGGGCACAGAGGCAGGATCTGAAGCTAGAAATACTGAGCCCAGATTTCTGGGCCGGGGAGACAAGACTGAAACAAAGCAAATCAGGATTAAAGAGGGTGGGGCGTGCCTCAGAGTTTGCCACAAACTGCCAATTAGATTTTTTTAAAAGTGATCTTTAAAAAGGTTACTTAAAACGTACTCAAAACCGCAGTTTGAGAGTTGTGAAGGCCGCAGGTGGTACACTTTTTTGTGTGTGTGCTAAAATATATGCGACATAAAATTTAACATTTTAACCTTTTTCATGTGTACTGTTCGGCGGCATCAAGGACGTTCACATCGTCGTGCAGCCATCACCCCATCCATCTCCAGGACATTTTCATCTTCCCAAACGGAAACTCTGTCCCCACTAAACAATATGCTACTTGGATGTTACGGCTTAATTGATGGGTCAGTATTGTGGGGCTGGCCAGGTGACATGGGCTCCCACAGAAGAGAGCGACTATCCCATCTCGGGAGGTGTGCAAAGACTGGCCACGAGCCACAAGGAGAAGCTGGAAGGCACGACCAGTCTACGGCTGTGGACCAGTCTTTGCCAGGTGTCTGTGGAAGGGTGAGACAAAAAGCCTTACCTGTTATGGACGGAGGTGGAGGTTTTGCTGTGTGTGTGTGTGTGTGTGTGTGTGTGTGTGTGTGTGTGTGTGTGTGTCTAGGCGACATGATTCGACCTGCAGTTTATGTGTATTAAACACAAGCTGTGCAATAATGAGGCTCCATTTTACCTCACGTAGCCCCCAATCTCGTCAGCCCCCAAATGTGGTGAGTTCATTCATGTTCCTTTCTGTTCCGTCACCTTCCAGAAATGTCTCAGAGCCACCCCCCACCTCTGCAAGGAGGGCGAGTTGGAGAGTACGCAGTGTACGGTCACACGGCTGACACGGTTGGTTGTCTACTCAACAGCGACCCCACCCCCGTGACGGACCCCCAATTTGTTCAAGATTCAAGTGGAAACTGCTCATGGAAGGCGGGGCCAGCGCCAAGACACGCATCGCGGTTGGGCTGAGGCGTAGACTCTAAGTCATCTCGTGGTTATCCCATTACTCCTTGTCGGTGTGATCGGGCAGGTGAGTTCCACGCTGGATGAATGACTTGGTCAGGAAGTCAGGAGTCACTTGTCTGAGCTGAACCCTGAAAGGTGAGTACGTTACCTGGGGGTGGAGGAGAGCGGGCCGTTCTAGAGGTTACGCACTATACGTAGAAAGGCCCCGTGATCAGGCGTGAAACAGAGGTGTGAAAGGCAGCCTGCGTGCCTGGAGTGCAGAGAATCTGGAAATCGCGGCGGGGCCCAGTGGGGGGAGGGCAGAGCTGATGCTTTAACCCCCAACTTCACGTCCAGTAAAAGTCGCAACTCCTCCCGGTAAGTTCCGAGATCCCCAGGCGCTTAAGTTGTTACCACTTCCCCCGCTGCTCCCGCCCCTGCCTGCATGATTTTTGCTGCCACTGTGCTGACTCAGACGTGAAAGTTCACCCCCCGTTCTCCATTTCCACAAAACCCTTCTCTTGACAAATACTTGTGAGCAGAGCATTTCCCAAAGATCTCGGGGTGACATCAGGCCCTACACAGAAAACACTTCAACAAGGAACCTTCGATAGCTCTGTTCCTCTAAATCTTTTCAGGACATGCTGTTCCCTTCCCTCCCAGCTGCCCAGTAATTCCTCTCCGATCTCCGTCCCCTCTGCCTGGTCGCCTGGGGCTCGCCCTCATCCTGGCTCCTCTCCCCTCCCCTCCCCGCCCCTCTCCTGTCTCTGCGCTCTCCTCCCCTCTTCCAGCTGGCACTGGAACTGTAGGATCCGGCTCCCTCTATTGTGACTTACGGATCCAAAGTCACAATTCACAAACCTGACTGTGACATCTTTTTATTTTCTCCGACCGCCGCCTTCCGCCGTGGCCAGCCTCCCATTTACAGCCTTTGTGACCCCTCGAGCAGCAAAGTCCAGTCTCAACGTTTGGTCTCACATCGCATTTGACACCTGCCTCCTACCCTCCCTCGGCAGGTCAGGGCTTTGCCAGGGCCTTGGAGGGGGTGAGGGGAGCCTGCTCCTTCCCTCCACTGATCCCTTTCTTCTATCGCGGACTGCGATGGGGGAGCAGGGAGACAGAATGAGTTTTATCTCTTGTCGGCTGGTGCCGCCATGGTCCTTGCCGTGTGATGTCCCTGCTTCTGTGGCCCTCACTGGTGGGCCCATGGCAGATGTCCATGCCGGCTCTGGATGGACGGGTGATTGAAAAAAGGATGGCTGTATTGGCATATGTGCGGGGTGAATGAATGGCAGGATGGTCGAGGGACCGGTGGTGAATGCATGGGAGGAAAGGGACCAGGAGAGATGGAAGAGGGGCCAGAATGCACTGGCCGTTGTCAACCTAGGGGCCTCTGCCCGCCCCGGCTGGAGCCCTTCAGCCCCACTGAGACATCTGAAGAAACTCAGCAGAGTCTGCCCTCCATTGTGAGCTGGTGGCCATGGGTGGAGCTGCTGGTGGGAGAGTCTGAGGGGTGAGCGAGAGCAGGGAGAGGGGCGTCTCACTGGAAGTCGAGGTCAAAAAGCCAAGACCCCCAAGTGCCAGGGAGGGTGGGACAAATGGGAGCGAAACGAGGAGCCCACCCTCAGGCTGGGTTTACAGAGTCGAGGTGGGGGTGTGGGGAGCAGAGTGGTGTCCACGAGGGACCAGTGCAGAAGCCACGGGGGTCCGGAATGGTGGCGGATGATGCAGGTAAGGGCAGAGGCCTGTGGGAGCCACGGTAGAGGCCCTGGCCAGGGCGAGCACAGCTGTCCTCAGCTCCTGCCCTTTCTGTCAGGGTTCAGCCCAAAACTGTGGGTGGGCCCAGCAGAGCTGGATGAGTAGTTGACGTGGTTAGTTCCCAGGAATGCTTGTGGCTAGAATGAAAAACTGCTTTGATGTGTGACACTGGTCACCAAGTCTGATTACTGTGCACAAAAGGGAAAATGTTAACTCCTCAATGCATTGCAAAATATTTTGTAGACAAAAAAAACAAAAACAAAACCACTTCGAAGTCCAGGGTCCTGGGGACAACTGTGGCACAGGAGGTCCTCGGTAAGAGAGGTTTACAACTTGCTGGGCCTGGTGGTCTCTGAAGTTTAACATCCTGTGGGAACCCGGGGAAGGGTGCTGGAGAGCTGTTTCTGTGGAAGGACTTCCAGCTGACTTCCATTGCCTGCTTCCTGCGGGGCGGGTTCTGTGGAAGACCCGGATTCTAGTCCGGGGTCTGCCATGGATTTGCTGTGTGGCTTTGGCCAAGTCTCTGCACCACTCTGGGCCTAAGAAAGGGACGCTGGCCCATTCTGCCAGCCTCCTGGACCCTGCAGGTGGCCAGGAAGCTCCTGCAGACTAAATGAAGCCGTCTAGCCCACCAGACTTAGGGCCACATACGTTTAGCTGTGCAAACCTGTACATACACACAAACACACACATGTATACACACGGAGTGGTTTTCTGGCCCCAAAGCAGCCTCAGGCATAGCCCCAGCTCCAGAATAACGTGCATCTCACCCCAACCCCTACAAGGGCTCTTCTTCCTGAGAAAAGAGGACTCAGGGAAGCCTGTCCACGTCCCAGCTGTGTGACTTTGGATTGGTTGGCGACGTTTTCGAACGTCACTTCTCTCCTCTGCAAAATCGAGATTCCTTTCCTTTCTGCCTCCGGAGCAGCAGGGCAGGGCGCACGCACAGCCTCCTTGCCCTCCTCCTCAGTGGGCCATCTGTTTCCCGTTTCCATTTCCGGGGGCTAGCCTGGGCCAGGGGGAACGGGGGTGGGGGGTGCAGGATGTTCCCAGCTGGGGTTTCACTTCCCTCCTGCCCTGAGCCTGCCAATCTCCCCAGCAGGCATCCAGCAAGGAGGTCGCCCAGGGCCTTGGGACCCACAGCGCCCCCTGCCTCCCACGCTCTCCCGCTGACCTGCCAGCAGTTGTTCCCCTCCTTTGTGGGTCCCAGAGCGGGAGAAGAGCCCAGGGGCTCCATGTCCCCATCTCTGTTATTAGGATTTCTTGCCTCACTTTCTTTTCTGGAGGGAGGATCGTGGACTATGTGAGTTGCGTGGGTAGAATAGCAAGGTGGGAAGAGGCCTCGGGATCACTTAATTCACTCTTCCTGATTAATAGATGGGGAAATTGAGTCCCGGAGAAAGGATAGGGCTTGCCGTAAATCAAACAGTGGGTCAGTGGCTGTGTGGGCCAGAAGCTGGGGCTGCTGACTCTAAGCCAGTGCTTGGTCCCCGCAGCCCCTGGCCCGACAAAGGTGGCCCCCCACTGCCCTCCCTGAGCTCTTGGGGTTGCGGAAAGCTGCCTCTTCCCCAGGCCAGGCTGGAACAAGGAGCCTTTCGGGCCCCTGCATCGGGTGGATAGGCAGCACATCGGCTGAGGCGGTCTCCTCCCTTCCCTGGGCCTATGTCCCTGTCTGATAGCACAGTGGCCCTGCCGTTGAGCCTCTGACCCACAGGGGATATGGGGTCCCTCGTCAGTCTGGGCTCTTCTCCTCTGCTGGTCAGGCATGGAGGTGCAGCCTTAGCACAGAGCCAGCCTGGACGGTGGCGGAAGGAGGCTGCAGGCTGGCCTGAGGGTGGGGGCAGGAAGAGGCCTGAGTCACAGGGGAAGTGAGGACTGGTGGGGCTCCTGGCCCAGTGTGGCGCTGCCCCAGGAAGGGGAGAAGTGAGCCCGGCCAGCTCACTGCCTTGGGTCTGCTCTAAAACAGGATGGGTGGGGACCAGGAGGACAGCTTCCAGCCCAGGCTCTGGACACCTGTGGCCTCCTTTCTTCCACTCTCCCCCAATTCTGACTTCCCCTCGGCCCCAGTGGCTGGTGCCTCCTGGGTTCCCAAGGCCAGGTTGGCCCAAGGATGGATCTACAAGCCACCTTTGCACTGCTACCAGGAGAGGAGGCAGGGGACAGGGGGTGGGTGTTACATGTGACCACCCTTTGCAGAGCCTGTGTGGGTCAGGGGTGATGGCACTTCGTCCTGGGACTCCGTCCAGAGCAGGTGTGACTGGGAGAATGGCCGAAGGATCCAGAGGTAATTAGTATATCTGACCATGATGGGCTGAGTGTTTCCTCCCTAAATTAATGTTGAAGTCCTAACGCTAGGTACCTCAGAATCTGACTGCGTTTGGAGACAGGGCCTTTAAAGAGGTGACCTGTCCCGAAGCCATTAGACAGGGCCAAGCAGGGCAGGTAGGAGTGGAGCGGGGTGTAGGAGCCTGCGCTGCGTGAGGAGGGGCTGGACTGGGGTTCTGGGGGTTCATCGAGGTGTGTCGGGATCCAAGGAAGGTGAGGAGGACGTCGGCTACTGGGAGACTGAATATGCAAGTCCATACAGGCAGGACGATGGCATCCAGGTTTCTCCTGCTGCAGAAGGAAGTCACAGACATGGGAGGGGAGGGCTGGACGGAACCCCTGGTGCTGGACTAGAATTGGTTGTTGGCGTGAACATGTGCTTTTCTACGTATGGGTCGAACTAGGAACGCACACAGATCTGAATGCTGTGCCCACTGAGAAGGCGTGTGGGGCACTGCCCCATGGGAGGGAGCACACCCCGCTTTGTAGGAGGCGCCCGCAGCTCCGGGGGCTCAGAGGGGACAGGGCAGGGGGTGCCCACTCAGAGCTCCTGCTAATTGGCCCCCAGCTCCTCTCATCAAATCCTCCCCACGACTCTGTGGGTTAGGGGGTGCAAGGAGGGCCTGGGGTCCTGTCCAGTTCCCTCCCACATCTCCCAACTCGAGCTCCCAGCCCCACCAGTCAAGAAGCATGTGCAGGGCTGGAGAGGTAGAGGGCAAGCGAGTTTGTGTGACGTTTGGGTTTGGGGACAAAGACCCCTGTCCGGCAGCAACTAGGGCAGAGAGGGGCTGTGCTGGAGCTGGCAGCCACCCCGCCCCTCTTCGGCTTGGCACTAGGGAGAGGAACCCCACCTCTGTGCGCCCTGCAGGCCCCAAGCGTGGGGCACTGCTGCCATCTTGCGGTCACCAGGGGACAGACCTGAGCCTGTGCCACCTCCAGAGAGTGGGCTTCCAGAAATACCCAGTGGAAGTCCCTAGAGCCCAATCCGGGACCTCTGGGCAGGCCCTGCCTTGCTCACGTGCCCCGCCCCAACCTTAAGGACAGCAGCCCAGGCCCAGGAGACAGGCCCAAGGTTACTGTTGCAGGAATGAAGGCTGTCCTGGTGGCCGCCAGCACCCTTGATAGCCGCGGACCCTGAAATCGCCCAGGAGTCAGGGGGCATTGCCCTTGCTGGGTGCCTGGGTGGAGGGGGTACCATCTGTGACGACACGTGTGGAGCATTTCCTTGAGAGGTGCCGTGCTCCTGGTCCTCTCGCACCCCTGAGGGAGCCACTGCTGTGGTGCATTTTACAAGTGAGAAAACAGGCACAGAGAGGTTCAGTCATTTACCTAAGGTCACACACTCAGAAGCAGCCACGCCGGGATTGGATGCCGACACTGGGGCAAGGGACAGGTGGGCAGGAGAGGGGGTCAGTGCCCAGGCCCGGGGCGTGGGGCTCTGGTGGCTCAGGGAAGCCAGGAGTGGGTGGAGGCTCTGTCGAGAGGCTAGCGGCTCTGGACTTCTTCGAAGTCCCCAGGGACTGCCTCCTTGGCACCCCCTTGCCCTGCCCTTGGGCTGGGCTCCTACTCAGCCTCCCCATGTCCCTGGCCAGGTGCCACCTTCCAAGGCAGCCTGGGCCCAGCAGGTGCTCTTGGCACCTCATTCATCCTTCCCCCGCAGCCATAGCCCAAGGCCCTCACCGACAGCTGGTTCTCTTCTATGCGGAGCCAGACTTTCTGCCGCTGTTGTGATCAGCCCAGACAGCCTGCGCCAGGAAACCCAGCCTGGCCAGCACGGATGGCTTCTGCCAGGGCTCCCTCACCTGCCCCCAGCCCGGCAGCCTTCTCTCTGGAGGGGCCCCTAAGGGACGCCCCGCGCCGCCATGCCCGGGGGAGGTCCGGAGACCTTCCTGGCCCCCTTCCTGCCTGGCTCTCTGCGCCCTGCTCCACCTTACCGCTCCAGCCGTGGGCCGTGGGCAGAGGCCCTTCCTGACCTCCCAGCTCCATCACGCTGTACGCTTCCCTTTCCTTCATTCCAGAGCGCCGTCGCTTTTCGAATTTACATTCGTTGTCATGGTCCCCTTCCCCTCCACGTGACCCACCCGGGGCGGCACTTGGCCATATTCACCTCTGTTTTCTCAGCACCCAGACCATGCCTGGTGTGTAGCTGGTGCTCAGGGGATACCACACACAGGAAAAGCAGCAAGACGTGGCCCCTTTAGCCGCCAACAGGACTGTGAGCCCCTGAAGCCATGTACTGGAGGTTCCCTGGGCTTCCTGCTGCCACTGGGAGAGGCCCGGGCTTAGGCCCTGGTGAAATCTCCATTCCTCCCTGAGGGGCCTCTGTTGAATGGCGCTGTTGCTCGGCTGGTGGACGGTGGACAGAACGACAGAACGAGGCAGGCAGGCAGAGGGTGTGGGCTGGGCAGGGAGAGGCAACAGTGTGTAAAGAATCGAGTCCCACTCTTCCATCGCTTAGTGTGAGACTAGCAAGTCTTTGCTTCCTGGAGCCTCAGTTTCCCCGTCTGTAAGTGGTCAAAACCATCAACCCCACAGGGCTGTTGTGAGGAAGGGAAAGGCCCAGGCCAAGTACGGCACACAGCAGGAGCTCAGCTGAATGTGGGTGGGGAGGGAAGGGGAGGACCTGGGAGAGCTGGGGGCTGCAGAGGAAGGGGAGGGAGCCCATCCCTGACCTGTCCTGTGAGATGGTCCCAGGCCTCGGGTCAGGCCCTGGGACACATGCCTGTGATTCCTGAGTCAGAGCTCACCAGGACAGCTTGCCTCACGGCACGTGTGCACGAGTGTGTGCGCCTAGCAGTCCTGCCAAGCCAGGGGAGGGGGAGTAACTGATGGATCGTTGCCAGAGTTCTCTAATCTGACCACCGGACGCTGCCAACCACAGCCATGTAGGAACCGACTGAAAAAGGTACGTATTATGAAAAAGATAGTCACAAAATCCAAGTGCTTTAGGGGCTTTCTTTCAACACGTGGAATCAAGCACAAGACTCCGCTTGCTGCTCCAGACACTGGAGGTCTGGTGTGTTGTTGCTGGCAGCCAGCCAGAAATATTCAAGGATGGGGCCTCTGGAAGCAATCTGCTGTCACGAGCACTGACTGGAAGAGGCAGCGGGCCAGCAAGATAAAGCTGTCTGGGGCCATTCGGAGGAGGGCCAAAGTCCCCAGCACTTGGCCACCTCTGCGTGATGTAAAGCAGGATCAGATGGAGTAGGTACTGGTGTCTACGTGCAGCCAGGGAGAAGTGGCCAAGTGACAGACAGTTTGGCACGTGAACTTTGGCATCTTCCCAATTTTGATTAACAGCAGCCTCTGAGCAGGGCTGGCAGGCTCCGCCCCCTCAGCATGGTGGTCACCTGCTGAATAACAAGCAAGGGTGAACCACATCCAGGAGACACCTCACACCGGGTTAAAACCAGAGCCTTCCTGTGACCTGGGCTAGCACACGGACAATTTATGCAGGATGTAGGAGGAAATCTCCAGTGTGGACCAGCTGAGTGTGGCATGACTGTGGGGCAAGGGCCCAGGGTGCCACCATCTCCCAAAAAGCTGATGGCTGGCTGCCTCAGGGAGACGGGGACGGCTGCTCTCCCCGACACAAAGAGGTAGTTTAGGTTGGGAAATGGGTTAGATGTTAAGGTTCGGTGGTCACCTTCCTCCAGGCCTGGCTGGTTGGCAAGCTCTGAAGCTTGGCCTTGACAATGAGTCTTCCTCCTCCCGC
>NW_006437736.1:1210134-1237087 GCF_000325575.1 Pteropus alecto
GGGTCTCATTGTACCGGTCCCCAAGCTGCTTTCCTTGCCCAACTCCACCTGGAGGGCTGGCTCAGCCTGGTCTTGTGTGCCCAGCTCCAGGCCACACCTCAGAATGCAGGTGCTGACGGCCTGCTGCTGATGGGAGCTGGTGGCCGTTCACAGAGACCTGGGCCACACTCACAGCCCAGGTGCCCCTGGGCCCAGGCATTCTGACTTCTTCTCCCTCCACGGGCTGCCCTTTCAGCCAGATTGATCTCGCTAGCCCCACGCCAGCTCCCTGCCCGTCCGCCATGGAGAGCTGGGCCAGAAGGCGCTGACAGGCCTCACGTGTGACTCTCAGGAGCCTGGTGGAGACTCCAGACTGGAGAAGGCGGTACCCGAGACTTGGAGCTCTCGAGCTGCCAGGACTGAGATAAGCACTGACGCCCCGTGCCTGACCTGTGACCCAGTTCCTTGAGCTGTGGGCCAAGTCACCCACATGGAGCCTCAGGGCTGTCACCTGAAAAATGATGGCAATGAACTGAGGCATGAGGAAGTGCCCAGCATGTGATAAGAAACTGCACCTGTGCCCTTTTTCCTGCGCTGGGCAGCCCACATGACTAACAGCCTCAGTGTCTGAGACCAGACGGTAACCACTTCGCCCAGGGTTGTGACGGTTCCAAGAGCCCGTGTGCATAGGATGTCTGGTCCCCGCCTGCAGGACCATTCCCCGAAACGCCGACACCGTCCACACGTGTTTCTGCCCCGTGACTGCTGTATTGCTGCCTCAGGGCAGGAGCTGGCCTGAGGGGGTATAGCAGTGTGAAGGTGCCCTGAGCGTGTAGGGGTGTCACTCAGAGGGAGGGCAATGGGGACTCCTGGCAGGGCAAATCGTGGCTGGAGTCTGCGGATGCCCACCTCCTGGACAGCCCCCAGCCCAGCCCCAAGTAGACCCTGCCAGCTGTGTGAGGTGTGAGGGGGCCGCACCCACCTGTCCCTAGGGAGTGGTGCTGCTGCGGGCCCAGTCCTGCTGCTCCACCTGTGCCACCTGCGGATGCCCACCTCCTGGACGGCCCCCAGCCCAGCCCCAAGTAGACCCTGCCAGCTGAGACCGAGAGGTCACCTCCCACCTGGAGACTGAACGCCGCTAGCAGGGTGGTTTTCTACCTTTAATTGGGGACACAAAAGGCACCTCTCCCAGTGTAAGAGCATCAGCCGACAGGTGGGCGGGCCCATGCCTGGTGGGAAGAGGACAGATGGAGGAAAAGGCAGTGGAGGAGACTGTGGGGGCCGCAGGTGCTCCAGGCGCCCCTGCAGCCTCCCCTGCAGCCTAGGGTGGAGGATCTCTCGCCCCGCCATGTGCAGCTTCGTACCTGGACAGTGTGCAGCTCAGCAGAGGGACACAAACCCTGCCCTTGACGGCTGGCTGAGGCAGGGGCCCAGGCAGAAACCAGAGGTTGCAACAGAAGCTTCTGTCTCTGGCCTCTAGCTAGGCCTCAACTGGCAGTGTGGGCTCTGAATAGGGTTCTTCTGGGGATGATGGGTCCAGGGATGGGACCACCCAGGACAAGGAGAGTCACCTTAGGGTGACCAAGCAGCCAGCATGTCTGTCCCAGGCCTCCCAGGTCTCAGCAAAGTCAGTGGTCGGCTGGGGTGGGGAAGGAGGCAGGAATGGCCAGGATCCCAACGTAGAACCGACCTTTTCCCCCATTCATCTGGTTGCCTCCTCACAGCCCCAAACAGTATGGCCCAGCCTCAAGGAAGAGAGAAGGGAGCAACAAGCTACCCCCAAAGCAGCCTTAATACCGAAGGAGGGAGAGAGGCCCCGGCCAAGGGGTGTGGGAGCAGTGGGGGTTCGGGCTGCAGGGTGCCAGACCCCACTTATAAGGCAAACAGCATGTCGTCATCTTTCTCCTGGGTCTTCTTTCGAGGGACAGTGCCAGGAGGGGGGCCTGGGGGGCCCTCGGCTGAGGGGCTGGAGAGGTTGGGCAACTGATCAGCCACTTTGGCCCGTTCTTCCAGGAACTTGTCAAATTCTAGAGAAACAAGAGAGAGGCTGGGGGTGGGCTCTGAGGCTGGAGCAGGGGATGGGGTGCTGGGCAGGGCCAGGGTCCACTACCTTCACTGGTGACGCCCTTGGGCTCTTCTGGGTCATTCCCCTGAGAAAGCAGAAGGAGGCAGAAGTTAGCTGGGTGTGGTGGGGCAGGGCGGAGCCTGGCAGGGTGAGGTGGGGCTCAGGCTGCTGACCCAGAGTGAACCAGACCTGAACCACCGCCTCCCACCCTCAACCCGAGTCACCTGGCCTTGGGTGTCACTGAGCCTGTTTTCTGCTTGGTAAAATTCGCAGTGCTGTTGGGAAGCTAAGACGTAACACTACGGGCAGAGTGCCAAGCACAGTGTGGTACCAGTGGACGGACTCCCGTATGGTAGACGGACACCCAGAGACTGAGGCCAGGCACACTCAATTTGGGGACTGGGGAGCGGGTAAGCCTCTGCCACCACCAGAGATAAAGACATGGACCCTTGCTTGACCTTGGGCAGAAACATGCTCTTGGTGCCTTGCAGAAGGCGGCCTCTGGGCCTGGACGTGCCCAAGAACTTGGTTCTTGGTGCCCAGAGAGGCGGGTGGCAGATGCCGGGGAGGGAGCTCGGTGGGGCCAGCAGGGCTCCGGAGAGCCCTGACACCCGCTGGGACCCCACACTGGCAGCTTGCTCCGGGAAGGGGAGGGGCCCAGAAGAGGCAGGCACCTAGCAGGGGACGGGTCACTTCCAGCTGCTGAGGTGCCCCACAGCAATGCTCCCCTTGTCACCCACTAGCTGTTTACCCTGCCCCCACGACCAGCCACTTCCTCACGAGAAAAATGGGAGCCGTCAGGTGGGTGAGGAGTGGGCCTGGACCTTTACTCCTTGGCTGAGCGGACCCCGACTTACCACGTCAGTGGACAGCCACTGCTCGATGTCCTCCATCAGGCAGGCCTGGGTGACGGGGATCTGGAAGGAAAGGAGGAGAGTGAGGCAGAGAGGGGCAGTGCACTGGGCGACAAGGCCCAAGACCCCACCAGCTCGGGGTCTACCGGCTGGGTGGCCTGGGGCAGTCACCCACTTCAGAGACTTCTCACTTCTGAAATGGGGCCAGTCAGACCTGCCCTGCTCCCTTCTGGAGGGGGAGGGTCAAGATCCTGGCATTCCCTCTAAGATGGCTCCTGCCCAGCTGCCTGGGACTCCTGATTCCAGGCTGTGGGCAAGGGGGATGTAGGACTAAGAAGGGATGGGGAGGGGTCTTTTAACAGCTGGAGCAGAACCAGGGGAGAGAATGGACATCTAGCTTCTTCACACTGAGGGCTCCAACCCCAGGCAGGCCCAGTGACAGAAGGATGCACTGAGCCCAGGGAGGGGCCAGCCATCAAGGTTGGGGTGGAGTCATAATTGTGGGACAGGCCGCTAGATTCTGTCTTCCTGCACGTCCGCAGACACAGAGCTCATGGTGAAGGGCTGGAGTGGAGGGAGGTGCCGAGGTGACCTGGAAAGGGAGGCTGTGGCTATGCGTGGGGACATTTCACTCTGGGCCACAAAGACATAGGCTCTGCCACAAAGTCTCCTGCGCAGGGGCTGGAGGCTGCCTTCTCTGAATGCTTCTTCAGTGGGAGATCTGATTAGAGGTTCTGGGCACAGACTTTGGAGTCAGACTGGAATCTGGCTCAGCCCCTCGGTACACTGTGAGTTTGGGCAGGTTACTTAACTTCTCTGAACCTCACTTCACTCATCTCTAAAGAGAATAATGACAGTACCTACCATCCAGGTTGCTGTGAGGATTAAACGAGATGATGGATATAAAGAGCTTAGCACAGTGCCTGGCACAGAGTAGATGCTCAAGAAATGCTAGTTACCAGTTAGCTATTTTGGGAAAGAGAGGGAGAGTGAGTCTTTCTCCAACCAAGCCAGTTCCATCCCCAGGCTCTGTCCCCAGCACCTGAGGCCGCAGTGGGCAGCAAGAAGCCCAGAGAAGAGGCAGGAGCCGACTTCCCAGCAGCGAGCACTCTGGGCTTCCCACAGCAGCTCCCTCTGCCACTCAGCTTCCTGCTGGCCCAGAGCCAGGCGAGCCCCAGGCCCCTCAGCTGCCCTAGGCCTTGCTTCCCAGTCAGGAGCCGGAAGTGGGCACCGAGGGTCCCTGGAAGCAGGAGTGGAGGGAGTGGGACCGTGCCGTGTGCCCCCAGGCGGCCCTTGTTCTCCTCTGGGTCTAAGGGTCCCGTTCCCTCCGACGGTGTCACTCGGTGGGACCCTGCGAGTGGCAGCCCCAGCTCTCTGGTGGCCCCTCCTCACCATGCCTTGTCTCACCATCCAGTCACTGAGGCTCTTCTCACCGCTGCCTCCCATCTGGGTGAGAAAGGGTCACACTGAGGGGTGGCAAGGGCAGGGCCAAGGCCACTGCTGCGCTGGCAGCCTTCTCCAGCATGGACGCCCCTTTTAGGTCAGCCGGCCTGCTACCACCTGCGGAGGCCTGTGTGTGCGTGTGCACGCTTGTGCAGCTATGTGGTGGGTGTGGTGGCCGGTGAAAGGGGACGGGAAGCAGCAGAGGGTGTCTCGCTGTGAACCACAACACCTCTGGGTCCCCAGAGCCCTAAAAGGGCTGGGCAAAGCTTTTTCTCCCTTTCCCGAAAGATCCCGAGCGTGGGCCTGAGTAACCCCAGGATGGCAGAGCAGGCAGCCACTAGCCTGCCGGCCGGCTCTCAGGAAATCCTGATGGGCATCTCAGGCTTAGAAACACTGGTTTACGCAGTCCCCTCACGTTTTACTGACGGGCAAACTGGAGGTTCCCAAGGGGCCCAGAGCAGACAGGTAGGAGAGGGAGATGAGAGTCCTGGCTCCTGATCCATCACCTGTGACTGCCTCCCCACCCTGGTCAGACCCCGCACAGGGCCTGGCACACTGGCTGCCACGGAGCTGGCACTGATTCCATTCTGGACTGGGCTGCTTAGAATCACGTTCTGACAGTTTCATGGGAGCGTCTTGCCACCAGCCAGACCCGAGCACCTTGGGAACAGCTGTTTACTGACAGTTTTAAGAAGGTCATATCCTGATCTGGTAGAAGGCGCCTCACTCTCTCAAGTCATCAGAGATGAATGAGCCACAACTTATCAGCTTCTGCTTTTCTGCAAGTGTGTGTTTCCTGCTCGTGGCCAACTGCGAGTAGCGGAGGAGCCAGGAGCCCTGGGTTCTAGTTCTCGCCGTGTCCCTGAGTAGCTGTGTGCCCCTGGGCAAGTGACGCCCATCTCGGGGCTGCAGCTCCCTCACCTGCAACAGGAAGGGGCTGGGTGGGGTTGTTGCCCGCTGGGCTGTGGAGTCAGCCCCGGCCCATGAGAGGCCAGGTGGCCCAAGAGGGAAGTGCTTTCGGCAGGCTTCCCGAGGGTCTGGATTCAACTGAATTCCTGGAGCCAGAATGACGGCTCTTGGAAAAGGGAGGCTGAGCAGGGGAGCGTTCATTTCTCCTTCGAGCTTTGCAGGCCATCTGGAGTTCTTGTCACCAGCAATGGCTTCAGAGTTGGACAGACCAACAGCTGTGAGCCCCTGGGAGACGACCTCACAATCCTAAGCCTCGGTGCTCTGCTCTGTAAGGGCGATGACCACACAGCAGTACTATGAAGATTAAACACTTCGTTATGTGCCAGGCACCATGCTAAGGATGTTACACCTGCTGTCTCACTTAACCTCTCTCGGGACTCAGTTTTCTCATCTGTGAAAGGGGATAATAACACACCTCAAAGGTCTGGGTGATGACTCAGTGAAGGGGAGATGCAGAGAGCTCAGGACAGGACCGAGCACAGAGTGCAGACTCGACAAACGACTGCTTACAAGGAAAAATGACAGGAGGCTCTGAGACGCGGTGCATAGATATGCTCTGCGGGGTCACACAACACACACAGGAGGCACCTGATTCCCCTGCTGGTGCTGCCTCCACAGCGTTCCAGGTCTTGCCCTGTTTCGACTCCTGAGAGTCTGGGGACGTCTCTGGGGATCAGCTGGGACACCCAGTAGAGTGG
Source organism: Pteropus alecto (assembly GCF_000325575.1). NCBI lineage: Eukaryota > Metazoa > Chordata > Mammalia > Chiroptera > Pteropodidae > Pteropus > Pteropus alecto. The sequence continues at coordinate 1,216,143 of NW_006437736.1, forward strand.
GTGGCGTCTGCAGCTTCCTAATTGCTTTCCCAGCTTCCATGCCGGACCCTTCTAAAATAGCAGTTGGATCAATGTTCTCTGCTGCTTCAGACTGGCCTCGGACAAAATAAAACCCACAGTCTCCCTGGTTGCCCCTGAGGTTTCGTCTCCCACCAGCCAGTCCCGCCCTGGCCTCAGAAGCCCTGCGCTGCCACCGACCTTCTCCTCTGCCAGCCCCTTCACTGCCCCTGCCTGTCCCACTCACAGGTCCTGCTGTTTCGAACCACCTCCCAAGCGGCTACTCTGTCCATTTACTGGGACAGAAATTGTCACTGCCTGAAAGGCATCGAGAAACAAATTCAGAGACATGAGAACTGCGCTTGGAGTTGTTGCCAAGGGGAATGGGTCACCCACAGAGCATGCTCAGTGGCACGTGGCTGTCACTCACTACACAGTCAGCAATGAAATGGAACTAAACTGGTGCCCAGGCTGCCTCCCTGTGGTTGTAGGCTTGTGGCTGTAGGCGGGAAGGCCGGCAGGGAGCTGGGAGGAAATGCAAGGCTGACGGGTTGGGAGAAGCAGGGGCTGACACTGCAGCTCTTGTTCTGTATTCTCTTGGCCCCCTCTGTCCATTCTCCTGCAAAGAACAAGTCTCTAAAGAGGCTGTGACTGAGCTCTCACTGTGCCAGGCACCTTAATATACCTCCTCATGCATCCTGTCATAAACACGTAGGTACTACTATGAGCCCCAGGACACAGACGGGGAAACCAAAGGTCAGGACGGGGAGTCATCTGCGTAAGGACACACGGCTGGTAGGTGGAGCTGGGGAGGAAACCTGGGCTGCTGGACTCCAGCTCCGTCACAGATGGAGTCCTTGCTCCAACCCTTCTTGTGTGTGAACTTGGCCACATGACTTAACTTGTTTCTTCAACTGTGAAACGGGAACAATTACATTGGCTACAAAAGGCCAACTGGAGAACCACATGTGGACATGCCAAGCCAGGGCAGGCCTTCCCTGGCCTTCCTGCAGGACAGGCCCCAACTGGCAGCAGGGCCCTCTGCTTACCGCTCCAGTGCTCTGCTGTCGGGCGTCCAGGGCGCCGGCCAGGCCGTCTGTAGCTTGGGGGTCTTCATACTTTACCCTGAAACACAGAGACCACCACAGCTGTTAGATGCTGCTCTTGCTGTACCAGGCATGCCAGCTCACGTGAGGATAGAGGGGGGTGTCTGTGGCCAGCTCAGGAGGGAGGGTCGCTTCTCAAATGGTCCCAGGGAGGCTGGTGACCAGGGACTGGACTTGGGGACACTCTGGGAGGAGGTAGAGCACGTTCCCAGAATGATGATACGGAAAAAGCTGAGGAAGAGCCTCCTGCTTCCAGCAAAGCCTGACTAAGGCGTCTCTGACCTGCTTGCTCAGGTGCCCCTGGCGCTCTCCCTGGTGTCCCAAGTGGAAGGGCATGGTCAGGTGGAGAGGCTGGGACTGGTCAGCTGTGTGTCAGCTGGAGCAGAAACAGAGGGGCTGACAAGGAGCTGGCTTCCAGTGAGCAGAGACAGAGCCGGCGCAGGCTGGAGGGAGGCGTGGGCCGGACACCAGGTAGATGGAAAGGGCCTGGGAGGATTCCAGAGTCCCAGGGGACAGGGCAAGGTGAGGAGTCCAGAGGCCACTCAGGTGACCAGGGCTAGAAGATCCAGCTGGAGCATGAGGGAAGGACAGTCAGGCCCGAGAACAAAGGAAAGCGGAGCTCCAAGCTAGGGCCCGTTTCTGTCCCCTGCAGGGCACTTTCTACTGGGGCAGAAACCAGTCGCAGGGAGGACTGCAGGACGGCCCGCGACCTGAGAAGGTGCGTGACCTCGTCTTAGCGCATCCGCCCTACCGCCGGTGTCTCATGCTGGCCCCTGCATCTGAGCCTTTGTACATGCTGTTCCCATGGCCTGAAATGACCACTTTGAGCTTCTCCAGCCACTGTCCAGGCCGCGGTGTGGTAAACCTCTAGGACAGTACTTTGCACAGCATGGCAGTGGTCTGCATGCACGTCACTCACCCAGAGTTGGCAGGCCTTGGAGAACATGCTCTGGGTGTGTTTTTCTCTGTCACTCAGGGCCCTGCTCCCCAGTGGAGTGACAATGCACCAGCAAACATCAGCCAGCCTGGAGAGCTGGACCAGGTGCCAGGGGCTCTCTGGTGTGACCAGTGTGCCGCCGGCTGGGGCCTACATGGGTAGGCCACCCTCCTGGCTGCAAGTCCCACTGGACTCATTAGTTTCCACCAGCACAGTAGCTCATACTGCCCCTAACTCCATGGCAACCATGAGCCGCTGGTCCCAGAGCACCTGGGCTTGGGAGTACAGACTCTGCCCCAGGCCAATGATGTGGCTCACAGCTCAGGCGGGCTGCGCGTGGATTTGCCAGTGCGAAGACGGTGTCTCTGGCCCTCTGGAGGCCCATCAACAGTTCCCAGACACCAGAACGACAACCAGGGAGCCAGGGGTGGGTGGTGGCCTTAATCTGGAGCTTTCCTTGGCTGTCCATCCTGGCTGCCCCCAGCTCAGCCTTGGAGTCATAAGCAAGGGCAACAAGCCTCGGCACACTGCCTCCCGGACACACCTGTGTGCAGTCCGTCATGGGAAGTTGAGGCAAGGGGCCAGCTCTGGTACACTCGGCCACGTGCTTAGACTGCTGAAAGCATCTCCCTGAAAATGGACAGAACTCTAGCTCTGGTGCAGAGTGGGCAGACCTGAGTGGGGCAACAGGGACTTCTCTGGAGACTAAGGATGGCTATGGAAGAACAGAAATGCCTAGACAAGCCCGAGGATTTATCAGGAACCTCCCCACCTGCCCCGGAGGGCTTGGTGCATTGTGCACTGTGCAGTGGGGACCTGGGTCCTATTGGAGACAGTTTTGGAACCAGACAACCCTGGGCTCCCAACCTAGTAAGCCAATTAGCTGCCTGACCTAGGGAAAATGGCCCAGCCTCTTCGTGCCTCAGTTTCCTCATCTGATCAGATTAGATAAGATTCTGGCACACAGCTGGTCAACTTACAGGCGATCCTTCCCCCATCCAGCCTTGCCCCGTGGGGCACAGTCTGCCACCTGGCCTCAGGCTAGCGAGACTGACTTAGGGGGCAAGAAACTCTGCCATCCTGAAGGAGTGGGGGCAGGCGGCTGCATGCTTCTCTACATAACGTGCCCACCAATAAGCCAGGTTCAGGGACCCGGAGAGAGGCTCTCTCCTGATAGGGAGTGACTCACACTGCAGGGGACCAGGATAGGGCCAGGCCACTCACTCCAGCCAGTGAGCTGCCTCGTGTCAACGCAAACATGTCAAACTCATCTTCCAATCGGCCAGAGGTCTCCAGAGACTGCAGGCCAGCCCTCACGCTGCTGGAGCCCAGGTCTGCAGGGACAGAAAGGCCACGTAAAAGTCCTCCTGGCTATCCTGCCATAGCTGAGCTGTTCCCTGCCAGGCCCAGGGGTGGTTCTGGATAAGTGGCATGGGTAGGAGTAGAGACAGGGTGGGACGTACGGATGGGGCACAGTCACTTCCTCTCTCATTATCTCCTAGGGCTTGGCATGAAGCAGGCAGTCAGTAACATTAATTAAAACCCATCACGGTGATACAGTGCCGATTGCTAACATGTAGCAGGAGCGCCCTCTGGGCCGGGCACTGGTCTAAGCCTGGCTCATGCACGAGCTCATTCAGTCCTAATGACGACCTGTGAAAATGGCCCGTTCCTGCCCGTGACAGAGGAGAAAGGACGGACACAGAACGTTTAAGTGACATGACCAAGCTCACTCAGGTGATTCAGGCCATGGAGAATTCAGAGTCAGGGGCAATCTCAGAAAGGTGGGGTTCTGAGATTTGAGAGGGCCCAGCAGTGATGGGCTGTGAGGGAGAGGCCCATGCATTTTGTCTTGGGTGTGTAACCTTGCAGCAAGATTCAGCTTGGGACCCCAGTGAGGTGGGGTCTGGGGTGATGTTCTGCTGCACTCCGAGAACTACAGGGGTGCCCCGTACTCACTCATTCCCGCCAGCTGGGAGGAGAGGTTGCCGGTGGCCGCTGGGTCAGGGCCCATGTCGATGAGGTCAGCTGCCGCCTCAGCCTCGCCTGGGGCCTGTGGGGAGGGGAGATGCCAACACCATCCTCCCTGTAGCCTCCTCCCCTCCTCCCCAAGCACTGGCACTTGCATTCTTCGCCCAAGGAGCTGTCACCAGGGCCCTGACAGCTATGATTTAAGTTTTTCTTCCTCCCCTCTAGCTCTGCTGCTCCCTCTGGGAGAGTGAGGAAGACCCTTGGGCATCAGCTGGTAGCAGAGCCTTAAAGGGCAGTGATATAGTTAGAAGGGGACTTATCTAGGAGCCTAGATAAGAAGGCACATCCTATCCAGGATATCTGGTGGCGGGGGGCAGGGGGAGGTGAACACAGACTTCCTTTTCTCTATTAGCCCGGGCATGATCAAGTCACAGGAAAGAAGCCATTTACCTTGGGGGTCTGGCCTGTTCGGAACCGCTCAAACCTACGGGACAGAGAAGAGCCGAGTCAGGGAGACAGGCCGAGAGGCCCCTGGGCCCTGCCCGGGCAGAGCTGTTCCCACTGCAGGCCTCACATTCAGCACAGTGGGTCAGGGAGGGTGAGGACACATCTTGTTTGTCCTGGGCAGACCTAGCTGATGCCTGCTGTCCCCAGGGAGTTATTAACAGTGCCTCTCTTTCACTTGCAAAAGTGTCCCAATTTGGATTATCAATTACCTGGCCACTCTAGTCGTGACCAGCATAAGGAAATGAGCAAGAACAGAATAGAAAAGGAAATGGGACTGCACAGCACACGGCAAAGGTGAGTAGCTTTATGAAAGGTGTTCAGTAACATGCTCGTCCACTTGTGTGTGTGCGAGCGCCAGCGGCTCTCTAAAGTGGTGTAAGAAAGACACACACCTCACACTGCGTGGAGCCACTCAGACTACCCTCAGCAGGCCAGGCAGCGGGTGAGCGGGATCGAGAAGACCTTGGTCTGGGGTCTGTTCGAGTCCTAACCCTGTCACTTGTTAACTGTGTGACTGGGTCTCTTTGTCTATTAAAAAGAGGGTGACAGTGGGGACCTATTTCCCAGATGTGAGGATCAAGCGAATACGCCAAGAATGAGTGACTGTGAACGGCAAAGAACCAGGCCAACTAGGCCCGGTCTGATAACAGTGGGTGTCAGAGGAGTTCTAGTCACCCTGATTTGGCCCTTGGGCCATCTCAGAGCCCGCACCCTGAAATGACAGGGAGGGGACTCTTTTATTCCACTGGGCCGCCAAGCAGGAGCGACCAGGCGGATGTGGCCTGCAGCAGCCCCACCCCACTCTCAACTGATTTAGAATCAGAATGTTTGCTAAGGGATGAAGATACGAAATAAATAAGGGCCCGGGGCGGGGGTGGGGAGCTGAGATGACTGGTACCCTGGACTGGATGCCCTGGATGCTCAGCACTACAGGCCCCACCGTGGACTCCCAGTTACCTACAGGTAGGAAGGAAGTGTGGGGGACGTGTCATTTCTGCAGGCCCAGTGCCCCTTTCTCCCTCCTTTTCTAAGAGCACCTGAGTGCTCCTCCGAGGAACTGTTCTACCTGTGACCCTGGCGGGACTGCCATCAAGGGGCCCTCACCTTCCCCAACCAGTGAGCACAGCAAAGCTGAGGCGATCAGAGTTTCTCTTGGGGAGCTGACACCCGAACACAATGACACGAGGTGGCAATATCCTAGGGACATGGTCCAGTAGTTTTGGCCCTTGAGCCCCTGAACCACCCTGGGATCTGACCTTCCTGCTCTGTTGGGAGGCTTCACCGTTTCACACTTCTTAGGATTCTAAGAGCTACCCATTTAATAGAGGTTCTTTTCCTAATCAATTCTTTTTTCTGCTTAAGTCAGCCAAAAACGCTTTATGTAAGTAGCTTGCAATCAATGAGCCCTAATTAAGTCAAGTAGGTCCAAGGCCCCAGAGCCAGGCAGCGGTGAGGTGAGCAAGGCCAGGCCAGGCTGCGGGCTCAGAGTCTCAGCCACCACCGCTGCCACGTCCGGGGGCTGGACCAGGGACACAGGTGCGCGGCTAACTCTGGCAAGGAGGTGAGAGGTGGGTGGGAGGCTGGGCAAGCGTGTCCACACTGGAAGGAGACAGGTGAGGACACATGCGCCGGCTGGCCGGTCTGGTGCTGGAGAGGGAGACGAGGGGACAGCCGGTGAAAGGGGACCAGGAGAGAGAGGGAGGGAAGGGAGACGGGTGGGGCAGTCGCGTCAGCCGGGGAGGGGTGGGCTACCGTTCGTGGCGCAGGAATACGTTGTTGAGATTGTCGTTGACGATGAGAAGCTCCTCCGTCAGCTGCTCGTTGGCGATGCGGGGGATGAGCTCCAGGACCCGCTGCTGCATGGCGCGGCACGTCCGGTTGAGCTCCTGCGGAAGGAAGGGAGACAGCCGTGGCCGCCGGACCCAGAGTGAGGCCACCTCTAATGGACGGCTCCGGCCTCTGGGTGTGCCTTGGAGGATGGAGAAGCTTCCAGACTGGATCTCGAGCTCCACAGGGCAGCTTCCAGGATTCTACACTGCCAAGTGTCCCACGCAAACACTTAACACGCAGGACACAACCAACACGTTAAGCGGTGTTGCTGGCTGAACTTGGCTTCGCGCAGACTTCCGAGGAAAGTTCTTTCTGCTGCCATCTTTGCTAAGTTGAAAAATGGAGACTTCCAGGGGGCTGGCAGAACAAACTGCAACTTCTCCGGGTGTACTGGGGTTATTTGTAACCAAAACAGAAAAAGGAACAGGATGACTCCAACTATTACCCACAAACTGTGATTTTGAATTTTTGCCTCATTATTCTCACCGACTTATGTCTTTTTTAAAACTTTTACTTTGGAATAATTACGTTTACAGAGAGGTTGCCAAGACTACGGAGAGTTCCCGTAAGTCCTTCGCCCAGCTTCTCCTTGGTTGGCACTTGTCAAAACCAAGTTGCTACCACTAGCATAATGCTATTAACCAAGCTACAGACCCTGCTCAGGCTTCGCCAATTTTTCCACTAATGGCCGTTTTCTGTTCCAGGGTCCCACACGGCACGTAGTTACTATGTCACGGACTGACTTTTAATCAGTAGTATTACATATTTAAACTTGTTTGGGGAAAAGAAAAACATTTAAAGCCACAGCATTATCAGTTTCCCATTTGTAGGACTGAGTGTTTCCTCGGGTACCCACCACCACGTGGACAGGTGCCTGGGTCACGGTCTTGAGGTCCGAAGAGACAGTCATCAGTCATTGGTGACTGTGGCCGCACGCCAGCCCTTTTCTCCTAGAGGTGTGATTAGGACTAGGTACTGCCCCAGTATGGATTCTGGTTCTTTTCTGGACCCCGTTACCCACCCCTTCGCAGGCAAGGCCTTCTTCTCCCGGGACTTCCTTATCTGCCTTCGGGGTGGGGCAGGGTGGGCTCGAGTGACTGTCGACATCCGGCGGGCCTCCCCTCTCTCTGTCCCATGACCGAGCAAACTTATGGCTTCGGTCCCACTTCCTGGCCCTCTCAAGAGCGGAAGAGGAGCAGGTGGAGCCAGGCCACTGGGTTCAAATCCCAGCTCTGTTGCTTATAAGCCACGTGCCCCTGAGCACGGTACATGGCCTCTCTTTGCCTCAGTCTGCTGACCTGGAAAATGGGGATAATAAGAATACCTACCTCATGGAAGAGGGCCAGAATCAAGTGCGTGAATGTATACCGAGCGTCCACATCAGAGCCTGGCACGTGGGAAGTGCTCAGGGCATGTGCGCTGTCCCTTGTCGACCCTGCCCATCTACTCCAGCACGGCCGCACGGCCCTGGCTTAGGATATTTTACCAAAATTATCTGTCGACCCTGCCCATCCACTCCAGCAATCGCTCACACTGCACGGCCCTGGCTTAGGATATTTTACCAAAATTATATTTACTGAATTAATACCAAACCGACTGCACTGCAGCAGCCCTGCTGCTTCCTAACTCACTCAAGCTTCTCTCAGAAACGCTTGTGCAGTCCTCATACTCATGTGTTCCTTCAACTCCGAGATTCCGACTTTACTCCTGTCCGAAGGCCAGGACCACTGAGCAAGTACACCGCGTCAGCTCGGTTAGACGCAGGGACACAGGGATGGGGACAACACAGCCTTGCCCTCAAGGAGTTGGAGGCCGAGCAGGAGACTGACATGAAATGGGACAATCACACCAAGCCTGGGTCCTGGTGACTCCTGGTCCTTGGGGTCTGTCCCTGAGCTTTCTCGGAGTGTCTATGAATTGATCTCCATGGGGAGGGTGCCTTTCCCCAAACCCAGCTCCTTCTGCTCCAGTGCCTCCCCCATCCCTAGCTGTGGATGGGACTGTGGGAATATCATGTGACAGACAGGAGTGAAACCCCACAGCTCCCACCCGCCTCAGCTCCTGAGACCAGTTGCTCTCTCCTTTCAAAGCCAGCACTGCTTTCTCGTGCCTGCCTGCTTATTCCTCACCTTCCGGCTTTTCCTCAGTACTATTATTGGGAGCTCACTCTGAACCAGGCACAGGGAGGGAAAAACCTTATTTGTCATGTCTAACTTGTACCATAAAGGCTATTATTAGAGCACTCTTACAGATAAGGAAACTGAGGCAGAGAGGCTAGTCTGTTCAACCCAGAAAGCTGCAGAACCCTGAATTCCAATCTGATGGAGTCCAAGGTCCCCGGTTTTAACAGCTCCCATGGTGACCAAGGAGTTCAGAGGAAGCCTGGGTGTGGAAGGAACATGTGTAGGCAAATGAGCAAGAGGTCACCTGGGGGGAGGATGCGTGCTCACCTGTAGCAGCTCCAGGTCTGCAGGCTCTGCCTGGGTGGGCACCAGCTCCGTCAGCATCTCCGACATCACCCGCACGTTCCCGCTCACCATCTCTAGCTCGCTGCGCAGCTTCCCAATCTGAAACACACCATTGGCCCCGGTGAGAGAGGCCAGCGGTCTGCAGGTATCGCCACTCACAGGGACAGAGCCTGGCGCTGCTGGCCCTGGGTGTGGTGCCTAGAAGAGCTGGCCTGAGAGCACACTCTCTCGGCTCCCGGGCACAGCCCTGCACTGGGGGACCCGTGGTGGGCTTGCTTCCACCCCCCCAGAGGCACTACCAACCGTTACCATCTCCAAACCGGGGAACCTGGTGCAGGGGGTGGCCAAGAGGAAAGAAGCGGAGGGTGAATGCGCCGCACAGCACAGCCAGAAGGCTGCAGAATCTCTTGGGTCCAAGGGTAGCTAACGAGGCCCCAGGGGTGGCTCCCCCAAAGGGGAGAGGGGGAGTCAGCAGGCCTGATTCCCTCATTGGTTGATGGAATTTCGTCTTGTTCCTGGTCTGCTTTGGTGTCCTAGGTTCTTCTAAGGATGAGTCCCAGTGCCCTACCTTGAGTATGAAACTGAGATTTAGCACTTGTTAAAGGGATGTTCACAAGTTTTCAATGATCAAAGGATCCAAGGTCTTGGCTTGGAAAATCCTTGTAAATCAGGATGTACAGGCAAGGTGATGGAAGGCCAGTGTTTTCTGCTGTGGGACTCCGCAGGGTACTTAAGTCTCTTTTATGTGTACACTGTGGATGTCCCAGGAAGGGATCGGTATCAAAATTCCAAAATTGACCTGGCCGAAGCACCCTTTCATCATGCAATATCTCATGGGTCTGGCGTTAAGTGGCTTATATCTTGGGAAATGCTCATGCATTCTGTGTGACCGAGTTGGTTTCAGAATATGAATTCATGATGCTTGTGATAGCTGCTGCCTTTTATTGACCATCTACTAAGTGCCCAGCATTTAACGTATATTGCTAATAAAACTTGACCACAGTCTTACGAGGTATTTATCATTATCCCAGCATTTACAGATGAAGATGTGGGAGCAAAGACATAGGCAGCATATCTGTGACAGTTCACTGACACCTTCTAAAACCCGAAAAACGTTTGATACATTTGGCCTATTTAATGAACACTCTGGGTATAAGTGAGTGGAAAATCTACTGATCACAAACCCAGCGTGTGCAGGTCAGATGGGACCCAATTACAGCGGGGTCTGGGAGTTACACCACTGTGAGCTTCAAAGTCATAACATGTCCCAGGAGACAAAAGGGGACTCTGAAATTAAACAAAGACTGTTCAGTTGTGAGAGTTTAGTGAGAACCTTCTTACACTAGATGTAATCAGTCTCAATCCACAAAGATACTAGCTTTAGGCAAATGGGTTAGAATCATAAATAAATTCTGGATCGCAGGGCGCTTTTACAGTTTTTATGTATGTCTAATTATTTGTCCCGTTAGGAAAACCTTTCTAGTAATATCTATAACTCTGGGAGGTAACTTTATAGACTTGTCATAAGATATCAAAGTACAGAAGTTTCTCTTGAAGTAGGTCAGGGTGTGAAAGGCCGTCGGCAGGTTTACTTATTTATAAATCCGAACAATGCCGTGCAGAGGATCACTGGCTGTGCTCTGCAAAGTCAGGTTTCACTTTTGTTTCCATCATACACCTGTGCCTTATCAGCGCTTTCAGCAACCTAGCTTTTGCATTTAGCTGATGTGACAGGTCTGAAGGTTGTAAAACACACTCTGACAGTACGCAACCTTGACTCATAACAAGAGCCCAGTCTAAAATGACTGAGCACTCGGCTAAACCTGGTTATGGCTATGGACGCCCCTTGTAGGGAGTAGCTTCTGCCTGCCACAAACTGTTCACAGTCAACAGGCGGGTGACTTTGCCTCCAGCTTCAGGAGGAAGAAACTGCAGGACAGGGGCTGACTAAGCCAGTGTGCCGGTTAGTCTGAGGGGGTGATCATCTATCGCCACTCACAGGGTCCTGGGAAGAGCTGGCCCGGGCTGGTCCCCGAGGAGCTCACACTATGCCTCCAACCTTCTTGGGGCTTCGTGGAAGCATCATGATGCAATGCAGAGGTTTCTGAAATTATTTTTTGTGTGGATGTCTTAAAACTGTTTTTAGTCAGAACCTCTATTCACATGAAGTCTTATGAGCAAACCATACACAGAAAGTGGAGCAGCTGTGGTTGGAGAGGCGCCTGCTGGGCACTTCCTTTTCCTGGTGCTGCCCGACGTGCTCCACAGAGAACATGGCTGGAGAGCAGCCGAGGTACAGGACAGAGCCTGCTTGGAGTAAGAGACGTGAGCCTGAATCCCAGCACTGTCTGATGAGCTGTGTGGCTCTGGGCAAGTCAGTGTATCTCTCTGAGCCTCATCTCCCAGACAGGAAATACACACCTGTGGGGCTGTTGTGAGGACTGACTGGAGGCTCCACAGTGGTCATTTCCATACTGACAGGGGCCCCTCCCTGACGAGCGGGTGGGGAGGGCCGGGAACACGTGACTCTGGCCCAGGCTCGGTTACCTGCTCAGGGGTTGGTGCTATGGGCGTGTCACTGGAGAGTACAGCAGGGGCGGGCAGAGGGGCCGTGTGCTGGCTAGAGTCCCCTCGATGACTGGCGTCGATGCCCACAGAATTCTGTCCTGATGGTGTCTCTGAGCTGAACACGGTCTAGAGGGCAAACAACTGGGTCAGTGAGGCCGGTCAGTGAGGCCCCAGGTCAGGCGCTGACAGGAAGTGGGGCAGAGACCCCCTCTGCTGACCACTGCACTCCCCGTGAGTCTCCTTACCCTCTGGGGCGTGTGGATGGGCGACAGCATGTCTAGGTCAGTCATCGGGAACTCCAGGCCCTTCCTGCGCAGGTCCTCGTAGACAGCAACAACGCCTGTCAAATCGGGCGAGCTGCGGAACGCGTCTGCCCAGGACTGAGAGGGGACAAGGGGACATGGCCGGTAACTGCAGCTCACTGAATCCCACGTGAGCTCAGCTACCCGCCCCGCAGAGAAGTTCTGTTTCTGACTCGATGGTCCTGTGACTATGTCCCCAGCCTCCACTCCACATCCCCCACACTCAGAACGTCCAGTCAGCAGACAACCAAGGTGGCCGCAGACAAGAAACAGACTAAAGCCGACAGAGAAAGGACAGCGGTGGCGTGGGCACCTTTCTCCTTGGCCAAGAGCTGGCACTAGCTATCCCTGGCCCGCCCGCGCTCACCTGGATGAGGTTGAGCACCTTGTCGTGCACGATGGTGGGTGGGTTGTTCTTGGGCAGGATGGTCCTCACCAGCACACCCTCCACGAAGTCCTGGCTGGCCACCAGCACGTGGAAGCGGTGCCCGCAGTTTTTGACGCAGGTTTCCAAGACCTGGGTGCCGTGAGGTGCCCGAAAGCACCGGTCAGAGGAGGGGGAGTGCCCAGGACCCCCACCTCGCACTCATGTCCCAGAGGGCAGCCTGAGAGAGTGGGGCTTCCTGGGGTGAGCCCCAGCACGAGGACCAGCAGGGACAATGCGGGATTCGGGGACTGGTTGATGGGGACTGGGGTGGGCAAGGGCGGTGTGCGGGCATTGCCCACAGAATTCTGTCCTGATGCTGTTTCTGGGTGGAATAGAGTCTGGAGGGAAGGTGGCTCTCCAGGTGGAAACCAAAGAGAACTTTCAAATGAGGACCCTGCGGCCTGAGGAAAAGGTGCTAACCCCTTGTTCCTGGCCCAGCAGAAGCTGATTTTGCTTTTCAGAGTAGCCAGATTCACCTGGATATGACAATGCTGTGGAGGAGGCTGGGACAAAGTGCTTTGTCCCCACTCCCTAGACAAAGCCACCCCAACAGCTGGGATGCCCACTTACACCTAGCTAGTCCTGTTGTGGGCAAGGACTGTCCTCGGCCACTGGCATTTGTTTTATGTTCATTTTTCTGGGAGTCCAAGTACCAATTAGCACCAACTGGGCCTCCCAGGCTTTCTGCCCCCTGAGAATTTTGGGTTCACTGAACTTCTGTTATCTAGCAGGTCCTGTGGCCCAGGCTCTCCACGACTGATTCCGGAAAAATGTGGGCCTCGGGGTGCCTGATCCCCATGCCAGTAGGTTGGACAGAACTTTTTTCCAAATGGCCTTTCTTGCCACTCATCTCTGCCAGCAGCGCAGACAGGACAACGTTTTGCCCACAGACCTTTCCTCCCAGCCCTTGGAAGAGGAGCCCCGTGGTGGCTGGGAGTCCTGCGGGGCCCGGGGGAGGCCATCCCCAGTGGACCCCAGTCCTGCCATGGACACACAGACAGACAGGGCACTCACCGTGAGAGCCAGCATCACCTCGTGGAAGTTCTTATTCCCCACGATTCTCTTCTTTATTGCTCGAAAGGCATCTTTGGGACTGGGCAGAAGGACAATAGGATGAGCGGAGGCATGGGACCTCCTTATCCGACACGGAGGCTCCCTGCCCAGGGTCAGGGGGCTCTGGGAAATGGGAATGTCCTTCCTGGGTCCCATCTGTTTTCTGCGTTTCCAGGTTCTAATCACGTCGCTCTCTGCTGCCCCACCAAAATCCTCCCGGGGGACCACAAATATTTGGCAGGGATTCTCAGTGTGGTCCCTGGGCTCCCTGCACCATAACACCTCAGGGCGGAGGTGTGTTTGGTAAAAATGCAGAACCCCAGGCCCTGACCCTCGACCACTTGAACCAAACTCTCAGGAGATCTGCTGCTTACCATGCCCCAGGGGCTTCTTATGCAGACTGGAGTTTAGCAGGAGCCCATGGGCACAGAACCCTAATGCCCCACCCCGGCTGGTTCCCCTACCCATCCATCCCTCCACTCAAGTCTTTAGTACCCACATGTGCCGGCACCGTTTTGGGTGCAGGGGATACGCTGAGGAACAAGACCACGTGGCCCTGCTTTCAAAGATCACAGGTTCCTGGGAGACAGGCATAAATGAGGGGAATAAGTGGGTCCTGTGCTAAGAGCGAGTGGGTGTGGGGAGGGGTCAGGGAAGTCTTCTCCGAGGAGGCGGCACTGCAGCTGAGCGTGAAGGATGACATGGAGCCAGCCGGTGGGACAGGGGAAGTGGTTAAGGTAGAGGCCGGAGCCCGGACCAGGGCCTGGGGTGGGGAGGAACTGAAATATGGGCAGGCCGAATGTGGAGGAGGGTGAAGGGAGGGTGGATGCCCCTACGTGCAGAGGGAGCCCTGAAGGCCTTGGTGGCAGCCTGCTCTCCCTGTGCCATCTGTACCTCCACGGCCACTCCCCACGCCCCAGCCCTGCTCCCTGCCCCGCAGTCCCATACAGGTGAAATCAACGTTGTCTCAACAGACCGCTCTTGCCTAAAAGGCCTTTGTGGTGCCCCAACGTCCACGTCGTCCCCTGCCACGCCTTCCCAGTCCCCGACTCCCCAGCGTGCACTGTCATGAGGCACTCACCAGGGCCTGCTGGCTACAGAAGATCCCCCCAGAGGGCAGGGACAGCAGCCTATTTGACACCTTGCCTCCCCGGGCCCAACATGCTGTGGGAACGCAACATTTCCCAGGCCAGCAAGTGGCTGTTGGGGACCGTCCTGCTGTCTGACCGGGTGTCTGTCGGCCTATCAGTGCTGACCAGTTAAGGGCAAGTCAGGAGAGTCAGCAACCCTGACGTGGGTCCCCCAACACGAGAGGAGGTGGTGGGAAAGCCTTCCCGGGAACAGACTCCATGAGGGGGCAGAGCTGTGGAGGCCTTTCAGGGCTGTGATAGAGAGGACACGCAGGGTGAGGGACCCTGGGCCCTGTCCCAGAAGCATGAGGGTAGTTTTCAACCCAATGCCTTGGGACAGGCCCTCACCCTCCAGGCTCCTTCTAGTGGAAGCTGGTTTCTGCCCCTGGCTGGGCTGCTCACCTGTGGCCACTTCGGCTTCAAAGGGGCTTGTCTCCACTTCTTACAGAGTGGCCCAGAGAAAGGGCATGGCACTGGTAATCAGAAGTTCTGGCTAGTGTGCCACTGCTGTGGGCCTACTGTATGTCTAGTACTCTGCTAGGAGCACAACGTGGATGACAAGAAGGCCACAGTCCAATGGGGGAATGGACAAGAGACCAAAGTTTAGATGACAAGCTTACTTTGCTCACTGCTGGGTCCCCATGCCTCGTGATGTGCCTGAAACACAGGAGGTGCTCAGATCAACAGCACACACCCGAGTGAGTCTGAGCCCCAGTTCTGCCAAAGTTTCTAAGGGAGATGGGGACTTGCCTCTCCAAGGACCCAGCAGTGACTCAGCCCCGACGTTCATGAAGCCCCAGGCCTTCTGAGAGGCCCCATGAGGTTTTCTGCCTCCTATCTTCTCTCTGGTGGCCCTGCCTTCTGTCCACCAGTCTCTCCCCCAACTCTTACGAGTTTAGACATGGGTACAAATGTCCCCTCCTAGCTCCTTGACAAGCCCATGGAGCACCACTGGGGATACTGGAAGGTGTCCAGCAGCCTTTAGGGTTCTGTGATGCAGACACCCACAGCCATTAGGGTTCTGTGATGCAGACACCCACAGTTTCCCTTGGGCTCTGGGCTGGGCGCTCCCAGCCCCTGCCTGCTTCCAGCCTGCCCTCTGCATGCAAAGCACTGCCTGGCTGAGAGGACCCAGTGAAAAATAGGGTTCCTGCTCCAACTCTTGATCCTGATTTTCCAGAAGAGAGGCCTCGTCTGGGTGCACTTCCTGCTGGCTATGGTCATCACACCCCTCCCTGCCCTTCCCAGGTTTGTCCTGAGAAGGACAGTGGATCCTGCATCCCCTCTCTGCTCCCCTCAGGGCTTTGGGCTTAGGACTGAAAAGAGTTTGCCTCTGAGGACAAAGACCTAGAGAGGTAAAGTGACTTGCCCAAGGTCACACAGCTGGCCTGTGATGGCTAGTCAGGGATCAGGAGCCAGGCCCGTGACGCCTCCCCCTCACCATGCAAGTACCTTGGCAGAGCTCCTCGGCATTGAGCAGGACACGGTGACCTGTGCACCGGATATGCTTAGCAAAGGTCAACCATAATTAGCCTCTCAGTTCTGCTTCGCTTTCACTGCCCTCCCCGTGATCCCCGACCCTCCCTGCTGGATTCAAATCTTAAGGAAATGAAAGTCTATTCTTGCTCACCAACAAAGCCAGGAGAGGCTGTGTGGGCTGGCAGCGCCCCGTGGCCAGCTGCAAGCCCGGCGTCTCTGGGCCTCTCGTCCACTTGATGAGAGGGCTGGACAGGATCTCGGTTCCGCAATGTTTAAAATGCCACATTCCTGCCTGGGGTGGGGCCCTGACAACCTCTGCAGCCCCTCCTGACACTGAGGGCCACAAGCGGGGTCTGCCTATGTGTACGGAAGTGGCGGGACGGGGGTGGGGGAGCTCTGGCAGGAGGCGGGGTGTCGCAGTGGCCCACCCCGCCTGGGCCCCAGTCTCACCCTTCCTCCGTCTCGTTGATGATGTCGCAGATCTCCATGTTGAGTGCCCAGTCTTCGCTCTGCAAGGAGCCGTCTGTGGCTTTCTCTGAGGAAAAGAAACCATAAGTCACAAAGGCGTGTGGGTCCCAGATGACAAACTCAAATAGTGGGGTGGGGGGTGTGTGGTAGGGGGGTGGTGTGGGAAGAGATGGAGAGGAGGGATGACAATGGATGCTTTCTGGGCGCCCGAGATGGGCCTGGTGCTGTGTACACTGTATTACCTGCACTGTCCCATTTTGTCACTTAATTCTCACTAGTAGCCACACGAGGCTAGGCTACCACTGTCCTTTGATTGCTGAGGAAGCCGTGGCTCAGAGCGCCAAATGGATGAGCGGGGATAGGAATCCAGGAGGCATGGCCTCAGAGTGCTTGTTTTTGATGTGACAATACGGAATACGTATTATTTTTATAAATAAAATAGTTTTGATTTGGTAACCATTCGCATGGTTCAGAAAGTTCCAAAGTGGCATGCAGTGGAGAGTAAATCTAGCTGCTTCTCTTGCCCCCCGCCCTGACTTCCCAGAGGCCCCACTGTAACCAGCTTCCTCTCACATGTCCTAGAGACGTTCTTTACTACCAAGGCAAGGACATGGTGTAGTTTACACCCAGACTCCGTTATCAACAGTGGCCTGGCCTTGGCCTTCCCTGTTGAGCCACTTTCTGTCTGCAGACTGTGTAGACCCTGAGCCGCCCTGCAGACCTGCCCTGAGGAGTGCGGATGACACAAACGAGCCACCCAGGAAGTACCTGGAACAAAACAGGGGCTCGGTAAGTGGTCACAGTTCTTTTTTTTTTTAATTGAAGTGAAGGTCACATAATATAAAATTAACCACTTTAGAATGTATGATTCAGTGGCATTTAGTACATTCGTGCAACCATCATCTTTATCTAGTTTGGGCTGTGCTGATTCTTAGGGTAAGATTTCCAGGGCAAGGGTCAGCTATGAGATTCTCAAGGCCTGTCAAGGCCAGGGTCTGTGGCCAGCTGCTGAAGCTCTGCTCCGTGCAGGGTCCGGGCTGGCCTCCTCCTCTTTGCTCTAGTGTGAGAGGCAGTAGGTGAATGATGAATGCAGGAAGTGACAATGCCAGGACATCCAAAGATGTTCTTTAAAAAGTGATGTACCATCCCTTACTTGCCACAGACCTCTGAACCCTTCTAGATTCCGTCTGCATGCAGACGAGTTTTTAAGATACGTTCCACCACAGGGTGCATAGACAATTTTGCACACTGCTTTTTCTAGGCGACATTCCATCATGCACATTCACTCCCAGCTGGCATGTCAGGCACACACGTACATTTTCCCATATATAATAGGTGCGTGACAAGACAGGATTTCATTAATGTTTTAAGGTTCAGACCGTGAGACCCTTAGTGTCCTAACACAGGGCGCTCTCCAAGTCCCTCTCCATTATGGCCGTCTCCTTGGCTTCTAGACCCTGGCTCCGGGCGAGGCGTGCTCACCTACTTGCTGACCTCAGCAGGCCCGTTGCCATAGCAGTGTCAGCCAACATCTACCAAGAATGCTGGATGGACCAGGCACGCGGAACGTGATGTGATGGTACAACCATCCTACAAGGGAGGCTCCCTCTGCACCCCGTTCACAGGGACAGCTGCGGCCCAGGGAGGCTAAGTCGCCCCTTACTTGCTGTACAGGCACTGATGTGTCAGGCTGGCTCCAGGTACTAGGAATGCAATGGTGGACAAGATGGATGAGGTCCCCACCCCGTGGCACCCAAAGAGGCAAGGCTCTGAGCCTGGGCCTGTCAGGACAGAGGGGGGCTGTCACCGTGTGACTGGGCAGGGCCCTCTTCTAGCTGGGCAGGCAGGCCCATCCTGCAGGGCATTGCCTGGGCTGGGCCAGCACAGTCACCGTCTCCTAACTGTGGCTTCTGTGACCTTGCTTTTGAAATCAGCCTGACTTCATTCCACCTCCCTAGGTCCTTCCTTGGGTCCTGTGGCCAGATGGATGCAAGGGTGGCCCAGGACACCTGCCAGGCCCAGCTGAGGCATCCAGGTAGGGACCCAGCAGCAGGGCGGGCTGCTTTATTCCCTAGATGACGGCTGGGGGAGGGGATGAGGAAATGCTCCCTTTAAAAGCACGGGAAGACGAACGTGTTCACCTGACAACTATGTCCTGAGGGTGGCTTCTTTGTGTCACACTCCTCACCCTTGGGGACTTACCGAGCCACATGGGGATAGCCAAAGAGAGCTGGACAAGTGCTCCTCTGAGCAGAGAGGGCGGTGAGTTTGGGAGGCGGTGGCTAATCACCAAAGCAGAGCCTGCACCTTCTTCAGGAGCCACTTCTCAGTGACCCCTCGTCACATGGGCCTGAAGGATTAGTCATCCTTGACTCCTGGACTACCTCTAACTGGCCACGAAGCTCTGCCAATTCCAGCTGCTGACTTTCTCTATATCCTACCCATTCCCTGGCCGCCCTGCCCTCTGCCACTGTCCGAGCCGGCCACCATCCCGACCCTCTCAGCCCCGCCTCAGCCCCTCCTGCCTTGCTCCTCCCCATCCATTCTCCCTCCTGCCCAGAGAGAACTTTCTGAAACTTGAAAGTGACCGTGTCGGCCTGTGCCCCAAACCCTTTAAGCCCCCCGCCAGCCCTCAGCCAGGCCTCTAGGCCCTTCCACAGCAGGATCGCTTCAACTTCCCAAGTTGTACGCTGTGTAGCACCGAGTGCCATTAGCTGTTACCATAAGGAATGGGATTTGCCCTCACAGCCCTGTAAGGTGTCCATCATTGCCCTCATCTAACCAATGAGGAAGTGGAGGCGTAGCAATGTCACACAGTGGTAAGGGAGGAGTGGCCACTGATGTCACTGGCCCTATCTCTCATCAGAGGTCAGGGAGCTCTGCTTTCCCTGAAGGGTCCTCTGCAACACTCAGGCCACTTGTCCCCTCCTCCCGGACCCCTTTTTTCAGCAGCAGGCCTCGTAGTGGTTCCTCAATCAGATTCCCCCCATGACCGTCCCAGTAACCCCTGAAAACGAAAGACACCTCTCTTCTCCTGAAGGAGCGAGCACAAGGTTTTAGAAAGGACTATGGTCATTTTTGAAAGGGGGCAGCTGAGACACTTATAATTCACGAATGCCACCCCAAGGGATCAAGGTGGGCGCAGAAGGACCTGGAACATGGGTCTGATGCCAACCTGAACACAGCTGACAAGTTCTTTAGTCCTGAGTGCCAGCAGTGGGCAGAGCCATTCATTCAGAGGATGGAGTGTTTTGGCGGGGACGAGGGGAAAAGGGGAGTTTCAGTCAGCCTAAGCAGCAGGGGGGAGGGGGAGAGGCAAAAGAGAGACAAGACCCATCTGAGCAATTTCAGAGGAAAGGCGTGCCCAGACCAGGACGGGCCCATCCACCCATCACTGGCCGACTTCTTTCAGGTCTGGGAGTGGACTGCAGGACTGGAGAGTTATACGACTTCCTTAATAAAGGTTTCCACAGGGTAGGTGTGTTCCATTAAGGGCAGATATTTAAACCCACAGGAATCTGGGGATATAGTTTTGTTTCTGTCTTTAACCACAAAAGTAACTCAGCTTGCTATTTTAAGAAAGAGGAATCAAAACACCGACACTGGTTACCAGTTCCCAAAGAATGGCAGCTGACTTCCTGACTCTGAGTTGGGAAGTCACCTTGGCGGTCACCTTCAAAATCCTAGTAGCAGTTCTGCTCTTGTCCCCGGTTCCTGAGGAAGCCAAGCGCTGCGAACGTCCACCGGCTATTAGGCCACACTGTTGTCTAGGGCTGGCTGCCCTGTGGGTTTGGATCACTGGGCACCTGTCTGCTCAGTAGCCTGTCTTCTCCATGTTGGGGCTGGTGCAGACACCACCACCCCAGAGGGCTCCAGGCACGGACAGGTTGGGCAGTGGCATGGGTTTAGAGTGGGACCGGTCCGGCCCCGCCCCTTCACTTGGAGACCACGGTCTAGGATCTAAGCCCTCTGAGTGTCTGTTTCTCATTTGTCAAACTGAGATAAGACTGCCGGCTTCACAGGCGTTGAGACTTTTCAGCCAGACAATGTTATGTACAAAGTTAGGTAAAGGGCAGTGACCAGTAACTAAGTGCCATGGCCATGACTTGGTTCGAGAACAGGAAGGGGTGGCCATGAAAGACATGCCAGTTCCAGGTCCCTACTCCCAGCCTGTTCATCCCCGGGGGGACCCCAAATAGCTGGAGGACAGCAGGCCCTCCCAACCACAGGGAAAGCCCTGCTCCTTCTGCTGCTCTGGAGGAGGCCATTTCTGCAGTACTCAGTGGAACTGTGGTCAGCGTCACGGCTGTGACCTCCTACTCCCCAAGACAGCCAGTGGTGGAGCAGCCTAGAACCTTCTCCTCACCCTGCACATTCAAACGGTCTCCGAGTCCTGTGGATCCCAGATGCTCGGCTCAACATATCTCAGAGTTGCCCCCAACTCCATCATCACTGTGACAGCTCTGGTTCAGACCCTGTCACCTCCCCCAGGCCTGGACCATCACCTCCACACTCTTCAAACATAAATCCAAGCAGTATTTTCCTCTGTCTAAAAATTGTCCAGGATCCCTCTTCCCCCTACTGCCTGAGGGTCAAAACCTAAACACTTTAAGGACTGAGAGGGACATCTGGGCCTGACCTCGGCCACAATCTGCTGTGTTCTCATTTTGCAGGTCTTGTTCTTTCTTGCCTCGCCCCGGCT
>NW_006437736.1:1237203-1246953 GCF_000325575.1 Pteropus alecto
GATGCCAATGAGGACACCATCCACCGCTAGCAGCACACTCACTGGGCACCAGGCATGGGACTTGGCACCTCACACCAAGTCCGTTACCCCTCCGCACACCCCTCAGACCAGGGGTGAATAAACTGAGCGCAGAGATGTCAGCGACTTGCCCCTGGTCACACAACTCGTAAGTTGCAGAGCAGAGATTCGAACCCAAAGAGGTCTGTCTCGTTCCCAAATCCTTACTCTTAACCAGTATGTTATGTGCCTCTCAAACACACCTCAACACTTGTCGTCCAGGCCCTGGGGAGACGCTGGGGAGCAAAACTGACCAGGTCCTGCCCTCAGGAGGTTTACAGCCAGTGGAGGCCACCACTGACATTACAAAAGGCAAAAATGCTATGACAGAAAAGACCAGGTGCTCAGACAGTACAGGGGGCGTGAGATTTGGATGCAGACGCAGAAGAGGAAACGGTGTTGGCCAATCCATGCTCATCTTTTAAGGCCCTACCCGTGTCAGCCCCTCAGCATTGCCTCCAGCTGGACACATTGCGTCACTTGTCATCCTGCACTGTGACAGTAATATCATGAATAACAGTGACAAAACGACCAGCACTCACTGAGTGTCAGCTTGAGCAGGATGCTCGGTGCACCTCCTCCCGTGTTACTTCCCCGCAGTCCCCGCCCACCATATTCAGGGGTAGCGGATGCCCAAGGCCTGGGGGTTGACTGGTCACTGGGGAAGGGGCGAAGCAGGGCCTGTGTGGCTCTAAACCTGTGTGCTCTCACTCTGCTCTGCCCTGCTGGAGGACATCCCTACCTGCCTTGGGTGGACTCTGAGCTCCGGGGGACATCTCCATCTCACCGGGCCTACTTTCGTTCAACAAGTGTGGAAGGGCTGGCAGCCTCCAGGTGGCCTTGCTGCTCCAGTTCACGCTGAGTCCCCTTCCACCGCCAGCCTGGACAACATTCATGTGTTTCACTGACCGTGAGCGCCCCTCTTCTACGTCTGAAACCCTCTGAAACTGGGATGCTTCTTACGAATGACCTGTCAGAGCTCGGTTGGCGGCTTTTCTTTTTTATACTCCAATGGTGTTTTAGATTCAATGAAATATGCTTTGTAAATAAGGAGCTCTCTCTCTCTCTTTTTTAACTTTTTTGTTTGTTTGTTT
Source organism: Pteropus alecto (assembly GCF_000325575.1). Taxonomy (NCBI): domain Eukaryota; kingdom Metazoa; phylum Chordata; class Mammalia; order Chiroptera; family Pteropodidae; genus Pteropus; species Pteropus alecto. The sequence goes on from NW_006437736.1 coordinate 1,238,355, forward strand.
ATGGTGACATTGGTTAATGAAATTCAACAAGTTTCCACTGTACATTTTAAGAGTAAGGCATAATAAGGAACTGTCTTAAAGGCCAATGCTAACAGCAGACCTAGTCCTACCCTAGACTATGACCAAGTCTAGGGCGGGGTTCACTGACCCAGGATAGGGACAGAATAGGAGTGACATGCTGTGTCAGCCCTAGGTGGCTCCCGCAGGTCCTCTTTTGAGAGCGTCCTCCTATGGCTGGTGCCCCAGCAAGGGCATCCACAGCCATTTCCTTTTAGGATCACATTTACTGAATGCCACCTTTTCCTTATAAAAGTCACCTCCTCATATCACTCAAAGGCACCACAGTGAACCTTTGTAAGATTTCTTTCTAGTCTTTACTGTTTTAAGGCTTTAAAAAACACATCTGTACAATTTTTTAAAATGTGTAATGGTATAGTGGTTATGGTTTATTTATTTATTTATTTTAAACAAAAACGAACTGGAATATTTATGAATGAAATGATGTTTGGAATTTGCTGTAATACCCACCCCTTTGTTCACCTCCCCACCCATCATCTGCCTCCATCCCTTAGTGCCCCCGTATCCCATCCACCCCTCCCTCTGCCTCCTGCATGACGTCTTCCTGCCCATCTAGTCCCCTCCCATCCACCTCTCTGCCCGTCCGTGATACTCTGGGCTGCTGTTGTTTGTCCAGCCCTGCGCCAGGTGCTAGAGAAGCAAAGATGAAGTAGAAGGGAACTCCTGCCCTTGAGGAGGTCCTAAAGAGGTCAGGGTAACAGCTGGACAAACATTTGCAGTGCGAAATGGATAAGCGAGATGATGGAGGTCAGTCCACAGAGGTGTGGGAGCCGCGAGAAGGGGTGAACACCTGCAGAGGGAAGCGGAAAGGTTCGGCGAGGAGGTACCGTCTGAGCTGAGAACAGAGCATGGGTTGCCAGGCTGGGGAAGGAAGAGGAGGGACGCTCTGGTGGAGGAGTGGCATTTACCGAATGAATGAATCAGTGATGAATCATCGAGGATGACGGGGAGGAGAGAAGAGGGGCTTGAGGGTCAGTCTCAGGGACTGCGAAGAAGTGACCTGAGGGAGGCTGAAGGTCCCGGGAGGGAGTGAGGCAGCCGGAGGAGAAAGGAGTGGCTGCTGAGGGAGAGGGGAATGTGCCGATGGTTCGGGACAGTCCAGCCTTATGCTGGAAAGATGGAATCGGGGACGGAACCACATCAAGACCCACAGTGGCAGACGCCTTCCTGGCCTACCCGACAGCTGTCCCTTCCTTCTCACTTGCCCAAAGCATCGATCTCATTCCCTTTGCAGTGCCTGGTCCCAGAGTGGGCCAGCGACCAGCTCTGATCACTGGGGAGGAAGGGGGTATCTGCTGGACAGCAGTGAAGGGTGGAGTTCCTCCTGGGATACAGGGCACAGCCCAGGGAAGGAAAAGCCTCTTCTCCCCCTCTCCTTCCTTCCTCTCTTTTGGGAGGCCAGCATGGGAGCCATGGCGCCTGGAGCTGAGGAGGTCACAAGCTCAGGACAAACCACCAATGTGCTAAGGACAGAGAAAGAAAGAGCCTAGTGTTTAAAGACATGGAGCTGCCACATCAACCCTGAAAGCACCAACCTTCAGCCTTCTCGTTAGGCAAGTAAAGCGCGCGGTGGCGGGCTCGGCCCGTGGTGCCTGGGTCCCCCGTCCCCTGCAGCCAAGGTACCCCTGACTGATATTCCTCATTGTGTATTACTGAGTTCTGCTGCCGGGCTTCCCCATGGGACTGCTGTGCTGTGGAACCAGAGCCACCCTGGACTTGAGGGGAGCCTGGTTGGCAGGACCCTGGGGGAAGACCCGGCCCAGCCCTTTTCCCCACCAGCCCAGCCTTCTGCTGGCAGCCCCGGTCCTACCCCTTCAGGCGTCCATGCTCGTGAGCAGGGATGTGCTCCTCCCCGCCTCCACCTAAACTCAAGCTCCTAAGCCCAGCTCAAGGTCAGGTGGCCCGGTGGGGCCTGCCCTGACCCCCCAGAGGGCCTGCTCTTTCATTCGTTGGGCCAGCAGCATTTTGTACAGACCACAACTATAAGCTCTGTTTAGTGGAGTTGTTAAAATAACTCCATAGTATTGATTTCTTGTTTCCGTCTGTGTCTCCCATTAAGGTTGTGAGCTCCAGGGTGGAGATCACAGCTCATTAGTCACCAAATTCTTTAAGTAGATGAGACTGGGCCTGTGACAAACCTGCAGTACATGTTTGCCGAGTGACTGAATGAAGAGGCCATATTCACCAGGACGATAAACCTTTATAAGTCTTTAATTTAAATGAAATACTCCTTCCTTTTGGCCCCCATTGATCCCTTAGCAGCTGATGTGTAGAAATCCTAATCTTTCTTCTAATTGGCAGTCCTTTGAATATTTTCAGGAAGTATCATGTCCCTCTTTAATCTGTCTTCCATGCTAACACCCTCAGGTCCTGTGACCACTCCAGTCAGGACATGGTCTCTAGAGCCTTCACCAGTCTGCTCAATCCTGCTGGGATGCAGGCCAGCGGGGCTGTCCACCTGGAGATGCAGTATGAGAACTCGCTCGCCTGCCCACGATGGAGACGGTATTTGTATTAATGCACCTGGGACTACATTAGATGTTTATTAACTGCACCGCATGGAGCTGACTCCAACAGTTTGTCGCGGTGAAAGACACTTTCTGCTGGCCTACAGCATTTAGCTTTCTAGTCTCCAAGTGGCCCTGTGACCCAGTTCTGGCCTCTGAGACACGAGTGGGAAGCCCCTAGGGAAGGTTTTGCGGCAGCTGGTGCTTCATCTGTGCTTCCTGGTAAGTGAGGATGAGCACCAGGATGAAACCAATGTGCTAACTAACGGTGGTGGGGCGCGGAGAAACAAAGAACCATTACAAACAAATTCGCTCGGGATAAACTCAGATGTTCACTCAAAAGGAAAGCTGGCAGGTCCCTTTCAATTCTGAGGGGAAGCGATGAGGTGGACAAGTCAGGAGTGTGGGATTTGGCCACACGCAACTCCCAGTTCGAGTCCCTACTGGCGCACTCACCAGGGGTGTGCTGGCGAGTGACTCTCTGTGCCTCACCCCCTCCCCTGCAATGGGAATAACTAAAGCACTAAAGCACTCGGCCTGCACGGTTGTGCGAGGAGCAAACAGGGGAATGCACTTTGAGCGCCTCGCATCCTACCCAGCACACAGCGAGCCCCAAAACAAAGATTATCGACTGCAAAAATATCAACCGAGAATTGTTTGAGAGTTTCAAGCACTCTCATTAAAACAGACTTTTAAATCACATACGTGCAGAATCCATTTTTTGCCCCCAGCCAGCAAACTCTCCTGAAGCCGACTTTTCAAATGAACAACTGTTTCCAGCCCTGGCTCGGAAAGTCCCACCAGTTTCCTAAGTTGCTGAGCAGTCCTTCGAAACCGTGGCTGCCTCTCCCCTGCCATGCTGTAACCACAGGCCACAAGACGAACTCTAAAATACTCTACAGAAGATAACCTGCAATTTTAAAGTTGATGTAACTAACTATAGTACCTAACTGAAGAATATTTCAGTTAGATGGAGGAGGGTTGGCAAAACCTATCCAGGTTGAGAGAGAGCAGAGAAAGGCTTGAAGTGGCTGGCCAAGGTGTATGTGTCACATTCTTTTTCCCTCCCCTTACTGAGAATGTGAAAGAGGTTACTGATCTCTCTTCCACTCCCTCCCTTACCCCACCCCCATTTATTTTAAGGGACTGGCTCATGTGATCATGGAGGTCTGGCAAGTCCAAAAACTCAAAGTAGGCTGGCATGATGCAGACCCAGGGAATAGACACAGCCGAGGTCCAAAGGTCTCTGCTGGCGGAATTCCTCTTTTTTTAATTAAGGCCTTCAGCTGACTGGCTGAGGCCCGTCCACACCATAGAGGGTAATTTGCTTTACTCAGTGTTAATCTCATCTAAAAAATACCTTTACAGAAATGTCTAGAATAGTATTTGACCAAATATCTGGGTCCCAGCGCCCAGCCCAGTTGACTACCCTAGGGGTTTATACTAACAAGTTCCAACCCAACAGAGGACAACTCGGTCCACCCTCAAACTCTCCCAGGCTCAGCCTCGCGTGGTCGGGCCAGCTCCTCCTCCCCTCCTTTCTCCCTGTTCTACCTTCCCCATCAGGAGCGATGCGCGGTTCCTGTCCTCCTGTCTTGCACAGCAGTTTGGCTTTCCATGGCACTTGTCAGTGCTCCGTCAATTGCCCAGTTTCCTATGTCCATTAAAGGCATGAGTCCCTTGGAGGTTTCGTCACTTGCCTGGAGGACACAGCCGGGAAGGGGTGGAGCTGACATTTGAACCCAGACAGATCTCCTGATGCAGGGTCCAAGCTCTGACACTATTCAGACTGCTTACATCCAAGTGATCAAAATGTGCTCTCCAGGATTATGTCAGGTGGGCTCACGGGCAAACTTAGACATTTTTAGAGTTACATATTTAATTTAAGACAGAATAAAAAAACATGAACTAGCTCATCGAAGTAATGGTTTCATGGATATAATCACCTAGGATGAGGTCAAAACTGAAAACCGAAGGAAAAACTATAAAGATAAAACTAAGGGTGGCACGGGGACACAAGCTATAACAGTGGTGCAGGAAGGACAGAAGTCTGGAGAGCGCTGGCCTAGATCGGAGCTCCTGGGTAAGGAGGTAAAGAGTTAACTTGTCCTGAATCCCCCTGCTTCTCATGGGGTGATGGCCCCAAGCTAATTAGAAGACATTGAGGGTTTTTGTTTTCTTTTTCTAAAACCAAAAGAGCAGAAATCCGGGACTTTACTCTGATTCTTTGAGCTTAGTGAGGGAACAAAACCTATTTACCAGTTCCATCCCTACAGTCAAGCAAAGGCTCTAATTCCCAAGTGAGAACCGGCTCCACCCCAGGGCCTGAAACCTGACCGTCGGTGAATGTGGCGGCCGCCCAGCCAGTGACTGCTCATTTCCAGTGACGCCAAGACCAACACAGAGGCTGCACTGGAGTCAGCCCTGGGGTGCCACCTTGGCTCTGCCACTAACTTAGACTGTGCCCCAGCGATGATGATCACACCAGTGAAACATCACAAGCGCTGACAATTATGGACACTTACTGTCTGGCAGGCACCAGGCTGTTTCACCACAGAACAACACGACAACCTCCCAACGCAGCGACACAACTCCAACTGATATGGGCTATAATTATCCTTACTTTACAGACAGGAAACTGAAGATGGGAGAGGTTAAGTAACTTGCCCCAGGTCACAAAGTGGCGAAGGCTGAACCAGGACTCAAGCCACCTGGTCCGATTCAAGAGCTCATCCTGGTCACCTCGCTATGTGTATATGCGGCCAGCAGACACAAAGCCCTTTCTAGACGTCATTCCCCGTGATTCTCAAGACAGAGACTTGGGCTCTAACCTGGCTCCAGCACTTTGGCTTCACAACGTGAGGGCTCCCCAGGGCACACTGTGGGAAATAGTGGAGCTCTGACTCAGGGGGCCCAGGGCTAGAGGACCCTCAAACATCTCCGATGTGGGTGCTCTGGGACCCTGTTTTGAAGAACTCTGCCCTCCATCATTCTGGCTCCGGTCAGCTAGTCTGACCCAGAGGCCAGCAAATTATGAACCCACTGTCAAATTCAGTGTGTTTTTGTATGGTTCACCAAGCTAAGAATGGTCATTACATCTTTAAATGGTTGAAAAAAATCCAAAGAATAATACTTCATGACATGAAAATCATATGAAATTCGAATTTCAGTGTCCATAAATAAAGTTGATTGGAACACAGCCACGCTCATTCATTGATATATAGTCTGTGGCTACTTTTGTGACACAATGGCAGAGCTGAGTATGTGCAACAGAGGCCATAAGGCCCACAAAACCGGAAATAGAAAGTTTGCAGAAACTGGTCTGGTCTGGTCCACCCCACCAGGCAATGCAGGGATCCTCTTTACAGCTCCCCAACCCTCCGGCCTCTGCTTTCACACCTCCAGTGGTGGGGAGCTCATTACCAAACAAGGCAGCCGGTTCCAACTTTGGAGGTGCTGGGGACAGGTATCTGTGCTGGCACCGAACTCCTTCTCCTGTGACATCACACCCTACCCTCCGAGCCTTGTGGAGTCAGTTCTCTCATTCCTCTCCAATTGCCATCAGTTTCTTTCTTCCCTCTAGTATCATTCCTTCTCTGTCCTCATCTGTCCCCTCATTTATTCCTCACTGGCCCTCTAGAAACCAGCGGAAAACAGATAAGGGCACAGGCAGCGCAGAGGAAAGATGATGCAGTTAGGAACAGAGCTGGAGCTGGACCCAGGGCCCCTGCCTTCCAGCCTTGTGGCCCCTCGACAACTCTGCTTGAGCGTCCAGTTGGTTTCTAGCTCATCACCCCTGAAATGACACCCCAGAGGGCCCGAGGAGTCTCTCCTCCTCGATTCCTTCAAGTGGCCTGGAGGGCTTCGTGGATCCCAGGGCAGCTCTCCCTCACCTCTCCCCTCTCTCCATTCCGCCCGAGGGCTCGGCCTTAGGCTCTGAGCGCTTCTCCTGTCACATCTGGCCACCTCCGCCCCAACCAGTGGGGGCCCGGTCCCCAGGGCTGCCCACATTGACAGTCTCTGCTGGTTTGCCACTTGCTTTCAAGAGTCAGTTGGGTCTCTGGCTCAAAGTGCTGGGGTGAACTGACAGCCAGAAACGGAAAACGGATTCTTGGGCTGCTTTCTGACGTTTGTCTACAAATGCAGCCAGTAAGATGTATCTTCGGTGAAAATCCAGAAAGAGTTCTGAAATCCTCGGAAGGAGAGGGCTGTGTCAACACCGCCTTGTACTAATTCTCTGAGACACTCGTGGCCCCAGGCTGCTGCCCCTGGGAAGCGCTCCTACTCTCAGAGAGGATGAGTGATCTGGAAGTCTGAGTCAGAGTCAGAAAAGCTTGTCTGTGGGTGGCCAGGAGCCCTGGCGCGTGGGAGTAATGCAAATTCAAACTAAGTACTGGTCAGCCAGAGGCAGCCAGGAGCGGGGCTCTGCGTCCAGATTCCAACCCTGATGAGCTGTGAGACCTTCCGCAGTGATACCTTCCCTCACATCTACTTTTGGTGATATGGGGAAGAAAAAGCCAGATCTCATAGGGCCACCATACCTAGGAGACTAGCATGGCACCTGGCACTGGAGCACAAACTGTTACTTTCCTTTTCTCCTTTCTCCCCTCCTACTAGGAGCCAGGCATCGTGTCAGGTGCCGCGGGTCTGGATGAGTAAGGTACAGTCCCTGCTCGCAAGAAGCTGGGGAGATACGCGTGCACAACTACTAACAGAACAGGACAGTGCTCTATTTGTGTGATGATGGTGGAAACGATACAAATGATGGTGACGGCAAGAGCTACTGTTTCACACACATTCACAATGTGTCAGGCACTATCCAGGGAGTACCCCACTTCGTTCTCTCAACCGCCTTGAGAGGCGGATGCTGTTGTAACTGCCACTCCATCCAAGAGAAGCAGAGGCTCAGAGCCCAAAGGCAGTGAAAGAGGCCAGGGAGCTAGGGTGACTGGAGAGCACGAAAGCAATAGCTGGACCTGAAGGAGCCAGAGAAGGCCTTGAGGAGGTGACGATGCCTGGGGTTTTGAAGGATGCGCACAGGAGCAGGCAGCCCAAGCAGAGGGAGCAGCACCAAGGTGTGTGTGTGGGGGGTGGATGAGAACTCTGAGAACACCGTTAGAACCTGCTGTGCTCAGGATGCCAATTCTATGGGGCTCTACCCTTAACAAGGGGTGGAGCCGGCAGGCTTGGGGAGAGATTACTCCTGTAGTTTACAGAAATACAAGCAGCTAATACTGCGTCATCAATAATCACAGCCAATCAGTGGTACTTCTGCCTTTGTCTAAAAGAAACATATGAAATACTGAGGGCATCAACTCAAATGGCAGATAGTCTTCTTTTAATTTCTGCTCTAAATTTCAGTGGCTCTGGGAAGTTCATCTCCGCTTTCTGATCATTACTGGGGTCCTGGGTGAAAGCAGTCATAGTCTCCAGCCTCCTCTCACTGGGCCTCATCTCCTGTGAGAAATGAGACCTCTGGGGGATTCAGATGAGAACCCTGGGTTTGAAGAGCCCCAGGGCAAGGATCCTTCCAGTAGTAAAACTTGGTTTGCGCTAAGGTATTATGATTTAGCAGCATTTTCTTTGGACAAAATATTTCTTGCCCAAGGTAGGCAACCTTTCAGGGTAAAAAAAAAAAAAAGCTGTTTTCTTTGACCATCTAAGGCCTAGAGCCCAGGTGAGCTTTTCTAGGAAGCCTTAAGAATACGTGGTTGACTTAGAAAGACAGAGTTTTTTGTTTTTGGTTTTTTTTTTAAGTACCAAGTCTCAAACTTGGCATGTGACCAAAGCACTGGTATCTGTAGTTGGAGAAATAAAGATGAAAGAAGAGCCGCCTTCTCTTTTCAGCTCCAAAACAATGACTCACTGGGGAGTGTGTGTGTGTGTTCAGTCTCTGTGTGTGTTATGTGGGGAAGGTAGGGGTTGGGGGTGGGGTGGGAACTGGTCGATGGCCGATGGTCGTCCTGAGCTGGTCCAGGAGCTTCCTGGTGTGTAAACCCTCTGCCACACCCCTC
>NW_006437736.1:1246973-1278017 GCF_000325575.1 Pteropus alecto
CCTTCTGAAGCAAACAGACACCGCGGCAATTACGACACTGAACTGGTCGACAGACTTGTTAGGTTTGGCTTCCAAGATATTAAGAATGGAAAGAATGTCTTGTCTAAAAGATACAATTTTCCCAGTCAGGCCCTCAGGCTAAAAACCACCACCAAAATGATGAAGAGAGAATTTCTTAGTACTACCTGCAGTTTCCTCATGCAAGAAGGAGGCACTGCCAGACTGTCGCAGAAGTGTTAGCTATGTGGTTCCTCCCATGGCATGCTGGTGTGCGCAGGAGTGAGGCCCTGTGAGACCTACTGCCCAGCCATTCGCAGGGACGCCCGAGACTCACTGGGTCCTAGCTCAGTAACACTGACAATAAATATTACCGCTTTCTTGTATATAGCATTGGCCATGTGCCAGGCACTGTTTTAAGTACTTTATTAACGAGATTAATCTTCACAACAACCCCATGGAATTAGGGGCCTTTGTTGTCCCCTAATTATAGGTGAAGAAACCTCAGCACAGAGAAACATTGCTAAAGAACTAGTAAGTCTCCCATCAACACGGAGCAAGAGTCAGATCTGGGCTCTGAGGAAGCCGGGGTCTCTGGCCAGAGGACTCGGCTGTCTCATCTGATAAACGCGGGAGGCCCAATCAAGTGCTTACTAGGATCGCCCGCAGCTCAGAGCATCGGACACTCTACGCGGCCGAGCTGATGCTGGTGGGTGAGGGCTGCCAAGAGAAGGTTCGTTCTGAGACCTTGGTCTCTAAAGCTGGCCACCTGAGTCAAGCAGGTTCCCAGTGTAAGGCGGGGCCCGGGGGAGGCAGGGTTCCCCACCTTGACCCCCACCCCGCAGGTCGCCGCCCAGACGCCAAGCTCTAGTCTCTGATCCTGGGAGAATGAACTTCTAGCCCTTCTCAGGTATCCGTATCCGGAGGGCCCCGCAAGACAGATGACAGGAGCCCAGGCGGCGCAACCCGAAGTGGAGAGGAGGCGAGGGAAATAGAAGAGGAGCTCAGGGACTGCAAAACCACGCAGCCCCTTTAACCCTCTAAACTTTATGGATTCGCGACCCCAACAGCCGCACATAGGCTATGCTGCGGACGGACCCGCCCTCTGTCTTTGCCTATTGGCTGCCATAGACATCCATCACAATCCAAGGCTTCCTCGTGGACCACAAATTTTGTCAATCAAGATGGGCGGGAGACTGGGCGGGGCCAGGTAGGGGAGAGAAGCGCCAACCTCGTTCCCCTTCCTTGCCTCCCTCTGGTGTGTAAGTGGGGACCGAGGGGCGCCCCAGGGGGGCAGAGCCCTGCGCCGGGGCTGGCCGAGGCTCCAGGGACTCACCGATGCGCTGTCCCACCGGAGAGCTGAACGGGTTCCCTAGGAGAAAGTCCATGGTTGCGGCTGCTGCTGCCACCAACCCGTGGAATCAGCTGACAGCAACCGCCAGCGCTGCCGATCCGTCACGTGACTCGCCGGATGGTCCGCGAGGTGGCGCCGGTGGGGGCGGGGCGGAGGGAGTCTGGAGCTTGCCCGCAGGCCCCGCCCCTGACGTGGAGGGTCGGGCGCCCCGAGGCGGAGGGCGGTGACCTCACTTCGGCTTACTCAGCGTCGGCGGACGTCACGCACGACGTAGCCCGGTAGGGGGCATGGGGGAGGACGTGGGCCTCTAAGCCACGCCCTCAACGATTTTTAAGGCTTAGGGGCGTGGCCTAGCAATTTCTTAACACGCCGGGAAAACCGGATCTTGGACCACAGAAATGGCTTGGGTAAGGTTACAGAGCAAGCTCAGACTACAGCTGTCACTCTGAAGTGTCTTAGCCTTTGGGACTTACTCTTTTGACTATACACCCAGCCTCTCTAGCCTGTTGTCTCCCTGCACTGACAGGACTCTTCCTCTCTGAGGTCGGAGATCCAGGGGTTTGAGACCCCTGGACACTGAGAGCCAACTCAGTGAATTGCAACTTGGGACGGCGTAGACTCCAAGGTAGAAGAAAGCATATAGATGTAGTCACGAGTAGGGTTTGGGACCCATCTCTGCCATTCATTTACTGTGTGATTCAAACAGTGAGCATCTATTTTCTCTGGATGCTGGAATTAGATCAAGGACTCAACTTTTCTTTTTTTAGGACACAGGCTCCTTTGAGAATTTGAAGCCACGAGCCTCTCTGAAGAGAAAAGGCAGAGGCACAATTTAGCTTCAAGGAGTTTCTGGGGTCCCTGAAGTACAGCTGTGGACCTCAAGTTACGAATTAACCCAAAAGCCTTCCCCAGCCTTGTAATTCTATCTCCTTTAGCTTTCCTGTCGTGGCATGTTTCAGATATGTCACTTGCACATTAGATACCTGCTGTATTGGTTTTTCTTCTAATGACATGCACTCCAAAAGATACAATAACTACTGCTTTGGTAGTTTTTGAGGCTTTACTATTTATTGATCACGATGTTTGTGATTCTTAAATTTGTAAGGCTGGTAAATTGACTGCACAAATTTAAGGATGGAAAACCTAAATAAGAACTTAAAGCACTTCTCTGTGTTAACCTGTTTAACAGATGTGTCAGCCTGTTTGAGGGCTGTTATCTTCACTGCACAATATAAAACCTTTATGGAAGTCAGGTACTCCTGTGCTTTGAAGTGCACGAGACTTGTTAATAAATGCCCTTCCTCCAGCTAGTCTAGATGCTCCATGAGGGCTGGGATACTATGTCTATTTTGCTCTCCACTGTAGCACAATGAGTAACATAAGAAAATTTAAATCAGTCTACCTTTCACTAATGGTATTTGGACATTTAGGATGTCCGTGTACATTTAGGATGGTCTTCATGTCAGGTACTACCCGTATTTTTCATTTAAGAATATTGCTTGGTTATATGGAGTTTATTTAGCATGAACTTCCTTTGGATTCTTCCATTAGTTTGGGTGGTGACTTACCAGAAGTTCTTGCCTTCCTGCATTACTCTGGTTTAGAGTGATTATGAGCAGAAGATATTAGCTTTACTGCCAAGAATAAAACAGCCATAGGTTTTATTCTTCATAGTAAAAAGGCAGAAACAACCCACATACCCCCGCCCCCTAACTTGGAGTGGAATCATGTTGACTCCATGCAAACAGAATACTATATAGCTATTCAATTAGAAGTGTGTGGATTTTGTTGATAGGAATATAAATGGTAACTATTAAATACAGTACAAAACTGATGTTTTAAAGCTTTTTAAAGTGCTAACAAGAAACAAACTCATTTAGTAAAAAGTGTTTTAAAATTGCCCTTTGTTTTAGTGATATTAATATCAAATGCCTTCCTGAAGGTAAAAATGTTTACCTCCCTTTAAATGGACATACTGCATAAGTGTAACATAACCTCTTATATCCTTTAGGTACGTACTGTTAGACAAAAATCAAGATACTTTGCCAACAAAGTTTAAAGACAGTAGTATGACAAGAAGTGAGGCCTTCCAGGTAGGACAAAAGGACATCTGAACAATGGAAAAGTCTGATAGTTTTCCTACAATCACATTTGCTCAGTAGTGTAGGTAACGGAGAAAGAGTCTGATGAATTACGTATAAGATTGAACTTTGAAGTGGCTTTGGGTCTGCTTTGCCATTTACTAGCTGTATAACCTTAAGAAAACCTTTCTGCATCTGTCTCATTTGTAGAGGGGGATAATACTTATAGAGCTTTTGAGAGGATTAAGTGAGATAAAACATGCAAATCACTCTCTATAATATGGCTTTCTTGCTACCTCTCCATGAGAAGTTAGCCTCATATTTCACTATGTCTATTAACACCTTGTGTTTGCACTGAAACATTTATCTTGAAAAAGGTCAAATTTCCATGTATTAAATGTTCCCAGTATTACTAAATGTTCACATCAGGCTGCCTGGCTTCCGGTGTGGAGACAGGGAAGCGACATTAAGACTGTTTTTACAGATGGGACTTTGGACACTTATAAAGTGACTTATCCAATATCACTAAGTCAGGACACTACTGAAACAGCATGAAATATATTTAAGCATAATTCAGATGTGAACCTTACCAAGAGTGATATTTTCTTAAGGAAACACCGTAATGTACATATAATTTTATTTGCCAATGAACAGAGCTACACTTATCAGTCACTGGGTTTGCAGTCTGCAAAAGAGAACACTTAAAAGTTAACAGAAACAAAGCAAGATGTATGTTAAGAAAATAGCTAAGATCAGAAACTTTTTTTTTTTTTTTTTTTTTTTAGGAGAGGCAACCCTTGGTTGACCTCACAGATTGCAAGGACCTTGTCAGTTTACAATCCCTTATTTTTTTATTTTTTATGCCTGGTCTTCCTAGGTGGTCTACCATCTAAGTACTAACCAGGCCTGACCCTGCTTAGCTTCTGAGATCAGACGGGATCGGGCTTGTTCAGGGTTAAGATCAGAAACTTGACCTCTATTCCAGATGAATTCCTCTTTTTAAGAAAATTATCATAGGCTAAAATGTGAAAAACAGACAGATTTTATAATTTTGAAGCAACTTTGGTTGGCAGCAGGGAAAAGATAGCTGAGACTGGACTATAAATATTAAAAATGTGATTTTTAATAATATAAGTACAAAATTTTATATCTTTATACAACTGTAATGGAATTTGGATCAAACCACTAGATTTTATTTAAAAAAACAAAATAAAACAATGATATAAAACTGCAAGAAGGTCTGAATCCAAAGTTTTTCCTCTAATAGTACCAAATACCACAAGGTACGGATTATCATACAAATGTATACAAATTTTTAAATACAAATACAATAGGACTGGATTTTAAAGGAAAACAAACAAAAAGCAGGTCCTCATCAGGATGTCATTAATGTATACAAATGACAATGGCAGGACTGACTTCTTTCGGTACTAATCCATGTCTTCCTTCATACCCTGTGTCAAACAGGAAACCTCCATGGGTACAGATGAGGCGTGGTACAGGTTCTAACAACACGAAATCAAAACAAGATTTCTGTTCTTGATTTTGGTTTCCAAACATTCCTGTTTCCTTCTGTTTCCCCAATTAAATCTCAAAACTTCTCTGAGCTGAGAAAGACATTCAACAGCCAGAACACCTTTATGAAACACAGCCCCGTGACCACACCAGAGGGGAGAAGGGGAGGATGCAGGCTGGCTGCACTGTCCTCAGAGGTCTACTCTGATGCTTGGAGCTCCGTCCAGGCCCAGGGAGGAAAGCAGTTAGCTCAGAGATGGGTTTTGGCAGGGAATCTCACACCACATGTAAAAACGACCCTGACGCGCTCAACTGTCTTCTTTGGAACTAGGAAGCAAAAGTCTGGTTCTTTGGAAATAAGGGCAGCTGGGAATGGAAACATCCCTTTTTATTTTACTTTCTTGACATTATTGAATTATAAAGAATTAGAATCCTGACATAATAATTCCTTTTTCAGGCACGATACCTTAAAATGTAAATGATTTGGAGTTTTCAGAGGAGGCCAGAGAAAGGAAGGGAGGAAGAAAAACAAATCTGTATCTTCCACATGCTGTTGCTGGTGGAGGCTTTTGTTATTAAATTATATATACAGAAATTTACAGGATAAATTAAAATCTAAGAGATTTTAAAGAGTTAAATACACATAATTAAAACACACATTCACACACGTACATAAATAAACCTGCATGAGAATCGAGTACGTTTTTTGCAATTCACTTATGTGTGGAATGCAGAACACTGTGTATCTGCCCACCAGGGGGGCCGATAAGATGAACCCAAGAATCCCGCTGGGCAAAGTTCATCTTCCACAACCACCAAGTAGTGAAGCAGCAGAACCTGTGAGGACCTGGTGGCTAAGCAAATGCTGCCAATGGAAGATACTAGCCCTTCGTTCTGCAGACCAGAGATTCTGGGTCAGCTTACAATACATGCAGTTCAGCTGGTGGCACTGACAGCTTTGCCCTCTCCACGGAGCTGCCAGGGCTCACGAACTCAGCCCCTCCTGAGGCTGCCAATGGTACCAATGATTACAATAATTTTCGAGACATGGACACCTATATAGCAGGAATTGGAATGAACCCCCTACCAAGTTTACCTAAGCCGCTGCAATAATTCTAAGATGGGAATGGTTTTATCACCTCCCACCTGGGTCGCTTCAAGTTGAAAGGCTTTGCACTTTCAGTCAACTGGCCTTTTCCCATAATCTTTCCTATTACATTTCAGACTGTAAGACAGGTAAGGCAAATGGTCAGAGATGGGTCTGGAGGTACAAGTGAGTTTGGAAAAAATCACATTTTAGCTGTCCATAAAGAGATGCACTTGGCACCCAGAACAAGCCCCCAGCCCCTAAGTTACATTGATTTTTAAGGCAGATTTATCCACCACAGGAGAAAAAATCCCAAGCCTATATTCATGCCAAGTTTTCCTCTTGGCTAAACCTTTGCCATTTCATAAAATTATTAAAAGCAGAGTAGTTACAGTCCTATGTATATATTGTACATTATATATATATATATGTATGTATATAAAAATTTAAAACCTACACCCAGGGGCCAGTGAAGGGATCTGGAACAGCCATATATACACAAACCAGCAATGGGGTAGGATAAGGTTTCTGTCCCAGGATTCTTTGCTGTCACAGTCCAGGCATGATGTAAGCAATGTTGTCTAGAGTGTTTGACTGCAAAACACGAGAAAAAGGTTCAGTTGAAGAGTACTATACCTTAGCTCCCTGACACATATTTCTCTGTTCAGGGGAGAGAGATGAGAAAGAAAAATCGGAATGAAGATGGCACCCTGTCGTGTGTTATGCTAGGAGCTTTTTTGCTGACTTTTCCCAATTATCCCAGTAAAAAAGGGGCAGAGGACTCCTGCACTTTCTTTGCGTGTGGAAGAGCGAACAGGAAACACAGGAGTTGCATCTGAGGACTAGAATGCTTCTCTCCAAAGGACTATTTTAGGAAATGGCATGTTTTCGAGTTTCACTGAAAGCATGGCATGCATTCAACAATACAGTACCGTGTTCCTGGGCTGATATATGAAGGGAGCCTATGTGTCGTGCCAGGAAACCTATGGCTCTGTGCCTGATAGGGCTCATCAAGGCAGGGCCTCTCTGGCTCCCAAGGGGTCTGGCCCCCAAAATCCAAGAACAAGGAAAACTCACCAAGACCTGTTTGGGACAGCCGTTCAATTCAGGTAGTTGTGTGGTCAGACATGCCAAGGGGCCAAGCGCACAGATAATAGAATCCAGAAGCACTGACAAACTGCCAGACACAGCCACCATACCCTGAAACGGAGAACGTTAAGGAGAGTGAGCTGTAGCTCGAATCACACCCCTGATGCTCCCTCCACGTTGTGGCTGACCTCCTCATGTGGTTCTTTAAGCCTTAGGCAGTTCTATGAAACTAGTAGCAGATATGGGAGGGATCTGCTTTGAGAAGTCTGTAGTTGTTTAAAAAGAAAACTTTTATGATACATTCCCAGGTTTCTTTTCTATATTCCTTACCCGTCTTATCTTCTATGTGACC
Source organism: Pteropus alecto (assembly GCF_000325575.1). Classification (NCBI taxonomy): domain Eukaryota; kingdom Metazoa; phylum Chordata; class Mammalia; order Chiroptera; family Pteropodidae; genus Pteropus; species Pteropus alecto. The sequence continues at coordinate 1,254,449 of NW_006437736.1, forward strand.
TTGGATTAGTCACGAATAGTTAAACAAAAAAAACCCCTAAGGAATAGTAAAAAATGCCTTACCTACTTCAGAGAGCTGCTGGGAAGATTTGTGGGGATCAAATATGCAAAAGTATTTTTCTTTGCAACAAATATAGCTCAAATGTGGTAACTGAGAATTCTACAGTCCTACACGTTAACATTTAATATAAGCATGCACACATGTGGCTTTTGAAAGCTGATGACAGTACTTTTCTGGGTTGTTATTCACTCTCAAAAAGAAGTAAATATGGTTCATTTCAAATTTTATCAACTTGTACAATTCATATTGTTTATATCTTTGATTCAAAGAGAGAAGAAATAAGATTGCTTGCTGCAAATACCACTGCTCAGCTCTTGCATAATCCGCTTCAACTACAAGTACTGTGAAGATGTATCAACTAGTGGGGCCGTATAGCAGAGTCTTTCTGAGACTGAGCTCTGGGTCAGGACTGCTGGGGCCAGAACATGGCTGTCCCACTCGTTTTTCAAGCTGCTTACTTTGCTGTACCTGTAAAACAAAGTACTAACAGCACCTGTAGCATGGAGGGGGGTAAGTGAATGATGGATATAAAGTAGTTGGATGGTGCCTGGTACACAGTAAGGGCTCGAAAGTATCAGTAATTATTACTATTATTACCAACATCTTCATTGCCAAAACTGCATTTCTGGCTGGCTGCCTGCTAGGTCTCTCATTTTGGATATTTCTCAATTTCAATGTGCTGTAATGAGAAATAACCTACTCCTCATCCTAGCATCCCTTTCTCTGCTAAGGTCACTGCCATTCATAGAAGTGCCCAGTCTCAAGGCCACTACTGATTCTTCCTTCCCTCGTACTCCTTGTCCAGTGTACAGGAGGAGCTCTCCCCTCCAAGGGAAGCGGTACAGCAAGGGTTTAAGAGCACGTACCTTGAGCCACCAAATCCAAGCCTCTGTTACAGCATTTGTGGGCTGAACTCCAGAGCTAGTTACTTAACTATTTTCTTGCGTAAAATAGGAATAAAAATTCTGCCTCTCATAGCTGCACTGTGAATTAAATGAAAGAATCCATACATAGAACTCTGAACCAAAGCTGAGTAAGCTTTCCATGAAAGTTAGCAATTACTTTTGCCCTACAGTTAATTATAGCTAACATTTTATGTCCGATTCTCCTAATGGATTATAAGTAAGTTGAGGGCAGGAACCATGTAGACTTGTAATAGTCACTTAATTTCATTAGACTTCAGATAGTCAATCTTTTAAATCAGCAAACTATAGAAAGTCAATGTTCCTTAAAGGATAGTATGTAATTGCAGGTGGCACATAGGTGAACATAAGTTATTTTGCTATACATCCATTTCGATGTATATTAGAAAAATAACATCACAATGATATTGAGAATATCATTCTGAAAGCATGGACAGATTTATTTACATAAAAATATAAAGCAATACAGTATAAGTGATATGTGAAAATTGTAAAACTGAGGATATATGCAAATAATTAAAGTCGGAAAAAGTGAAGTAGAGGGGGAAATGGGAATGACAACTAATGGGTATGGGGTTTCTTTTGGGGGTAATGAAGATGTTCTGGAATTAGTAATGAGTCCACAATTCTGTGAATATACTAAAACCCACTAAGTTCTACATTTTAAGAAGGTGAACTTTATGGTATGTGAATTATATCTCAATAAGACTTACGTAAAGAAAAGTGGACTAGAGATTCTGCAAAATTCTTTCCCTTTTTTGGTCACTATGAACTAACACAGCAAAGGCTCACAGAAGCTGGCTTCTTTTAATTTTCTAATTATGTATCTATTCTCTTTCTAATTAGACTGCAAGTTTCCTGATGACGGGAATTAATTAGGAAGCTGTTCAGATTTTCTTCTCCCCCAAGTTTGTGGAATAATGCCTTGATACTCAACAAATTATTTGCTAAACTAAATGGACATATGAGGAAAAAATCTAGAGTATGGACAGAGCATATAATAAACCATGCTTAATTCTAACTTTTTAGAAAACATAAGAATGTCTAACTATGAAAATAAATAAGGATTCCATAATATTTTATTCTGGAAATATCTATATCCATTCAAATATCTAAGCCTACATGAAAGTACTCTAGCTGTTTCAACACCTGCTAAATTTTTGAAACTAGCCAAAGAGCTCAGATACAGCTTTATCTCTTATGGCCTTTGGCATTTTATTTGTTGAATAATAATTCAACTTCCACATAGAAGTGAACAGTTTTATATTCCTACAGATTTCTCGCTTAAAAACAGTTTTAGCAGCTTAGCCTAATTTCTTTGCTGCAGTCCCCTATTAGAACCCAGAGGAAAACTGACATACTATACTCCTGAGTTAGCCAAGGGGGCAATATGATTAGAAACTGAATATGGTAATAGAAATGGAACATGACAGCTCTGCAGGTTAAGTGATTTTGAAATTGAAGCTTAAAAGATCTCCCTAGGGCACATCACACTGTACAAGTCAAGTAAAGTACAGAGTAATGAAGAGCTTGAGAACCTCAATTTCCCTATTTGCTACCAATTTTCGAAAAAGTAGAGGAACTCTTAATTCTCTATAATCTAATCTGTCTATTCCAAACATTGCTGGAAATGTGCGGAAAAATTCAAAGTGTCTTAGAAGTACAAATGATCAAAACTTCCATGAGATTTGTACTTTTTCCATTGCATTTTTAAAAAATAAGTTACACAGTTATATCAATTATATCTCAATAAAACTAGAAAAAATGTTATAGGGTGTTCTAATTTATTTTGTGCTGCTGTTTCAATAGGATGGTATTAGTGTAAACTTTGATTCTAAATCTTCAGATGTTTTTGTTACTAAATATCTTCTTTATAACTGTATCCTGAATACCTGGCATAATCTAGCATGAAGTAGTTGGCTCAATGCATATATATGGACTGAATGGATTCAAATTATGTCATTCACGGGCGTCATGCTGCTGACAGCTGTGCTCACCTCAGTTTCCTGCAGGCGGTGTCCAATGAGGCTGAGGGACTCTCCCAACAGCTGGAGATGAGCAGCGACATCTATGGGCTCTGTCTCAGGAGCTTTGGCCGGTGAGGCTGGTAACAGCATGGTAGTGGGCGGGGATTTCTTTTGGGGTGACAGTACTCCCACAGAGGAAGCTGAGAACAGAAACAAAATAAAGAGATCAAGCTTGCTATGGCCTTGAACACCACAAAAATGTCTTTCCTGATTTTCCCTTTTTATGAGCTCTACCAGGCATTAGCAAAACTATGGACTGTTGGCCAAATCTGGCCCATAACCTGTTTTTGTATGGCTTGTGAGGCAAGAATAATTTTATATTTTTAAATGGTTATAGATAAAACAAAGAAAATGTGATGGACAATACACAAGGTCTAAAATATTTACACTCTGGCCCTTTACAGAAAAAGTTTCCTGACTTCTGATTTCCATTTTCTAATTTTTTTGTTTTTGCAATCTATAATATTCAGTAATAATACCTGGGTATTAAGATCTGCTTCTCATATAGTCTGCTCTCCCAATTTCTCAGTAAGGAAGGAAAACTGACAGTGCTCTAAGGAAAATAATTAAAAACAGGAGAGGGATGCGGTCACTACCTTTTACTTTCATGGAACTTTCTGAGCTGGAGGCTTTTCTTTTCACAGTTGTAGCTTCTGCTTTGTTCTGTTTGTGTTGTAGATATTGGGCTTTTTGCTTCCAAATCTGCAATCAGATCAGGGCAAAATAAATAAATTAAAAGGGACAGAAAAGTAAAATGGAAAGCAGGCATGGAAGAATAGAATGAAGAAAAGAATGGGAACAGTGGAGTGGGGTGGGGGGACAGACGGACGGTTAATGCTAACCTTTAAGCTAAGGGTCACTGAGCAGGCTTCAGACAGTGATTACAGGACTACAAACATTCTCAGTGCCAATGGCCAGATCTCAGCATTGAGTTTTAGATCATTCTAAGGTCCTAATGTAAAATCACGGAGTAAACATCTGGTTCACTGTAATGTCCATGTGGTTTAAATATTTCTTCTAACCTGCTGCTTAGCAATAGCAATAGCAATAGCAGAACACTGACATAAAAAACAGAAACTAAAGATAATCTACCTGAGTGAAAAACATTTCAGTTGTTTCACCTAGATGAGCTGTACCTTAACGCAAGATGGTAATTTTAATTCCCAGACCACTTTCGTATCATCCAATTGGAAATTGACTCTGAAGGACTCAGACACGACTTTGTCATTGTCTTATTAGCGTCTGGATTGTAGGGTACATTGTTTGGTAGTAGCTGATGAGGATGATGACCTGGAACCTGGTTACCTAGTAAACATAATCTCCATGTTTTTATTCCTTTCAGTGACTATTACTGGACGACTTTCCTCAGTTCTCAGACCTTGACTGACTAGTAGGTATTTGTAGTAATAGGACTTGAGATTCTCTTTTAACACTTTAATCACTGCCCAAGTTAGGTCATATTTTGGCTCAAAGGCAAGGTTGTTGTAAAAAAATTAGAAGAGGTTAGTTAGAAAAGACAGCTTCCCTGCAGCTAAATCTTCACCTAGAATAAACTGGCACCAACCAACGTTGATGCCCTTTTCTACTAAAGCATTTTCCATTGATCTGTCATTTTTTTCACTATTTTCAGCATTGCTCAGCTGGGTGGTCTATAGGAGGATCACACATTTTGGAAGGCATAAAGCAATTAAAAAATGTGCTCATAAGAAAGTGTACTTACCAATTTGTCCTTTTCTGGCAATTGCTTCCATACTTCAGCCAGTTTTTTACTAAGTTCCCCAAAATCTGGCATAAAAGAGTAAAAAACCCATAAAGTAAAGGTTTTACTATGAGCAAAACAGAAGATTGATGAGAGCAACAAATGGAAAAAAGCTGTGAAAATCGGATTTAAATAGCATAAGATTTTTCAGAAATGCAAACCAAACCAAACCAAACCCCATCAGTTTTCTTGATTCTTTTCTGTAGGGAAGGGGCTGTTCTGGTGGTCATGAGAGGCTCAAATCCTCACACACCTACTCTCTGGGAATTTATTCCTTAAGCATCTTTATAGTGTCATTTAATTTGATCCCATGATACAGGGCTTATCAATTTAGGTTAAGGAAAATAAGTAAAATTTGATACAAGGTGTTAGATTTTTACTGAATTTCTGAGAGCTCAGAACCACACAAGAATTTCCCTGGAGCATCTCAGAAGCAGTCCTCCAGCTGTGTATGCTGCCCTTCCACTGGTATAGCAAGGCCAGTCTTTATAAAGCTCCTTCGTATCTTTTATAGTATTTGACCTGTGCCTCATGTTGAATAGCAGGCTATTTTACATCTTAGGCAAATGAGATTTATAGAGGTTAAGTACCTTGTCCAAGGTCTAGAGTGTTGTGTTTTTCTCACCTCACTAACTTCTAATATAGAGACAAATATGAACAATAAGTCATTTCACTATTTCACTATAACTCCACACCCAAGGGCAGTTTAATGAAAAGGCCAACTGTAGAGTTCTAGAAGTAAACTGCATATTTATGTACTGTGCCTCACAACATTCAATTTTACTCCGTTTCCCATTTGATCAGTTTAAGAGATATAAGTGAAAAGCTTATCTCTTATGGCTGGGGTGAGTGACTTGCAGAACTGAGAAAAAAAATGAGTTCTATATTCTTTTAATACTATGGGAAGAAGCTGCCTGCTGACCGACTGAATTAATTGCACTGCTTCAGAGATACAAATGGAAAGTAAAAAACTAAAGATCAGAAATGTTCTTACCTATACCTGGATGGTCAGCCACAATGGTTACACGATACTCTTTACAGAACACCTGGTAGGCTGACATGTTCTTCTTTTTTGGCTAGTGCCACATAAAAATAGAACAGGGTAAGACTTAATTAGAACCAAAGTCGAGTAACCCTGAATCTTGGTCACAAAATAGGAAAGATATCTACACTTTGTCATAAAAGAATTCTAAACTACTAACCAGCTTTCCTAAACAGGAAAATTAATTTTTAATCCATGTTACTTATCACTCAGAGATGACTATCAGTTTTACTTCTAGAAGGTAAAAAATACATGCTAACTTAGTTTTAGATGTTTCAGATTGTTGCAGCTGCGTGATAATTATTTGAAAAGCCCTTTATTATTCTTATATAAAATCCCATTTTACATATTCTTTCAGAACTAAGTGCTAAGAAAATGCTTTACTTCTCTTGGGATGTCACTTTTCTCATCTTTGAAAGTAACAACCACGTAAGTTCCCTTTAAATTTTGAAAACCAAGAGCCAAATCTATGTTTCTTTTGTTCCTCTGGTTTTGAGTTCTAATCTTATAATTTCCCCAATCTTGTTTTCACTGTCACTTGTAGTTTATAATTATTTTATTGTTCACATTCTTGTGGTGCAAGGTGAGAGGTAAATAAATAACTAAAGACAAGTCTTTGGTAGTAAATGTAAGACGAATGAACCTCTTTTGCTTCAACAAACTGCTTTGTACTACTGGAAGCATGTTTATTCTTCACTATATCATGACAATTCCAAGAGTAAAGCATGGTTTTTAAGAGAGAGCCAGTTCAATGAGGGATACTTAAAACAAAGATTATATCCTATTATACATTCCATTTACAACTATCCATAGACTGATGGAAAAAAGTTAGGGGTTCCTACCTGAAAAGATACATTAGATGGCATCTGTCAAAACCTCTCATTTTGAGGATGAGAAAAAGGAAACTCAGAAAATAGTGACTTGCCTGGGTCCCACAACTATGTTAGTGATAACGCCAGAATGACTACAGCCTAGGTAGCCTGACTTCCAGGCTCTGCATGATGGGGCCAAAGAAAAAAATATATGTTGCTTCTTTATTGGGGTGGGGAGAAAACTATTTAAAAAGAAGGGATTATCCCTTTATAATCTTTATCTAATAAAGTAGATGTTTTCAGTATGGTTTTCCTTTAAACCTCATCTTTGAGTATCGAAATAAGATCAGTCCTCCCAAGATAGTCCTTTCTGATCTTGCAGTTATTAAAATGGCACGAATGTTTAGTGCTTTAAAAGTTACTGGGAACTTTTGTTTGCCTTAAAGGTCAGATTTTATGACCAAAAACAGACTACCAAACAACACAATCGGTCCTGTCTCACGACTCTGTGGAGTTGTATCTTGTTTTTAAACTAAGCCTGATCAGACATTCTGTTCACCTGACTCAGTACCTAATATTGTTCTCATAAAATAATTACCAAAGACTGGCTGGGACTGATGGCAATTAAAAAGCTTGTGGGATGGCTCTAATTTTAATTCTAAAAGGAATTCTAAAACCATTTTGAGGAATGGAAACACTCACATAATACCTTCCACAGTAAATGCTTTGCATGAGATAGTACTTCTTTGGAGATAAAAATTGTGGCATGTTACAAATTTAGCTTCGAAAATTTTAAACTAAAAAAAAACCAAAAACCTAATCTTTAAAAATGAGTTATCAAAAGGTCTGACATTTAGAATACAAGATGAAAGAATAATTTGTGGAAGTCTATACATAGCCAAATCTTTCTCAACTGTAGACTCAATCTCACTACTAAATATTGAGAACAGTAGAAAGGATATGTGCTTGAGAAGATTCAGAGCTCATTTGGTTATACTATAAAACTTGCAAGGGGTTTTAACAATGTTTTCTCAAACATGATATAATACTATAAAAGGTTACTGCTCCCTATTCTCCAAGGCTATCTACAGTTGTAATATAAAATTAAAGGTAACTTGACACAACTCATTAGAACTCCTGGCCAAAATATTAGATCTAAGTCCACATACTGAAGAAAGGATTCCTCTTGAAAATAAACTAGTATTTATTGAGTACTTGTACTGGGTATAGTAAGTAGTTAAAGAGGATCTGCTCAAAGCCCAAATCTTATTCTAAGGCAGTCATGCAGCACAAAATAGTGGAAAACACATGAACTTTAAAGTTTAAAGGCCTACCATCTTTTCCCGGCTTCAACTAATACTATATACTATTTGATCATGAATAAAGTACATGAGAAGTGGATGGCTCTTCTTATGTGTGATATTAAAAGTATTTCAATAGCAAAGAAAAAGCACAGACTAAAAAGGAAAGATTTCAAAGGTAACAAAAAAGTAACCTATCAAAGTACTTTGCCGTTCATTTATTAATACATATATGATTAGTCTGGGTGATTCCACTCTAAGAACCTGTTCCTTGAAGAAAAGTGTGACATAGAGCATAGATCTTTCCCCAGATAGTTCTTGGTCTCTCTCAGTGTGTGCAACTCACTACCAATCAAGTGTGATTCTGTCTGGAGCTAACAGTATTCAAGATAATTAAAAAATTATGGCTCCTGCACATACACCAATGATTTCATCTGGTGCTGAAGAGGGAAAAATCTAGCTGCATCAGGCTGACCTTCTACTGGACTCAGAATCTGCTGGCTTCCATTGTGGAGCCTTCCTAAGGGATTCTCAAGAGAAACTAACAGTTTTCACCTTCTGTGCTGACCTTAGAACCTAACCATTGTGCAAGATGCAACTTCAGTCTGTGGACCTAAAGTTCAAAATTCAAACTTAAGGGGTTAAAATTTTTCCAGGGCAGACATTTAGTAGTTAGAAATACACAAACAATGGGTGATCTATATACATATAAAACATTTCCACATGATTCAAATGCAAGGCCAGTATTTCCACTCTAGACTTTCTTGTGCAAGAAAACATACAGTTCTGCAAGTGAATCACAGTGGCTGCATCTGGAATAACATGGATTCGCCTTTAATAAAATGCTAACATTTTGAAAGCTTGGATACTGTTTTATTAGTAGCACATGCCTTGAGTCCACTTACTAAATGACTCTCAGAATGTTGTAACTTTATAACCAGAACATCCTTTTAAATGTTCGATGACATCTGTCACAATAACAAGACCTTTCAAAGAACAACTTGTTAATGCTCTTTATAAAGCAGCTCTGCTTAACTCTTTGAGGTCACAGGACTCTGAGAATTTGATGAAAACCCTCTTCAAGTCCATCCATAACTCCAGTTTAACAACCTGTTTTAAAGGATAACACATATGGGGGTTAAGGCAAAACATAACCTTGAATCTTAAAAATACAACTTGGCTTTTTTCTGATGACTGGAACCCCACTTCTTCACTGATACTAATACTGCGAGGACACTGTTATAAAAGCTTTACCTGTAGGAACTCATTTAAACCTCCTAACAACTCCAAGTGCCATCAGCACTGCCATTTTAAAGATGAGGAAACTGAGAACTACAGTCATACATTTAGGGAGTGGCAGGGCCAGCATCTGAACTCAGACAGTCTGGCTTGGGGCCCATACTCATAACTATTACAACCATCTGATGTTTTTCTGAATGAACTTGACTGAAATCCCTAAATCTGATCTGGCTAAAGGAGATGGTGCCAGAGAAGTAAAGTTTTCGCGCCAAAGCTTTTATTTTAGCCATTCTGAATGGAAATCTTTCTAAAATATATTCTATATTTCTTCTATCTCTAATACCAACGAATATAATATTCTATACTTCTATCTCTAATACACCAACGAATATAAACCCTGTATAGTGGAAGCTGCATGAGCATGGGTCCTGCAATCATAAAAACCTGGGTTCAAATTCCTCTTCTGCCACTAAACAGGTGTCTTAGGGAAGGTAATTTCACTTCTTTGAGCTTACTTCTGTGAAATGGAGGTAATATCTACACATCATTAGGTTCTTGTGCAGATTCACTGATATATCATAAAAAACTTAGTGTAAGTAGAACACTCTACAGGGTGAAACCTCTATAAATATAGCTATTATTATTGTAATTTACTAATTTTTACTCAGTTCTACCACCCTCTTCCTTAACTCCTATCTGGCCTCAAGATTCGATTCAGATGACACCTCCCCCAGGAAACCTTCTCTGACACTCCCAGGCTCTCCCTGTGCTCCCTCAGCACACGTCTCTGATGAGAGTCAATGTACCGAATACTCTCCAACCTCTGTTTCTACACCCAGAGCTCTGTGAGAGCAGACACTGCCTTACTCATCTTTGTATTCGCAGCATTTGGCCCAGTGCCTGGGGCAATGTGAGTGTAGAATATGCACTGAATGAATAAGAGTGTCAGAATCCTGTGTGAAAAGGCCAGAGCGTGCATTCATTTGTATTACCTCATCTGACCTTCACAACCCCCTTGCAGGTGAAGTAGGCTGAGTACAGGTTGGCTAGTCTGAGAGCACAGGCTGGAGAGCCCGGCTCCTTCCCCCAGCACCCATGAACCTGTCCAAGCAGCTGTAGGAACTCGCTTTGCAATACCTGCTTCTGTTCCTTAGAGAGCCTGTTCTCTTTCTGGTTCACTGTTTTCCAAATAGGTGAGATCACTGCCGAGTTTGCTTCCGAAAAGGTGGGTGTCATAGTAAAAAGCAAAACAAAACCATAAAAGCAGAGTTTTCTTCCCTAGTCTAACATGAAATGAGTGGTTAAAAAAATTTTTTTAAAGATGTTTTCAAGTGTATTTTGTGCCTTTGAAGAATTTAGGATGAAAGCAACAGTAATTGTAACAGCTATTCACTAAGCCATGCTCTGTGCTAAGTGTGTTGTTACACGTATCACCTAATTTAAACCAAATAAGCCCATCTTACAAATGAGAGAAGAGAGGAAGCAATCTCAAGAGAACAAAGCTAGTAAGTAGCAGCCTAGACTAAGAACCAAGTCTGCTCAATTAAGAGTCCACGCTTTCAGCCACTTCATTATACTCTGCCTCTTTAATTTAAAAACATCTATACGTCTCAACAGGACTAGTTTCAGACAGCATCACACTATTTTGGTTTCTTCTGACCTAGAACCTACTTTTAGCTTTGCCAGAGGCGTATTATGCCACTGGGTAGCCATCTCTTAAAGCTTTAGAAAGGCACATGGTGGTGGCGGAACAGTACAGGTTTGGGGTTAAAGAAACCAGTATTCAAATTCCTGCTCCATGTCTTCTGCTCTCAGCCTCTTCCTCTGTCAGATGGGGCTAATAACAGTCATAACCACTGTGCATGTGAGATGCCTAGGAGAGCCCGGCACACGGCAGGCACTCAGGAGATGGTAGCTACTAGCTTAGGCTTAGCAGAGAAAGGATTTATAGAGTATACCATCACAAGTCTAGTTATAGTTCAGAACCCATCTTATTAAGAGATTGGCAACAATGCCTGAGTGTGCCAGGTGCTGGGCCACCTCGACAGCCTTAGTTTGCTTTGGTGCAAAAACTTTACTTCTCTGGCACCATCTCCTTTAGCCAGATCAGATTTAGGGATTTCAGTCAAGTTCATTCAGAAGGGCCTTTGGAGTGGCAACATCAGAGACATTATTTTAAGAGGCAGTGGATGGGCTTTTACTGATTTAGTAAAACCAGAAGAAGGCATCTTTGAAATGTCACCTATCCTGCTCCTCCCAAATACACAAAAAGTTCCACTCCAAAGGGATGGTCTTTAAGTGGAAATCATCAGGATATCAACATGTGACCAATCTGCTCCTCCTCAGAAAGCAGGGTTCAACAACAAGCAAGCAAACAAACAAGCAAGCAAACAAAAACACACCCTAAACAAAACTCCACTGAAAATGGTACCTTTCACCAGGGAGACAGACCCATTTCCCTTCTTTGTATCAGTCAAAATTCTCCAGTGAGAGTTCCACCCCTGCTACCTGTGCTTCTCACTCTTGCATGAACTCTGCTCAACTGGTTTCCATCCTTCCCCACTACACTTGAACTCCTGTCCTCTCTGGCATGAGCCCAATCCATTCTCGAAACCGTCTGTGCCCTCGCTTCTGTGACACCGACCCCACTCTGGCTTTCCTTTGACACAACTGCCCCTGCTGCCTCCTCCAGTGCCCTCAGGTGGGTATGCTCCAGGATTCTGCTCTGGGCTCCATTCCCTCTCACCCACTCACACATTTCATTTATTGCACATGAACGGTTCTTCTAAATTCTAGGTCTTGCATTTCTATTGCTCTCTGGAAATTCTCCCGAGATGATGATTATAACAACTAAAGTTACTGAATGCTCACTAATGTGCTGAGCATTGTGCAAAGCCGAAGTTCCCACACTATGCTGGTTCACGGTGCCTATGTGGCTTTTCACGTGGTACTTGCTTTTGATCATACCAATCACGGAAAACCCAGCTTTGAAAAGAAATGGCGTTACTGAAAGGAATGTAACGTGATAAAATGCTGAAACTGAACTACTTTGAGTTTCTTTTGAAAATTTATTTAAAATATCTAGTGGTGCCCCTTTGAGTTTGCTGTGGCACCCAGGCCTTGCCACACGGAAGCCCTAAACACTTTTACGTTAATACCTCATTTAATCCTTAAGAACCCCATTAGGCAGGTCTATTATCACCTCCAGCGTACAGAGAAGTTATGCGACTTGTCCAACATCACATAGCTTGTACGTGGTGGAGCCAGGGTTTGAAGCCAAGGGGTCTGGCTCCACAGCTCGCTCTCTTAACCGCTTAGATATGTTGACTCTCTTGATGCTTCTATCTTAAAATCTAAACCTAACTTATCTTGTTCTCCCAAACTAGCTATTCTTTTTGCTTCTTTTTCTTACGGTCCTGGTCATAGAATCTAAGGTAGACAGGGTGCACAGAGGCCGTGAGCATCTCCAGTGGCTCTCTGGTCTCGGCTCACTACAGGCTGAGGGACACTACTCCTGAAGCGTTCTAGGCGAACTTTTAACCTCTAGGCGAACTTTTAGGTACTTCTCTTTTATACTGAAACAAAACCCAAGAAAGGATATATTTTTAAAGCTCCACAGGAAATTTTTAGGCATAGGTCAGGTTTGAGAAACACAGCATGTGTCCTTACATATTTAATGGATAAATGAATGACTATGTTCAGAATATGACTACTTCAGGTTTGAACAGCCGTGATCAAATACTGATTCATAATGTTTTTTTTTTTTTTTTTTGCCATAAACTAGAATTCATTTTTCACTAGCAACTGCTAGGGTAAATAGTCTCTATCCTTGAGGAAACTATAATTTTATTTTCCAAGGCACCCGGGTTCAAAACCTTAGGGGACATCATTATACTTATGTCTCTGACTTCCCAGATCCAAGCCCAGTTGCCGGATCTTGTCAGCTTTTCCTTCAGAGTGCCCCCTGATTCTGTCTCTTCAACTTCATTTCTAAGGCTTTTATTAGTGACTTTGGACTATAAAAACCTCCTGGGTGGTCTGTCTCAAGTCTCTCCCCAGTCTAAACCCCCGGTACGACTCTGTGATTTTATTAAGTTATATTTTAGAGCACGTCTAAACCGTGCTCACAAGCCCAAAGTGGCCACTGCCAAATCCTTTCTTTTGGCATTTAAAATTCTCTACAATTTGCTCCCGACATGCTTTTTCGATACGTTTTTGTCCATATAGTCATTCATTTGACATATATCACAAGATGCGTACCAAGGACACTGAAGAGTTGAAGGCACTATTAAGGTGACTAAAATAGTTCCCAAGGAGTTAAAACACCTGTAAGGAGCTTATAGTCTTTAACAGGGGAAATGGAACATGTACAAAGGTAACTTCAACATTAGGAAGAAAATAAGTGCAACAAAAGAGAGACAGCAAAGTGTGATGGGAGTACAGAAGTTAATTCTGACTGGAGGTGGCATTTGGTTAGGTCTTGAAAGGAAGGCATAGCATCAATATGTGGAGGAGGGGAAGAAGGTCACTGAAAAAAATGAACAAAGGAATGGAGGTAAGAATGTATGGGAAACAAGTTTCGTCCCCACATAGTGTATATAAAGCAGACTAGTAAGAGGTAAAGTTGAAAAGGGAGGTTTAGGCCTAAGTCACAGATAATTATAAACGTTTGGCCAAGGGTTTGGACTTTGATATTCAGCAAGTATCTACTGCCTATCTACCACAGGCGAGACTGCGGGTTAGGTACCAGGGATGCAGCGGAGAGCAAGACACAGGATCCTGGTGCTCTCGGCGCTTTCAGTCTAACATAAAGGCAGTAAGGGTCCGCTGAGGATGCTGAACAGAGGACTGTCATCAAAGTGGTACTTAAGATTATCCTGGTATCGATGTGTAAGATTAACTGCATGAAGAAATGGAAAGGAGGCCATTTATTGCATTAAGTACAGGGAGGGATGAGGCTCAAGATAGTGGTGTGAAAGTTGTTGAGGAGGAGCAGGAATATCAGGCTTAACACTTGGGTGGAAATAGAGGAGGCCAGGTAAGAGGGAAATGTAAACATGAACCATAAAAAAGGTGAACCTCAAGATGAAAAAAATCATAACAGTGGTTGTCTCGGGGGGCGGGAATTGGGAAGGGGTAAGAGAGCGCTCTGTGTCATGGTGGTAAAGTCTCTATGTTGATGGAGGCTTGGTCACACAGGTGTGTGCATGTATCAAAACTCATCAAATGGTATACTTAACATTTGTGCATTTTATTGTATATAAGTATTATGTAAAAAAGCTCTGTAAATAATGTGGGCTTAAGTTAACGATATGCAAGCCGAAGTATTTAGGGGTGACGTGAATGATATCTACAACTTACTTTGAACTTAACATTAACAAAGACAAGATGGATTCATGGATGGAAAGATGTATGATAAAGCAAACAGCAAAATATCAACTGCAGAATTTCAGTGCATGGCATATAGTTCACTACAATTCTTTCAACTTTTTGTTCCAAAAATTTCATAATAAAGTGTTGAGAAAAGCAATATACATATATGTTTGTGTGTGGGTTGACTGGTAGGACACGGGGAAAACAGAAAGAGATGGAAGAAGAGATGCAGGTTAGAAGTCTGAGGTACCCAAGGCATCCAGGTAGATTTATCAGGCAGTTACAAACACAGGACTAGAGTTCATTTGTTTTGCAATGCTACTTCCTAAACATCTCTCTGCCTCCATGCATTTACTTCTACTGAAATCCTATTTCTTCTTTAAGCTTTCTTTGACTACCCTTCCTTCCCCCACTCAGCTGTAAGATTAGTTGACATTATCATATATCACTAAAATGGAAATTCCTAGGACAAATAGAATCTTACACAAAATATATGCTATTTCATGAAGAAATTTTCAAAGAAACTAACGAACAAAGCCTGACTTAGTATGTGACTATCTGGTTCTTTAAGCTCACTTTGATTCTTGGCTCAGAAGGTATAGTTCTGTTTTTTCTTTCTGAGACATATATACTTTCTTAAAAGGCACCTTTTGAAGTGGGGAAAATAACTTGCACCTCGATTACAGACTGAAATGAAATTGTCATTCTCAAATTCTTAACATATTTGATTTTCTCTTTCTTAGTAGCTTTTCTTTCAGATTTCATCCAACATTTCATTTTGCAGAAGTATAAACAAAGGAAGAAAATGGTTGTCCTTTGGTGGCAAAACTATGACTGACTTTTTTCTACTATTCTGAATTACTAAATTTCTACAAAAATGATATATTACTTTGATAACAGGGGAAAAACATTTTTTAAAAAACGAAACCTTTAATGACATAGTCATCATGCCCAAAAGTACAACTGCTAGAGATTTCTCAAGTTGTGAAGAAAAAGCAAACCAGGGTGGCTGATTTATCATTCCTATCTCAACAGTGCATTTGCTAAGGTCAAAAATGAAGTCCTGCTCATCTTTGCCCTCTTAGCAATTACTGCAGCATTGGGCTTGGCAAACAGCAAGCTCTCAGATGGTGAAAGAACACCCACTGGACACTAAAAATGCAAGAATGTAGCCAACACCAGTTAGTGGAAAGCCGGTAGCTTATTCTGTTAACTTGGTCATTATTCTTCTAATTTTGAAAACTCATTTTTCAAAATGAACTCATAAAATACCTTTCATATCTCTCAACTGCCCCAGGCAGGCAGTGAAAGAAACCGAGCTGCTCAGAGTGAAAGAAACGGGGTTGGCTCATTCTATGAATTCTAAATACCAGTCAGAATAAGCCACAGTATTTCTAAACCTGTGCTTGGCACAATGGGACAACTCTGTTAAGGAAACCCATGAATAATTATGATTGCTCCTATTTTTATAGCAGACAGACCTGGTGATTGGTAGTATTTTATACCTGGTATCATTCTAAGAGAGCTGGTTTGCTACACTTCCAGTGGTTCACCTTAGCTGCTTAATTCCAAATCTGCTCACTACTATCAAGAAAAACCTGCTTCATCTCTTACCCCCAACCACACTTTAAAAAATGTTTTACCTTTTCTCCCCTCTCTCTCTCTTTGTCCTTCTCCTCCTTTTTCTTTTTTTTCTCACTATGCCCCTCTGTGTGGAGGCCAGGAAGTGGTGGGGGAGGGGCGGCTGTTCCAGTGTAGGGGATGCTGGGAGGCGGGCCAGGTGTCACCGTGACCTCTCCCACTGCTGCCGCAGAAAGTCCTGAACTTCTCTTGGACTTGGAGTGGCGTTTCTCTTTATGCTTCTCCTTGTCCTTTTTCTTTTTGCTTTTCTTCGACTTCTTTTTCTTCTTGATTTCCCGGTAAGAATCATCTATCACTAACTCGCCAGCCTCCAGCTCCCCACCAGAGGACGAGTCTGAGTCTACTAGGATAGGTTCAAGCCCGGAAAGCTCCAGGTTAGCACTGTGGGGTTCTGGGAACTGGGAGGCGTCAGACCCACAACCTTCGGGGCCAGGAGATGCACGTGGGTCTGAGGATGACTTGTGCTTCTTCCGGGCTGTTTTCAGAAAGCTCTGCAACTCGTGTCCTAGGAGTAAAGCACCTTGCTCATCCCGAGCCGACTTCTTAGAGGATTTTTTTACAGTCGCTTGCTGAGAGGGATACTGAAAAGACTCCTCGTCCACTGAGCTGCTTCCCTTCTCCTTTGGTGAGAGAATAAGCTTCATCTTTAAGCCATCAGGCTCACGGAGGGTCAGCGTCTCTGTGTTCACGTACAGCGGTTTCATTTTTTTGGATCTGTGGGAACCACCATCCTCCAGGGATAGCTCCCCACTGCTCCCACTGACTTTCTTCCTGTGGTGTTCCCTTTTGCTCTCTGAATGGCTTGAAGAACTAGAAGACTTTTCCCCTGTCTTTCTGGAGGGCTTGGAGCTCGCGGCCAGTGGGGAAGTGATAGCTTTCAGCAGATCCATAGCGGTATCAGCAGATTGTGGGCTGGATTTTTTCTTTTTCTTCTGTGACGATTCCAAAGACGAAATATCTAGAAATAATTAAGAGAAGTAGTGTCCATATGACAGAGCAACTTCCAACAAGTTTCCTGTCTCACCAAAAACACCCAACTAACACGAAGAAGAAGCTAACAGGAATAACTTAAGGGGAGGCCCTTCGACTGGTTCCTGACATTCAGAGATGATGTGCTTGGTAGACATTCAGAGATGAAGAGGCTTGGTAGACTCTGCCTCTGACCCTGGAGACAAGTTCTCACCACTAAAGTTGTTTTCTTCACTGAGTCTTCACAAGCAACCAGAGAGAGCATACCCGGAAGAATGGACTACAGCGGTGGTGTTACAAGTACAGGTGACCCTTGAACAACACGGGTTTGAACTGTGCAGGTCCACTGACGTGCAGATTTTTTTCAATGAATGTTATAAATGTGTTTTCTCTTGCTTATGATTTCCTTAAAAACACTGTCTTTTCTCTAGCTTACTTTATTGTAAGAATAAAGTACATGATACGTATAGCATACAAAATACACATTTACTGTTTATATATCAATAAGGCTGCCGGTAAACAATAGGCTACTGGTAGTTAAGTTTTGGGGGAGTCAAAAATTATATGTGGATTTTCAACTGCGCAGGGGTCGGAGCCCCTAACCCCCACGTTGTTCAAGGGTCAACTGTAGCTATGATTTAGATTACACTGCAGACAGAGTACTGTTTGTGTTCGGGACAAACCCATTCTAATAGAGAGTTAGTTTTGTCAGCTCTGTGCATAATACAGCTAAGAAAAGCTGGTCTGTGAATGGATATGTACTGGCTTGAGAAGTAACCCACAGGTGCAGGCCAGAGGGCCCAGGACTACATATGGCAAAAGGATGCTAGATAACAATGGGCATAAGATAAGTGGATGATTGGGGAGAGAAGGAACCTGGTACCTGGTGTATCACAAATGAAGACTGTTCTTCTATGCTGAATCCTCCAAAATACCAGCCCTCCACCTCTCTCCTCCTTCACACTGGTTTATCGGCACTCAGAACAAGAACCACTGTCCTGTTAAATAGGCCACTGAGTCAGCAACATCTGGATCCTTCCCCTACCCCGATTCCAAGAACCAGTGATGTGTTTATCCCACCTGCTGCCCTTTCCCATCCTCACCTCCATAGTAGTAATCATCAGAGGAGTGCTTCCTCTTCTTCTTGTGTGTGTCCGTCCCCAAGAAGTAAAGTTCACTATCCTGGAATTAAAAAGGAAGAAGAATTGACCAATGAATAAGAGGATGAGGCAAAAGCAGTTTGGAACCAATCTGGTTTTTGATGATCTGACTTTGAAAAACTAAGTAAAACACAGAAAATAATAAAAATAGATGTGGATGATGTTTATTTTACTTTTAAAGAGTTTTTAAAAGAAATTGCTTTCTTCAAATATTAGGAAATATGATATGTAATAGTTTAAAACTTTCCTAATTCGAATGTTTAGAATTTACCTTTAACTTCTTCTTGGAAGAATTCCTGACCTGAGCAGCGATTTCTTCCTCTTCCCTTAAAAAATCCTTGTAAGAACGTTTCTTTTCTCGTTGACTTCGGCCAGCTGCTAGTCCTATGTCTTCAAAGCTGTGATCACCATCAAAGCAATCTGAGCAGCACAGGTTCATTTGGGAAAGGAATGCAATGAGAAAGTAAGTAACAACCAAATCATCACATATGTCATGCAACAGTCTCTCCAATTCCAAATTAAAATAATCTTAATAAGTCCATGGGAATAAAAGGGGACAAGAATATTCTTGATGACTTGGCTGCAAAATCAAACCTGAAGAAGCAATGGTTCTATGCTATGCAAAGGCCCAGTGTACATCCTCAGACATGGTTTCTTAGTTGTGATTTGGTAGGCGAACACAAACTTGCAGAGGTAAGGCTGAAAAGAATAAGGATTCAGGCGCTGTGCTGCTCTGTGGGAGTCCAATGTGATTCCTATCCCCAGAGTCCTGCACACTGGAGCTGGCAAGGACCACGAGTGCTGCCGGGGATCACCCCAATACACTACTATATTTCAGGCTCTCGTGTTGGAACCCTGTCTTGGTTTTCGTTTCCATGGGCCCAGTCTGGGGATGACGTGGAGGCTTAACAGTGCTCTGGGTCATCATTTGGGAGTCCAGGCTGTGATGGCCAGTCCTGGCCTCTATGTCCATGGGCTGCAAGGACTGAAGAGGACACCCCCTTTGAAATGCTTCTCAGATTAAGGGGTCATACCTTCTTTCTTCACGGAGTCATCATAAGCCATGGCGGTCCTGCAGGGCCTTTGAGAATGTCACTGTGTCCAGGCTCCTTCCCGTCTACAGGACCAGGTCTGAGAAACAAAGAAGGAAAACCCTCCTGTAATGCGAAATCACTGTGGAGAAGCAACCTTCCAGATGGAAATGCGTAGTGATCCAAGGGCAGACTGGAAGGGCAAGAAATAAAGGAGTGTCTTGTCACCTCCTCATTCTACTTGTCAATATACTGGGGTTGAAACTGCAGGAAGTACACTTGGCTTAATTTGATTTGATTCATGTTTTAAAGTTGTTGTTTGGGGAAGTATATAAAATACCTCACACATAAAAATATTTCAAAATTAGTGAGCTTTCTGAAATGCCAACAGGACTGACAACACTGAGAAGGTAAAAACCGACATTAAGTCAGAGGGAGAGGTTCAGGTATGGTCACAGAATGCATGGATAAAGCAAGATGCAGAGGAAGACAGATTACACCACACATTCAAGACTATAAAATCCTACCATTTGGATTGGTGACAGGCTAAAATCTATTGTACTGCACTTTAGACAGAAATGATAACACAGGGGTATTAAAGATATTTAGAGCATTTTTTTTTTTTGGTACGCATTTTGTTGGGCTACATGAATTTGCTCAAAGTCACAATAATGTAAAAGCAGGTATACTTCTTTTATTAGTTGGCCATATGGTAGCTTTCAACACTACCAAGCCTTTCTTAAAGGCTAGGTGAAAGAATTATCATTTGTCCACGAGTGATGAAATTATTCACTAATTTGAATGACTGTAATTTAAATGTTCTAAGTATTGTCTTGAATTTGTTAAAATTATTTTTTTGGCATTCAAATTGACATGTCCATTTTGACTTTGAAGATGACAAGCCATAAACTATACTCTAAGGTAAAGTTCTTAAAATACATATGGACAGGCAATATCACAATTCCTGCAGGAAAAGTCTTTGCAGGAAATTTAAAATGTCATGCATTTAAAATTTTAAGGATTATTGAACATGTTCTCATTTAGTTAGCGAAATGCTTAAAAGTTGATCAGACTGGTCGTTTACTTAAATTTTATTTTACCTTCATTACTATAATGGATCTAGAAATGCTGAAGGACACTTCAACGAGACATTGCCAATCCCTTCACATAGGTGTGGCTAATACTGAAGTATTAGTAACTTTTGTGAAAGAGATGAATTAACAAGGAAAACTTTCATAAATTACAGTTAAAATAAACGAAAAGACTTCATTGCACAAGTCAGATAAAATACAACGCACAGACATGCCTAAGTTGAAAACAGAAAGTGTTACCCAGAATGACTTATAAATAAGATTAAAGAAAGAAACATAAAAAAGCATTTCTTTACTTCTCTAAGAAGCAGAATTAAGAATAGATTTGGTCAAGGTAGACGCTAGGGTGAAGAAAAGAAATGCAATGAACTGAGTTATTTTAAAGATAAACTGGAGAACTGCTTCCTTAAAGGCTTTTTCATAGGAAGGGGATGTGATATGAGGCCTCACGTAAAAATACAAGGAGGCAAGATACATAATGTAGCCAGTTTTTCATGTTTAGCATTAAACTTTCTCAAATAGGTGTTACTGTCCTCCCCTTTCCACCAAGTGGCACTAACTCCAAAAGGGGTAACGGGAGGGGGAATGTCGTCTGCAATTATATCCATTCATTTGAAAGGAGTGTATCATTTCACTGACATTGAAATATCTAGTTTATTAGAAAAATATATAGATCCCATTAGTTTTCATATGCTGATAATGCCAAGAAATATCACAACTTGAGACCTCAAGTTAAATGTTTCTCATGCCAAGTAAATTTTGGCAAAAAATGTTTGAGAAATAATGGGGGAAAAAATCGTAAATATTCATCATCATCAACATGGCCACCACCTACTGTCAACAAAATGTACTTCTATATGAAGTGGAGGCAGGACCTGAGTTTATAACCAGGCCTTCCTTTTGGTAACACCAAAATTAACATAAAACGGAGTTGAACAACTAACA
Source organism: Pteropus alecto (assembly GCF_000325575.1). Classification (NCBI taxonomy): domain Eukaryota; kingdom Metazoa; phylum Chordata; class Mammalia; order Chiroptera; family Pteropodidae; genus Pteropus; species Pteropus alecto. The sequence continues at coordinate 1,275,822 of NW_006437736.1, forward strand.
GAATAAAGTTCTGAATACAGTATGAGAAAGAAAACAATGGCCACTTACTAAACTATGAAAAAGTGCTCATGGTCTCATAGGTGACTGCTTTGAAAAACTACCAGCAAATATAAAAAGTTGTGAAAGGGAACAGAAAATTAGGAGCTGATTCTCAGAAGCACAGGCCAACACAGAAGACATGTGCTGCCGTTAGCATCATGTATTAGAATTAGGCCTGCTACTATTTAAATTTTGATAAAAAACACTAAAGGACATTTTATAAATTATAGGAGTAAATAACCCATAAGAAAAAATAAACATGGTCTGAAGACAAGTCCAATTCACTAAAAAATTGGGACAGCCATGAGCTTAAAAAACTGAAATTAAACATAATGGACTGTGTCACTCACAGCTGGGAACTGATGGATCCTGAATTTCTAAGTTCTTTAAAATCAGGATACTATTGCAGCCAAGGAGTTAGTTTTGGTTGCTGGCTCACAGAAGAAAGATGAAACCAGATAAAGTCTTAAGCAACAGTGTGGAAGAAAGGCAGAGTTAGGGCAACATTTATATAAGATCAAGACTCCCAATATTCCTTCTGGGTCTTGCAAATTCAGAGTGCAGGCTTAGGCAGCAGATTGTGAGGATGAAAATGAAAAATATTAGGTTTGATTTTCGCATCAGAAAACAGGTCATAATTAAATGTTGGCAAATATAAAACAGGTGTTAAAACCCATTCTCCTGAATTCCATAATATTTTGGTTTAAAGAATTCGATATTGTCAACTTCCAGGAGGCAGGGATAATTTTACAATTCTGTTCCTCTCAGTGTGCAAAGACTTGACAACATAGGTAAAAGTTCATTATTTAATATTGCTTATGGAAGTAAGAAACATGCCATCAAAAAAATGTGTACTTATGAAATGTGCAAATTGTTAGATGGCACTTTTGAGACTTTTCTTCAGGATATGAAAAAACGGGGGGCAGAGCAGCTTTCTTCTTGTAGATAAGCATATGCGCATCTTGTCCAGGCACAGCTTTCTGGATTACCAAAGTCATTAGGTTAAAACCTCAAATCTTCAATACAGTACTTTGTTATTTTGAAAGTTCAAATTGTAAATACTGAAAAAAAAAAAATTTTTTTTTTTTCAGATGTTTTTGATGTAATCCAAGCCTGGGCAATCACTAACAAGTTTCTTTATCCCAGAATGTGCATGAGTATTGAAAGAGTGAACGAAGTGAACCAGGAAACCCGGCAGTGAGTGAAATCCTAAATCCAGGTCTGGTCCAGGATGAGAGCCTTGTTCCAGATTCCGCCTTCTCTTCTTCCAGAACTCCTTTCAGGAACTCAGATTGCCAGTCAGCGTAGGAAAAAGGAAGATGCACATCCAGCTGTTGCCAGTGTCTGAATTTTTGGTATTGTTACTTTCAGAATATGAGCAGGTGCTATCTTCTCATATTCGTCGCGGTTTCCTCCAATCTCAGAACAGAGCGATTCCGAATTCTTGCCACTCCCTTCTCCAAGAACCTACCTATGCAGCACTCACAGCCCCTGCCAGCTCTGGAAACTGCAGAGATGCCGACAGCCCGGGGTGGGGACTGAATCCTCTCATTGCAGTGCAATTAAGCGGAACCACGACCACCGCACAGATCGGCTGACAACACACATTTCCAAAAAACCAGCAATACAAATTTTGATAAGCCTCCTCCAATCAACAGGCTCGACTTTGGTTTCAGTTTTTTTATTTATTCTGCTATGAAGATATAGAATCAGCCAGCAGCTTAACCATTAGAAAGGAGGGAGATGTTTCTCTTTTGCATATCAAATAAAGTGAATCTACAAGTAAAAGCGGTAGGGGGAAATGGGCCCTTATGGAGAAAGCAGACCATTACGAAGGCACGTTCAAACTGGGTCACACGCAGAGTGCCGACACCTGGTTATTATCACAAAGAGCCCCCCAGGACCACCACTTTTGTGGTCCCCACGGCAAAGCAATGGGATTCTCCCGGCAGTTTCACAGCAACAGCTAGTTCAACAAAGCTCTGTGCAAAGAAAGCTACTCGCATCCTCCCCTGCCAGCCAAGGACCCAGTCCTCCCGTTGCCCCGTTCCCAGCGCCCTTTCGCCTTGACAGCCCCGGGGACCCCGCACCCCGGGTCCGCACCCGCGCCGCGGCCGGGACCCGGGTTCCCGCGTCCCCGGCGGCCCCCCGGCGCCC
>NW_006437736.1:1278491-1283155 GCF_000325575.1 Pteropus alecto
GTGGGGGCCCAGCCCAGTCTCGTGGGGGCTGTGCTCGCCGCTACCTTCACTTGGCTCGCCCGGATCCCGCCTCCGCGCCGCCGACCACCGCCATCTTGGAGAAGGAGAGAAGAGCGCGAGCGGCCAGGGAGCCTCAGTCGAGCCCAGAGCGCAGACTCCGGCTCGCGAAGGGGAATCCCAGCGGCGAGAGCGCCGAGCGCATCGAATGTACCCCGGCGCTCGCCGAGCGCGGGGCCTGGCGCTCCTAGAGCATTTATTTATTTGCTATGCGCCTAGCTTGGGCGAGGAGCTTTACAAACATTTTATCATTGACTCCTCACTGCATGCTACTTGAGGTAGGTTTCGTCACATTTTACAGATGAGAAACGGGCTCAGAGAGGTTACGTGACTTGCCCAACGCTACACAGGTGTCTGGAATGGGAGGCAGGTTACTACTACCCTTGGTCTTCTGGTTCCAAATGCAGTGCCCTTTCCGGAAGACTATGCTGTTTCTTTCAAGATGGTCTTATACAGTAATTCTCCTCTTTGCAAAACCTAGGTCCATGCACATAAATGCAGTGGTGCCTCTTAGGAATTTAGCATCTACGTTTGGGTGTTGGGCATATTTGGATTGAGGTGGAAGAATACTTTATAACAGTGCACTGTAAAATAATTTGCATGGCAGATCATCTGCATTTCTCCTCATAAGTTATTTGCATTTAAAAGTTAGAAACAGTCTTCAGAGAAATGAAGAGATGTCACATACAGTAGAGAGAGGTGTTTTTCCGGTTTGTCTGGAGAATTTGGACCAATGGGTAGAAACTACAATGTGCAAATCTTGGTCCAATATGAAGATGAACTTATTTTTCTAGAGCTGTTTAACTGTGTTTGGCTACCTTGTGAGATCGTGAGCTCCCGGACACCAGAGGAAGACAAGCAGAAGTGCCCTAGTTAATGAAGAGTGGAGCAGTTAGAGAGATAGATGGGCTTCTAGAGTTGTGAACCCCATGAAACTGTATGCATAACTATGTGTTTATGCACATGGGTATGTTTCTGGGGTTTAGATCTCATCAAAGATTGGGAAGCCCAATCCTAGTGGCCTCGCCATTCCAGAATTGGACAGGTGCCTGAAAGCGATATAGTTATACTGCGCTCATTTTACAGACTTAGAAATTGAGGCCAAGAGAAGCAAGATGATTTGTCTCAGACCACACTGCCAATCGGTGATCAGATGAAGATTAGAAAGAAACCGGGTTATTGGACTCTTAGTTTGGCGCTCTTTTCACCATATCGTGCTCTCTCTCCCTTTGCACTAAGTAGAATATCGCATTCTGTTTAATCAGAGCTCTTGCAACTGTGAGAAGCTGAGATGTTCAAACACTTGAGACAAAGTTGTTGACTTCACTCCTAAAACGTAGCAAATAATAAATAAAACTAGCATCATTGCCTCTTTTTGCTCAACCCCCATCCTCCTCACCAAAAAGACAGGCAATAAATTTCACCAGAACGTACAGGGTTGCACTCCTGGGACACCTCGTCTGATGTTAGGCTTCCCTGTGAAGTATCGAAGAGCCTTAAGAATGTATTTTTCTCCTGTTCTTCAGTATTGTCAGGATGTTTTCAGTTTGAGTGACAGAAATCCAATTCAAAGTAGTTCTCAGAAGAAGAGAATTTATCGGTTGACTTTATTGAAATGTCCTGTACCATCAGGTATGGCTGGATCCCGGGAGGGACTCAGGTCTCTTGACATCTCTCTAGGGTGCTTTCTGCTGAGTTGGCTTTGTTCTCAGGTTCCAGATGGTGATTCCAACAGCTCCAGGCTTTATCGTCTTTACTACTAGCAGTGTCCCTGGAGAGGAAGTGTCTTTTTCCCACTTGTTTTGGTAGATGTCATGGTATTATTCCTGTTGGTGAATTGAATCAGGTGTCCAAATGGAAAGCAGTCGCTGTGAACAAGGGTGTGGGCTATGCTGACTGGCTAAATCATGTGACATGTTCTTTCCCCAAAGTAAGGTAGACTCAAGGAAAATCAGGGGTTATTGTCAGCAAGGAGAATGGGTGCTAGGTGGGCAAAAACGATAGCTGTCTACCCAACTGTGCCACTAGTTTTGACCTGAATGCCTCATGAGTCCCATTTGTCCCATTGTTTCTTTTATCCCCCCTGAGGATGGACATATCAAGTTATTACTCATCTTAACCCCTTGTAGACCTGAAAGTCACTCGCTCCTCAGTCTGCTCTCTGCTGAGTTGCTCCCGGGCTTGTTTGTGTCGCTGCATGTACACTCATTCATTTAACAAATATTTACGGAAAACGTGCGTGGGGCACTGTCCTAGGTGTTGAGAATAGGGTAGTGAACAAAATTGAGTATTTGACTCTCTGGAGCTTCCATTCTAGTTGGGCTTGAGGGCAGAAAAGAAATAAACAGACATACCATGTGAGGTGATGATCAAAGGCAGAGAAAAAAGCCAGGAGGGAGTGGAAGCGGGAAGGGTTGTTCTTTAAAATAGTGATCAGGGGAGGCTTCTCTGATGAGATGTACCCTGGAGGGTGGCTCAGTCAGAAGTGGAGGGATGGTGGGAGCCAGGAAGTCATAGCTCCTAGAATGGATGCAAAGCCTTCCTCTAAGGCTCGGTGGGAAAATATTCTCTATTGAATGTCCTGTTATGATTCTTTTGTTTCTGAAACTTGGAAAGAGAAAAAAGAGGATTTTCTTGGTAGCCTGAGATGGAGAGGAACTTGATCGCAGTAGGTTTTGTGAGTAGGATGCCTTGTCCTGTGATGAGTTGAGGGTGGCATCTGAGATATGTGAAGACTGGCTGCTTCTTGGGCTGGGGCTGTTCTCTGGTCCACCTGACCCAAGTCACACTGCTCAGTGCATGGCAGTAGCCAGTGGTGGCCCATCCAGTTGTGGCTCGATTTGTACCTTTTCCTTTTCCAACCATTTTTCCATGCTTGGCCCTTTCCAGATGTGATGGGAGCAGTTTCTTTGAGCTAAGTCTGACAGGATGCAGTGATGGGTACACACATTAGTCAGGGCCCTTCTGACTGAGATTGATGGGACCTAATTAAAACTACCTTAAGAGACAAGAATAAATTTATGGCTCACGTAAAAAAACACTCAGAGCCAGAGAGAAGCTGGCCCTCTAGACAACTGAGGCCAGGGACTTAGATCCCTCCCTTTTAGCGCTCTCTCAGGCTGGCAGTCCCCTTGGCCACAGACTTATGTCTTTATAGTCTGTCTCCTGGCCAGAGAGGAAAGAGGGCTTTCCCACACTAGTTCTATGGAGGAAAAAATCCCAAGGAAGAACTTTGATTGGCTGGCTTGAGGTCATTAGCTCAGTCAGTATTGTGATGGATTGTTCTTGGCAGAATGAGGAATGGGGCAGGAGTAGGTCCACAAAAGAATGGAGGACTCTATTCTGAAAGATGAATAATAAATCTACTAAAGAGAGGCAGTGATACTCTGTGTTCCTGCTTTTGAGGAGCTTACTCTCATGTGTGTGTTCCTGCATGCGTGTGTGTGTGTGTTGTGAGAAATGTAAAACAAATCCATAAAGAACATATACAAATTGAGAAGAAAGATGCTCCACAATAGATGCCCTCGTCCTTCATTGGGCTGTTAACAACAGTGTCCTAACTCATTCTTGTCCTTCAGGTCCCCCTCTCTGCTTCTGAGTCTATTCCCCACTAGCTATAAGGATAAAGCACTGCAAAGATGAGGTTATACTCTAGTTAATGAAATTTTAATAGCTCCATGCACCACAAAGAGCAAAACCTTTACCATAGAAAGTCATGGCCTCTCTTATCCTGTCTCAAATTCCTCTCCACCCTTAATTCTCACATCCCTTGAAACCAGCCCCAGCCCCAGTGACCCTCTCACCGTCCCCTAGGCTTGCAGTGCCCCATTGTGCATGTATGCCATTGTGCACACATTTCCTTGTCTGTAGTGCATCTCCCAAACTCCACGCTTTTTGCCAACTCTTCGCTGAGAAAGCTCCTATTTATTCTTCAAGATGTCGCTGGAATGCCCCCTGTAAAAGTCACCTTCTGGGGTTCCCACACACTTGGTAACATGCTTCTATTCCTGACCTCCCACTTTGCATTGCAACAACTCTTTTGGGTAACCTCAGTTCCCTAGTCCTCAGGGATAGGCTCTAAGTCGTCTTTGTCTCTCTGGGCACATGGTAGGTATTCAATGGATCCTTTGATTAGCTGTTGAATGAAGACTGGGGCAAACCATTTTTCCTGGGACTCAGGAGACAGAGATGAAAATTGCTTGGGAGACTTACAGAAGGTGTAGTAGTGATGGGTTTGGTCTGCCCAGTCTATCTGTCACCACTGCTCAGACTTCAGGTAATCATAATACCTTTGCCAGAGCTTTTCTAGGGCTGTTTTAAAACTTCAGATGATGGAGGCAAGAGGTCCTTTGTGTCTCTCATCCAAATGATGAAGATATGAACCTGGGACCACCCATAGCATGCCTCCTGCCTTGGGGAGGAGCTTGTCTGAGAATATGGGAAAGACACAGGGAGGCTCCATCAAGCTGTCCCCTGCCCCTTCCGTGCTTTATTATCCTTTCCCTTTTGGGTAATCTGGCTGGTCCCCAGGCTTCAGGAAAGAGGAAATCTTTGAGCTGGTCCTTGACCTTGGATTGGGGCGTAATGGGATAGGATGGGAGGGCATT
>NW_006437736.1:1283331-1291570 GCF_000325575.1 Pteropus alecto
TGGGAGGGGATTCCTGGAGGGAAAAACCCTGTAAAAGGCAAGGAGGCTCAGGGCTGCACCATATCCTCAGAATGACAAGCAGTGGCATGTCCCTGTCCATGGGGACAGTTCCTGAGTGGGCTGGGGGAGGTCGGGGCCGCACGAAGAGTTTGTACTTAGTCTGGAAGGGGTGGGGCCAGCCTCTGCCTTCTCCTCCTGACCTGCCTGCCCCTCCCTTCTGTTACGCATGTCTAGCTTCTGATAGTGTCCCTTTACTTCGTCTTTCCACCCCCCCACAAGAAAATATTTAATAATTATATTTCAAAGTACAAATATCCATGTACCCAGACTGAACAAATGCCAACATTATTCTACTTATAATAACCTCAGCTTTTAAATTTTATTTTAAATTATTATTATTTTCTTTTAGGAAGCAAAACATGTGAGCACAGTTTAAGCTCCATCCCTATCCCCAGCACCCATAACTAATTCCCCTTCTTCTCTTCTCAGAGGAATTAAAATTGGTGTGCGTCCTACCTGTCCACGTTCTGATCACAGATATGCATGACAGGCAGAGCCATCTAATGGTTAAGGGCATGAACTCAGGAGCCGGACTTCCTAGGTTAAAGTCTAACTCTGTTACTTTCCAGCTGTGTGACCTTGAGCAAGTTACTAGACATCTCTGGGCCCCAGTCCCTCTCTTCTCAAAATGGAAATAAGGTAAGCACAGTACTTACACAGCAGTGCCCAATACCTGGAAGGTTTGTTTTCCTGAATACGGGGTGTTATGTTCTATTGCACTGTATGGCACCATTTTACAAAGATAACGTAAGTGGTGTAGAACCAGATGTACCCGTTGGTAACAACTAGTGTTTTTCACTCATATTACATCTCTGGGAGACTTTGCTTCTAGCCAAGTCGAAATAATAGGGACCAGACTTGTCCTGCTGCCTGAAACAATTTTAAAAAATCTAGACAAAATATATGAAACAAGGGATTGTAGATACTGAACATCAGGCAGCACAGGACAGGGGTCTCCGAGATTTGGGAGGTGAGGTGAGTCCTACGGTTGTCCTGGCTTCTGGCCTGAAGTTTCCTGACTACGGTGCAGGGAGGGGCAACCCAGGTGGGGCCTGGGCTGAGATGGAGCTGGGAGTTTGGAAAGTCAAGGTGGCTGGAACTCTCAGGCAGAGTATGGAAGAGGAAGTGCTGCTCAGAGAGAGATCCAGGGTGCTATGGAGAGCCCCCCTGAGTCTTCTTCAGCTGCAGTGCACGTGTCCAAAAAAACTACCAATGGTCGGGGAAAAAAACCGCTCAAAGGATTAGAGAGAACAACCTCCGTAGCTGACGCAGGGCTGGGAGAGTTCAGGTTGCCATCAGCCAGAATGGAAAAACCTCAGAATTCATGGGATATTTGCTAGAGCGCTCAGTCATGGGGGGACATTGGTCCCGGAATAAAGGCTGTGCTGATCCCACCTACCAAAGCTTAAACACAAGCCTCGAAAGGATCAGACTGTGTCGAAGCAAATGAACTGTATCCTACAACAGACTGCAAGACAATCTATAGAAATACGAAATATCCGGTGTCCAACACGGTAACATTTACATTATCGAGCATTCAATAAAAATTAGGAGGCATACAAAGAAGCAAGGAAATGTGACCTGTAGTGAAGAGAAAAACCAATCAATATAAACAGACCCAGAAAAGACAAAGATGATAGAATGAGTAGACAGGGACATTAAAAACTAATTAAATTTGTATGTTCAAGAAGGTAGAGGAAGGTGAAGCATACTAACCAGAGGCATGAAAGGTGTAAAAGAAACTCCCGAAGTCATCTGGTTCTGGGAAGATGGAGTAGACATACTTTTCCCTATTCCGGCTGCTAAGTATAATTAAAAACTGGACATTCCGTGCGAAACAAATGTAAGGAGACACCGAACGTTGGCGAGAAGAAGGCAGGCCAGCTGGGGGAGCTTGGAACCCAAAGACTGTCCTTCCTTATCTTATATCATACACAAAAATCAACTCAAAATAGATTAAAGACTTCACCGTAAGACTTGAAATCATGAAACTCCTAGAGGAAAACAAGGGAAAGCTCCCGGACATTTGTTTTGGGAAGTTTTCTTTTATTTATTTATTTATTTTTGGTACATGACACCAAAAGCTCAGGCAACAAAAGTCAAAATAAACAAGTGAGATTACACCAAACTAAAAAACTTCAGCATAGCAAAGGAACGGTCAAGAAAATGAAAAGGCAACCTACTAAATTAGAGAAAATATTTGCAAACCATATGTCTTGTCAAGGGGTTAATACCCAAAACCTAAAAGTAACTCATATAACTCAGTAGCAAAAAATAAAATAAAAAACCATTAAAGAAACTGGTAAAGAACCTCAACAGACAGTTAACAAAAGAAGACATTCAGATGGCGAATGAGCACATGAAATCTCAACATCACTAATCATCAGGGACGTGCAGATCAAAACCACAATGAGATATCACTCCATGCCTGTTAGAATAGCTATTACCAAAAGTCAAAATATAACAAATGTTGGCAAGAGTGTGGAGAAAAGGGAACCCTTGTGAACTGTGGGTAGGAATGTAAATTGGTACAGTCACTATGGAAAGCAGTATGGAGGTTCCTCAAAAAATTGAAAATAGAACTCCTGTATGATCTAGCAATTCCACTTCTGGGTATTTAACCAAAGGAAATGAAATCAGTATCTTGAAGAGATATCTGCATCCCCATGTTCACTGCAACATTGTTCACAGTAGCCAAGACATGGAAACAACCTAAGTGTTTGTTGATCAGTGAATGAATGGATAATGTAGATGTTACCGGTAATGGAATACCACTCAGGAGGAAATGAACCTAGAGGACATTATGCTAAGTGAACTAAGCCAGACACAGAAAGACAAAAATGGCATGATCTCATACGTGGAATCCAAAAAATCCCACAAAAACAAAAAATAAAACCCTCAAACTTATAGTAATGAGTAGTTACCAGAGGCGGGGACGGGGGGCAGAGTGAGGGGAAAGGGGAGATATTTATCAAAGGGTAACTATGGGAGATGACAGATATGTAAGTTAGTTTGGTTGATAATTTCACCGAGTATACATATATCAAAACATCATGTGAAACATCCTAAATATATACAGTTTTTTATTTGTCAAATACAAAACAAAGCAAAACCAAGAGTCCCAAACCTACAGACACTAAGAACAACTCTATACACAAGAGTCGTATGTAGAGTTGTTCTTAGTATTTCCTTATTATTTGTTTGGCATCTGCAGGGTAAAATCCAAAGACTGGCGTTTAGTTAATAGTTATGTATCAGTGCTCGTTCCTTAGATTTGACAAATAGACAGCAGTAATGTGAGATGATAAACAGGAAATTGAAAGTGCATGAAGGGTGTATGAGAACTTTCTGTACGATCTTGGTAAATCTAAAATTATTCCAAATAAAAGATTTATTTTAAAAAAGGTTGTCCTTGAAGAAGATCAAGGAAATCGATAAATCTCTAGTTGGACTGATCAGGAAGAAAAGGCATAAAATACCAGTATCAGAAACAAGCTATAAAAGGCACACACACAAAATTATGTCTTTGCTATCTATCTATGTTGACCCTTGTATATTTAGGTAATTTATTTTCACAGCTCTATAATATTCTATTGTGGCAATGTACCAAATTTTATTTATTTTCACCACTATGGGCATTTAAATCACATCCATTAAAAAATTACTATAAGCAGTAGCACACCATCTTGTTCAAGCCTCTTGTGCTATTGTGTGAGATTTTCCTTGAGAAGACTCCTAGGAGTGGAAATGCTATGTCTTAGGGTATATTTTACCAGATGTTGCCGAGTTGTTTTCCAAAGTGGTTGAATGGACCTCTGTATTTTTCCTGCCTTTGGCTTCCTGAGTTCTGTTCTGTCTCTGATTTGGGGACCTCTGTCTCTCGCCCTCCTCTCTGTGCCTCCTTTCTATGAGATGACTAAGGTTGAACTTAGATGATGTTCAACCTTAGATGATGTACCTCCTGAAATAATGTTAATAACCTCTTGAATTTTGCTTTCAAAATATTCTCAAAGCTGCAACCATCTGGTAAAGTCTAGTAGAAGAGAAATCGACGTGGTGGACACCTTTGTCAATTTTCCATACTACCCAGCAAATGCAGAACTCGTTCTCAGGTGCTGTCTCTGCTTCTGCATCAGCTCTTCTCAAGAAGGCCCACCCAGGGCCCCGGTTACACTGTGCAGGGTAGAGGGGATGGTTTGAGGTCCACATTTTATGCCCCTTTTGATACCTGGTTGGTCTTATCCTGTCGTTTTCGGAGGAGGAGTGTGACATTCAGGAGGGTCGAGTGACATTTCCAAGGTCACACAGTACATCGATGGCACTATAAATTTTTTGGTATTCTTCCCGAAGATGAGCAACCTGAATCTAATTATGAGGAGACTTCAGACAAACCCCAAATGAAAGACACTACAGTTCGACTGGCCTGTGCTCTTAAAAAATGTCAGTTTAAACCTCTGCACCTCCCTCTCAATTTTGTTGTAAACCTAAAACTGAGCTAAAAAAAAGTTCAAAAATGTCATAGACATGCGTGTGCAGGTGCGCGTGCCCAAGACCGAGGAACTGATGGCAAATTAGCGACTAGAAAGACATAACAACTCAGTGCGATGCATGATCCTAGATTTCCTTTTATATAGATGACATTATTGGGATGATTGGTGAAATCTAAATAAGATTCATGCAGTAGACAATAGTATTATGTTTATGTGAATTGCCTGATTTTGAGTAATTGGATTGTAATTATGTAAGAAAGTGTCCTTGTTTTTAGAAAATAAGCACTGGAGATTTGGGGGCAAAGGAACATTAGATCTTCTGCTCACTCCAGATGGTTCAGAAGACAACACATACGCCCTCCCCTCTCTGGAGAGTTGAGAGGGATAAGGCACGGGAGGCACACGTGCACATGTGGGGAATTTGGGGGAAGGGTGCCTGAGAAGTCTTTGCACTATTCTTGCAACTTTTTTCTAAATCTGAAATTATGTCAAAATATTTAGCTCCATCCGTCTCACATCTGTGTTGGGGCCCCCTCCAGTCATTCATCATCCTGAGTTTTTCTAAAGCCTGTGATGGCCCGTGAGACACAGAAATGCTGGAGGCGACTCCGGCAGTGAACAGACTCCCTTCTTACTCTTCTGGGGTCTGCAGAGAGGTGCGTGAAGTCCCCACACATACTGCGTAGCGTAATTGGGGCCCGGGGTGGGCCTTCTTGAGTGCATAGGAAGTGATTTCTTCAGAAGAGTTGATGCAGAAGCAGAAAAATATGTCAACGTCAATAAATTTTCCTTGACAAATAACTTACATATCAAATGCCCTTTGTGTAAAGTACTTCCATGTGAGTCAGCTTATTAAATCCTCAGAACCACCCTCTGACGTACACACGTACTTAATCTTATTAAGATACATCTTATTTACAGGAAAGGGAACTGAAGCTGAAAAGGGTAGTTACGTGCCTCAAATCAGACTACAAGTAACTGTACGACTATAGGCTGATGAGAAATTTCCTGGAAGCTGATGGCCAAATAGACCAGTCTGGCTTTGTGATGTGTAGGTGGGTGTGTCTGAGAGGTTGTGGGCTCTTTGAGGCTTTCCTCCTTGTGTCCACTAGAGGGTGCTGCTGGCCCAATTTTAGAAGTACTTTCTCTTCGAACTTAGTGTGGTCAGAGAAGAAATTGCTGTAAAAGCCAAAAAAAACTTAAGCTTCGGGGTGTCTCACCTGCACAGACCCATTGTACTTTATTTTTAAAACTCAGTTTTGCATTATTTTTCCATAAGAGGGCTCTGAATAAGCTTCAGGTCTTCAAAATCTGTATTCACCCCGCCTCATGCAGATACTTTGATAATTCAGAGCTAGGAACTTGAGACACTCATACTCTTGAGCAGCACAGCTAGTACATTTCCGCAGGACCTGTCCGTCCCCACCTTTGGGCTGTGGGCTCCCACAGAGCTGGACTCTGCCCTATTTGACCTTGACTCCCGGGTATGCAGACCACAATGTGCTGTCTGAAACTGGCTGTCAAATAAATGAATGACAGGTCAGCACCCACCCACTGCTTCCCTCTTTCCTTCCTCTGGGTCTCAGTTTCTCAGCTTTAGATGTGTGTGTGTGAGGGGGGTGGGGGGCGTGTTGGCCTAGAATTCATCTCTGTAGCTCCTTCCAGCCAGATATTGACTCCTCTTCCTGCCCTCGCCCCCCTTTCCTATTTCTTTTTACTTCTCTATTTCTCTTCTCTTTCCGGCCCTTGCAAGAGCTTCCTTGGTTCTGTTAACACGCTTGGGGGAGGTCTTGAGTCCTCAGTGGAGTCGGTGTCTGAGGAACCAGGGATAACCTGGGCGAGTACAGCAGGCAGAGGAAGAGGGAGAGAGGGTCAGCAACCTTTGCTCTCGCTCAAGCGCCAGGGAAGACTCTGCTCCCTTTTTACCTGATCCACCTCTGCTGCCTCCATTAGCTTCACTCGCCCTCCCACCTTCCCGCCATGGCTTCCAGGGCCATCTCAGCCGGGAAGGAGTTCAGGACTGAGATAATAGCCCCCGGTCACTTCTTGGATACCATTTCTGATTTTCCTTTCATTGCTCTTATGGTTTTTTTGCAGTCTCCTTCCTGAGCTTGCCCCATCAATTTTGGGTTTCTGCAGGGGTTCACCCTCCCCTTGCTCTGTGCCCTCTCCTTGGGTAACCTCATCCACCTCTGGGGTCTGTCGTGGACCTCCCGATCACTCCCAAATCTCTCTGCAGCCCAGTGTTTCCTCCGAGCTCCAGACTCATCTGTGCCATTATATTCCCTTAGCACGTCAGATTTTCATCCAAGATTTTCATTAGCTTTAGAAAGGTTTAATTCATATACAATGTGATCTACCATTCCAAGTGGCCAGTTGTTTTCACAAACACATACAGTAGTGTAACCACCAACACAATCATGATACAGAACAATTCTATCATTCCCCCAAATTTCCTTATGCTCCCTTTCCTCCCCCATCTCTGACCCCAGACAACTAATCTACTTCCTGTCACTATATTTTGCTTTTTCTAGAATTTCATATAAATGGAATCCTTTTGTCGAATATAACATTTTTGAGATTCACCCATGTTCTGTCCTGTATCAATAGTTCTTCCCTTTTTATTCCCAAGCAGTATTCTGTTGTATGGATGTACCGTGATGTGTTTTTCCACCTACTAGTCAGTGGAGAAGGCATCCAAAGTTAATCTAAAAGCCTGGGTTTGAATTTACAATCGCCTGTGTGACCCTGAGCAAACCGGAGATCTCTGAGTGTCACGTTCTCAGCGGTACAACAGGGACAGTAATACCTTCCTTGTGAGGTTGTTGAAAGGGCGACTGAGCTCACTCATGGCGGCACCTGGCTCTGTGTCTGGTACTCAGTAGCTGGTTGTCCTCTGGATGGATGTATTAGACCTTCTTAACCAGGTGGGGACACAGTGTGCACTGCCGTGTCCCTCTAACAACATGGCAGGCAGATCTTGTAGCGCTTCGGTTATTTGAAGCTAAGAACTCAGTTCCAAGTTCAACTTAGTGCTCACCTTCCTCTCTCCAGTTCAGGTTTGACCCGTGGCCCCAGGGACCTGCACTGGCAGGGGGCTAGGGAAGGTTGAGAGCCAAGGGGGCCTGTGAAGACATCCCCACTGTCCTGCCCTCTGGCGCAGGCCATGGCTCCGGGGGGCGGGGGGCGGGGGAAGTGGGGGCGCGCCTCTGACCACCCTCAACCCCCGTTGCTGACAGTGGAGTGTATAGCTTCTTGCTCCTCCGTGACCCACTCCAATTCTTTTCCCCCCTGTTCAGTTAGACCTAGTGGGGAGGTCGGAAGGTCCGCAGCATCAACACAGGACGCAGTTTTCTTTCTCTCAGGTGGACTGGAGCAGATGCTGGGAGCCCCGCCCACTCCTGGCTTCTGCGCTGGGAGCTCCGCCCACCTCCTTGGGCTCTTCAGTGCTCATTGGCTGGTTTCTGCGCTGAGAGCCCCGCCCACCCCCTTGGCCTCCGCAGTGCTCACTGGCTGGCTTCTGCGGCGCCCCCTGTGTCTCTTTACCCCAGAGCTTTCTGTGGGCCCCTCAGCAGGAGTGGCAGCCAAAGTGCAGAGTCAACACCCCAGCAGCAACCAACGACTGATGATAAATACCCGGTGCCTTTGTCCTCGCCCCTGCCAGGGGATGGCGGAGACTCATGCTCTTC
>NW_006437736.1:1291645-1292626 GCF_000325575.1 Pteropus alecto
CGGCATTCCCCAGCAGGATTCATCTCCCAGTGCTCACAGGGGCCACTTGCTCCATAACCACACCCCTTTCCCGGCCTTCCCTTCTCTAGCTCTCCATCTCACTCTCCTCCTGGTGTTTCCTGGGACTGTCTCTCAAGGATGTCACCTGTCCTTGAATCCGTCTCAAGGTCTCCTTCTGGGGAAACGCAAACTGAGGCAGAGCCCTTGCCTTTGTGAGTGGTTTTCTTGCAGTTGGCTGAGGTGTATGTGCGTGTGAGATGCTGTGTGGCAAGAAAGGAAAAGTGGCAGCCCCCTCCCTCTAGTTCAAAGGGAGCCTGAGAGTCCCCTTGAATTTCTCTAGCTCTTCTGCACGAGTCGAGCCTAGAGTGGTTTGGGGAGGGGTGATGACTGGGGAGCAGAGCTGCTTTTGTCCTCTCTTAGCTCATCCTTGGCTGTGACACAGCCCTCTTTAGACGTGAGAGTATTTGGTGCTCATTGTCTTCGGTTTGAGGGGTTATGCACAATTTGGGGACAATAGGAGAAAAAACCCATTCGTTAGTACAATACGGAGTACTTAGGTATTAGTTTGCTTGGCTGCCACCACAGAATACCATAGGCTGGGTGACTGAAAGAGCAGATATTAATTTCTCACTGTTCTGGAGGCTGGAAGTCTAGGACGAAGGTGCTGGCTGATTCGGTTGCCGGTGACAACTGTCTTCCTGGCTTGCGGCTGGCGTCGTCTTGCTGTGTCCTCACACGGCAAGGAGAGAGCTCTGGTGTCCCTTCCTCTTCTTTAGGGTCATTCATCTCAACACGAGGGACACACATTCATGACCTCATCCAAACCTAATTATCTCCCAAAGGCACCATCTCCAATACCATCGCACTGGGGTTCAACATATGAATTTTTGGGGGAACACAATTCAGTCTGTAGCAACTTACTAAAATAATGATTATTTACCTCTGTCCACTGAAACCTGTTTCTATTCCTCTGTCCCTTAT
>NW_006437736.1:1292637-1320645 GCF_000325575.1 Pteropus alecto
TATTCATTTTTCCCTGATTTTCTCCTGTCATGTCCAATCAGGCATCATGATATCAGTTATATGCATCCTATATATATCTCCTATGTATCAGTTAAAACAGTTACATCTCCTATCAACTATATCTCCTACGTGTCACCCACATTACACCCTCTATTCCTCCACAACTTCTCAGGGTCAAGCCCTCATCATATCAGCTAGGATTCAGAACAACAAAACTGCTACTGTGGCTTAGAAAGGTAAAAGGTATATTTATTACGTGCAGAAAGAAATCTGGGGTAGGCAGTACAGGACTGGGACAGAAGCCCAAGGGTGTCATCAAGGACCTTGGCTCTTCCTACTTTTTCTATTCCACCATTCTGAGTGTTGGCATTGGTTCTCATGGTCCCAGAGTAGCTGCTGCTTCTCCAAGTATCACTTCCACATTCTAGGCCATAACTCTTCATTGACAGCCTTTGTCTTTTTATTTGGGAAGGGAACCCCTCTCTCGGGTCTTCCATCTGCATCTCGCTGGCCAGAACTGTGTGGCCTGACCTCCCCTGGCTGCAGGGGGATCAGGGTAGGTGACTATTTCACTTTAGAGACTCTATGGTAGAGGGAGGCAGGGGAAAGGAGGGTGCAAATGGCTTGGGTAGCCAGTCCTGGTGTCACTACATCATCTCTTACTGCGGTAAGCCCATTGGGAAAGGAGGACAGGGCAGAGAAAGCCAAGCAAACGTGTGGCTAGATGAAGCCCCAGCATCAGTCTGATTCTGTGGGAAGCTCAGGAGTGTATACTAGACCTCAGAGCTTGTCCCAACTTGTCCCAACTTGTCCCCACTTGTCCCCACTCATCCCCACTCCGAGCGAGGTTGCTGGGCTTTCATCTGCTCACACGAGACAATCTTTGACTAAGAGCTGCCTCCAGGGGTTTGCAAAGCTGCAAAGCCACTCCAGTAGCCCGAGGCAGGCTTCCAAAGAGAGTTTTCAGGCATGGCCTTTGGATATGGAAGATGGGTACTAGTCAGGACAGGTAACAACCATGAGAAGGAATAAGGGCGGGGCACCGACAGTGCCCCCAATACACTTTTTACTGGGCTAGTTTTATGTCCCAAGCAGGTTTTTCCAGCAGTTAGCCCCCTTGTTTGTCCTCATAGCTTTAATCTTTCTAGCATCCTCCCTTTAAAACTCCCTTCTAGGAGGCTGAACTCAGTTGCAGTAGGAGGAAGAGCATGCAGCGAGTGTCTCTGCCTGAGGCCACCCCCATTGCCCACCCACCCCTTCTCACAATAGCCATCACTACTCGTCACCATTCACATAAACTTGGACACACACTTTGTATATTTCCCTAATGTTGTCAGCTGCCCATATAACATTGGGAATATATTTCCCCATTTTTAGAGTGCTAGTAACTCAATTTATAGCAATTTATTCCACAGAAGCAGACAGTAACTCAGTTGGTGAGAGAGGAAGAAAAAAACCCTACCAAGCCACCACTGTCCCTACACTGGAAATCAAAATGGTAATATACAGAATAGGTTACTGCAAATAACTGACGTGGTCGACAGACATGAGAACCGAGTTAAATGCCCTTTAAGCAAATCTCAATGTGAGTTATCCGGTCACTCAGATGTGCTTACAAGGGGACGGAGGGAGGTTGTGTGGACAGACGGCACACACACTGAAAGTTTCATTATCCCACACTGAGATTCTTTGTTAATAACCACAGTCAAAGAGACTGCAGATTTACTGATCACTGTGGCAGGTGGTTGCCAGTGTGAGGTTGAGGCATTCATACATTCATTCATTCATTCCCCAAGCCTTTGTGAGGTCCAAGATGCACCAGGTGTTGAGCTAGGCATCAGAGGCACAGAGATGCAGAGACGGATCAACAGATCAGACTAGGTCCCAGCCCTGTGGAGCTCAGAGATTGGTGGGGGGGGAGACAAAAGTGACAAACAGGTCAACTGATAAAGTGTTCATGTGCTATGAGAATGGGCGGGGTCGTGGGCTCTGGGGTCAGACCGCCAGTGTTTGAATCTGGGCCCTGCCCCTTGGGCAAGATGCTCAACTTCAGGCTCCTCATCTGTGAAATGGGGATAGCGGTGCCTCGCTGAGGGTGGATGGGAAGATTAAATGACAAAGGTGTAGCAGGGAGCCTGATTATAGTAAATGTTCAATGTACATGCATCAGTTGCTGTCTTATTATTGACATCATTACAGCGCCAAGTAAGGAGGGTCAGGAATGTCTTGATAGAGGAGGTGATGCTTGTTTAGAGAGTTGAGTGGTGCTGGCACACTTAAGCCAGGGAAGGGACCTAAGTGCAGAGGAAGTAGGATGAGCAAAGGTTCAAGTTTATATTCTCTCCATCCACCCCCAGTTTTGTTGAGATATAAGTTTACTTAAGTTATCCCCTATCCCGTGACAGTGGCCATCTCATATCTGCTCCTGTCTCTCTAGGAGATCCTTAGAAGCCAATGGTCCTACATGAAATTAGCTGGGAAAGGATCATTAGGATAAGAAAAACATCTTACATTTGGAAGTCATCTGGTCCAATGTCTGGGAGCAGATTGAGAGCCCCTCTTCCCCGCCTGCAGTGTTCCTGGAATCACCCAGGCTTTGTCTTGGCTTTTCTGGCATATCATCTCCCACAGTTAGTTACCATTTGTATTGTGCCTTGAAGTAATCCAACACTGGGACCAGTAGGTGCTCAGTAAATCATTGTTAACTTTTGGATGAGTCGGGGAACTCCAGATTCTATGAGGCAGCTTGTTCCATTATTGTACAACTCAAGCTTTACATGAAAATTCTTGATATCGAGCCCAAATCTGCCTTCTATCGCATAGCCCCATTTTCCCGAGTACCTCCTGCGTAGCCGGGCAGCTGCCAACAGAGCTCTCCTTTCTGAGATGAATTCTAAGACAATTTCTGAAGCTTCTCTTTGGGAATTGTTATTGGTACTCATTTCTGAGCCACACAGTGGAATTGCATGTGGTGCTTTGTCCTAATTTCAGTGTCCTGGAGTCTCGTTCTGTTTCGGGATTTGCGATGATCCCACAGTTAGACGGAGGGAATCTGGTGGGGGAGGGCATGGCTCGGTTGCAGAAATTTCTTCATAGGCTGAAGCTCTTCCAGGATTCATCTCCATCTGATCAGTAGATTGAAATTGGATTTATAGCTATCGTTACAAGGCACTGGACTTTCTCTCATTCGTTTAGTTATTCATTCAATCATTTATTTACTCAACATTTATTTAGTGCTTATCATGTGCCAAGCCCTGTGTTAGTCACTGTGGATACTGAAGTGATGAAAAACCTTTGTTTTCTTAAGAAGCTCTTGGCCTGGCGGGGAAATCAGACAAAGAGATAAATCGTTATAACATATTGTGATACATACTATAATAATCATCTGCATAAGGCACAAGGCAGGTTCCAGAGAGGGAGGGTCCATTCTGCTTAGCAGATGGGGTCAGGGACATCTTTACTGACGATGTGACACTTGAGTTGTGTTTTGAGGGAGACCAGATGGATAAGTGGCATTAAGGAAGGTGTTGGAAGACACCCTCAGGCAAAGGTTTGGAAAATGGAAAAGCTTGGGGTGGGGCCATGCAGGAGCTGGTCTGTGTCGGGGAACTTGGTGTGGTTGGATGGCAGGGTCAGAGCACGTGTGTGGGACAGTGGCAGGATGGAGAGGGGAGTGGGGACAGACCTTCGAGGACAATCCTGTCCTCAGCTCAGAGCCACTCTTGTGTTCTTGACACTGTTTAGCTCAACCTCATGTATTTAATGTGGAGTTTTTGGCGTAAAGGAGGTTTTATATAAAAGGAGAGCCAGATTTCAAAAATCATTATAAAAGATTTGAACATACTCAAAAGTTGAGATGTAGTACAATGAATTCTTACATATGCATTATTCAGATTCAACAATTATCATGTTTTTGCCACATTTGTTCTATTCTTTTTTAAACTTTTTTCCCAGCTGAAATACTTGAAAGTAAACTTCTGTATCATGGCATTTATATACATTATTATGTATTTCTAAAAAATGATCCTTTTCTTATGTAATCACAATGCTATAAGCACATCTGACTAAATTAACACTATTTTCTTCATATTATCTAATATATAGTTTATATTCAAAATATCCCTTGTACCTCAAAAGTATATTTTAGGAGTTGGGTTGTTTGACTCGGGATCCAGGCAAGGTGGGTGGGGAGGATTTTAATCTGAATGGATTGGATAGATGCATCGATAGGGACGAGGTGCTAGGTAGGCCATAGGGTGGCATCAGCCATTGCCACCCCCTGGTAGTCAGGCCCTTGCCTAATTTCTTCCATATGAGTGAGTGGGACCTGTGACTTCCTTCTAATCAATGGGATATGGCAAAGGTGAAGGGATGTTACTTCTGCGAATAGATTATGGACGATTCTGACCTGTCACGCCTGTGAACTCTCTCTCTCGCTGGCTTTGATGCAGCCAGTCGCCACATTGTGACCTGCGCTGTGGAGACACCCACGTGGCAGGGAACTGAAGGTGGCTTCCAGCCAACATCCAGGAGGCAGCCAAATCCTGTCACAACCAGAGTCCTATGAGATGAGACCCCAGGCCCAGTAGATACTTTGCCTGTAGTCTCCTGACATCCTGAAGCATAAGACCTAAGTCGTGTCCAGATCCTTGGCCTCCAGAAACTGAGATAATAAATGTGTATTGTTTTAAATGGCTAAGTTTGTGGTAATTTTATGCAGCAGTAGATAACTGACACAGATGAATGTAGCTGCTAGTAACAGAAAACCCAACTACCAGTGGCTTAAAGTATAAGGAGATTATTTGTGTAACAGGGAATTAGGTAGTTACAGGGCTGTTTCAGCAACTCCGTGATGTCATCGGACCCAGATCTTTCTATCTTTCTGCTCTGTCACTCTGTGTGTTGGCCGATGTCTCCTCTCATGATCGGAATATGGTTGCTTCAGCTTTGAGCGTCACGTCCTTGCCCCAGTGACCCAGCAGTCAGGGAGAGGATCTCTCTCTCTCAATTGTTAAGGAGAAATTGCTTTTCCAGGAGCACCTGTAGACTTTCCTGAGCATCTTATTTTCCATAACCAGGTTGAATGCCCATACCTGGCCTGTACCTGGAAAAGGGAAATAAGATTGCATGACTCATTTGGACCAATCAATCATGGTTCATCTCCTGAGTGGGTCACTTGCCACCTGAATGAAACCGATGTATTATTAACAAGGGGGAGGGGAGGGATGGCGCCTCTGCAGGCCATCGTTGGTATCTGTCAGAACAACACTGAATGTCAACAGGGGCTACGCATGACCTTTTCTACACATCGAACCTGCATAGCAGGCTTCTTCTCTCAGCCTGGCAGGAGCCAGCAGGAACTTCCTCCTGCTCTGGCTGACAGCGCAGTCCCCACGGAGCTCACCGCATTGTACTATGATGGATCTGACGATAGCAGACATCCCAGAGTCAGGGCTGAGACCCTGTAAAACAGGTTTTTTCTAACTCAAAAATAAATAAATAAATAAATAAATAAATAAATAAATAAATAAATAAATAAATGCATATGCAGAAAAAATGTACATGCATCACAATGTAAGGAGTCAGTAGGTGTCAAAATAATCTGATTCTGTCGTTATCTGCAGTGTTAATTGGGAAGATATCCACTGTGAGTTTCAGTTGCTTTACCTATGAAACGGGGATAATAATATCTACCTCAGGGTTATTACGAGGATTAAATAAGAAGATACGGGTTCAGTGCCTAGCACAGTGCCTGTTGCATAGCGACTGCTTCCTATAGCAGTTACTTCCTGTATCAGTCAGGTGTCTGCTGAAATAATGGTGAGTAATAAATAAACCCAAACTCACCGGCATACAGCAGCAAGCATTTGCTTCTCTGGCTCTGGTTCTTCTAGGCCATTCCGGGCTTGGGTGAGCTTGGCTCCAGGTTCATGTTTGCTTCAACTGTCTCTGTTCTGGGACCGGCATCTCCCCAGGGCATGGTCCTTTTCCAGCAAGGATGGAGCACAAGAAGCCAAGCCAAACCACACAAGGCCTCTTTCTTTGCCCCATCTTTGCTTTGTCTGTCAGCTTCATTCTTTCAGGCTGGCTTTGTCCCCATGATGAGATACATGGTTGCTGATGCTTCTTCCCTCACAGAGATCAACCTTGCTACTAGAGAGGGATGGAGATTAATTTTTTCTGCCCCAGTATCCCAGGGAAGGGCTCTGATTAGCCCAGCATAAGTCAGAAGCCTAGCTCTAGGCCAGTCCTCTGAGGCCAGGGTGCTGGGATCCTACAACTGGCCCAAACTGAGTTGGGCTTCTTCTGGAGCTGACACCCTGTGGCCAGGAGCACAGAGGCTGAGGGACATGGTGGCTCTAATGGTCGGGCAGGGTGGAAGGATCCTCTAGAAGGTAGCTGAGATTCTAGAATAAGGGGGAAAGGCCTTCGAGATAAAATAATATATACCCACCCACGATCTCTTGAAGTCCCCAAGGTCAAGAATGTGTTGTTGAGAAGTGGCAGGACTGTTTATTTGTTTATTAGAGCAGTTTTAGGCTCACAGCAAAACCATAGGGAGGGTAGGTACGGAGATCTCCCATCTACCCGCTGCCCCCTGCCGCGCCCGTGCAGCCTTTCCCCACCCCACCCCACCCCCCGCCCCCGGTTATCAGCGTCTCCACTGGGACAAGCAGTGGACCTACCTTGACACATCATAATCACCCAAAGTCCATAGTTTACATTGGAGTTCACTCTTGGTGTGTATTTTATGGGTTCGGAGAACATGGCAGGACTGTTTTTATTTTTTGACTTGACAGCAGTACCCATTTGATTTTTTAAAAAACTGGTTTTTCTTCTACAGCTGGGGTTTAGGTTTTCTAAAGGACCGTGCAAATATTTTAACCAGGGGGCTCCTGGGGCCTTTAATTGGAGCCCATTGATTTGGAAAGGCAGGCCTGAAAAGCCACTCTTCCTGTTGCTAGTAACTCTTTCTTTTCCTTCTTTCCAGGTGGGACAATTCCCATTTTTTTCAGGAACACATCCTGTGTGTGGTTTCATATCACGGCTCAGTCCAGACAATGGTGACCATCTCAATGGGATGGGGGCAGGATGGACTTTTAAGCAAATTCAGTCCTGACGAGATTTAGCTGGGAAGAGATGGGAATGTCCATTTGTTTATTGCCAAAGAGTGTGTGACACTTTCTTTATCTGAATGGGCAGAAACTCCTTCAAAGTGCTCTTTGGGGGAGGGGCACAGCTCAGGGCACAGCTCAGGCCCCAGCCGGGCCCGACTTGTTCAACTGGAGCAGCTAAGAAAGCAGGAGCTTGGAAGCAGAGGCCTGCTGGACGGCAGGACATAGTGGACGCAGGGCCTGGGAGGATGTCCACGAGACCAGTGAGTCTCAGATGCACAATAGAATCCTTGAGGAAGTTTATAAAAATTTAGCGCCCAGGCTGAACCCCATTTCAGTTATGTTAGACTATCTAGGAGGGTCAGTAGCTTTTAAAACTCCAGAGGTGATTTTGATGGACAGCCAAGTTTGGGGACCAATGGTCATTCTGCTCCAGAGCTCTGCAAAGTTTTTTTGATAACAGTCCAGATAGTAAATATTTTTGGCGTTGCAGGCCACGGGGCCTCTGTTGCAACGACTCAGCTCTGCTGTTGTGACAGAAACAGCCATAGACAATGTGTAAATAAATGAGCGAGGCTGGCTTCTAATAAAACTTTCTTTACAAAGAACGGCGTGGGCCAGATTTGACCCACAGGCCCTTGTTTGCTGATTTCCATTCTAGACCCCACTGTGCAGTTTGGGCCGCAAGCCTCAGCTGGGATCTTGTTGGAAATGCTAACCTTTGGGCCCCATCCGATACCTACTAGAGCAGCATCTACTTTTTCACAAGATTCTCCAAGTGATTCACATGCACATTGAAGTTTAAAAAGCACTAATCTGAGACCAGTGGTTCTCAAAGTGTGGCTCCTGGATCAGCATCATCAGTATCCCAGGGGGGAACTTGTTAGAAATGCAGCTCCGCCCCAGATCTGCTGGATCAGAAAATCAGGGGGGATGGTTTTCGATGTATCCTAAAGGTTGAGAGTTCCTGAAATGGACAAGTGGTTCTCAAACAGTAGCTTCTTTCATGAGATTTAAATGACCCCCGGGCTCAGGCCTCACCCCAGACCAATTAAAATCGCAATTTCTGGGATAGGGACTGGGCATCAGCATTAAAAAAAAAAAAAAAAAAATCCTCCAAGCAATCCCAAGGCACAGGCAAGCTTGAGAAGCAGTGCTTTAGATAGAATGGGGATCTTGAGAGTGTGGCTCTGGGCCCTGGGTGGTGCTTTCGTGCAGCAGGCAGTGTTGGGAAGGCCCACCTGGCAAGCAGGTGTGTGGTGACACTGTTGATTGATGGACTCAGAGAAGCTATGTGCTTCATTACATGCTGGGCCCTTTCTCAGCCCCAAGGAGGAAGTCTTTATCAGCCAGAGCAGTGAATAGTTAAGGCATGCAATCCAGTCTTGGCTCATGGAACTGAGAGGAAGTCTGTTGTTGTTTTGGAAAGCTTAAAAAAAACAAAAAACTATCTATCTATCTATCTATCTATCTATCTATCTATCTATCTATCTATCTATACATGGTAGGCACAGCTTTTTTGCTGGCTGTGATGTGTGATGCCTGGACGTTCTGCAGCCTTCTTGGGCCTATTAGGCATGATGAAGATCACAGAGCAGAAAGCAAGCAAGCACCTGGGTCCTTGAAGGTAGGATTGAGCCACTATATTTGCCAACCCTGGACTTCTTTGGGCTTCTTGTTATGTGAGATAATAAATTCCTTATCCTCTAAACCACTTTTAGTTAGATCTTCTATTACCTGTAGCCCAGAGCACCCTAATAGACTGGGGGGACTAATCACTGATTCACAATGTCAAAACCATGGAGGTTTTTCTGCAGGTGTGACATAGCTGTCTATGGGTGGGGCAGGGCAGCAGAACTAACATTTATTGAACACCTACCTTGGGCCAATGACTTTTCCTTCTGTGATCCATGTAATACTCATACAAATCCTGCAATAGAGATTTATTGCCTTCATTTTACAGGTTGGGGATGGAGAGCTGGCAGTTTACTTCAAGCGAAATAGTCAATTCAGGATTCAAGCCCAGGTCTTTCTAATTCCAAAGTCTGTCCCTGATCTGTGGACATACAGGAAGCTGCTCTCTTTTAATAAGACTGCAGGAGTTTGAACTGGAGCTCCCAGGCCCAGAGAGCCCGGGCTGGTAGGCAGGGCCCCCCAAAGCATTTGGTTACAGGAAGCAATGCTAGAATAGAGCTATCATAAGTGGAATGTAGGTAGGAACCTCTCTTGGAAACAAGGCAAAACTCTAGTTGTAGAAGTGAGGCACAGGAAAGGGTCAGGCTAGGAGCATGTGCTGTATCCTTAAAGAAGGCTTGTCCTGCTGGCACCCTGGACATCTTATTCAAATGCATATTATGATTTGTTAGGTCAGGGGTGGGGCCCTTAGATTCTGCTTTTCTCACAAGCTCCCAGCAGATGCTGGTGCTGTGGGTCAGGGAGTCCCACTTTGAGTGTCTAGTGTTTAGATCCAAGGCTCAGCCCTCACTCTGTCTTATGTGAGAGTGGGGCCAAGCCCACAGCAGGGGCGGGGTTGCTAAATGACCTTGGTTGTGGGGATCGGGGCCCAGGTGGGACCTGACTGCGGGGCTCCAGGGTAAATCCGATGCCACTGTCAAAATGGATCCTGGAATTCCTGTCAGGGAATCAGCTTCCATCTAGTTCCACCATCTCAGCCAGGGGAGCAGCGACCTGAGAAGGAAACTCAGAAAAGGGGTTTTTGAGGAAGATTTCGGAAGTAGCATTTGTCTTGGGGACAGCGCGATGTGGTGAATCTTGGATGGGTTTTGGAGTCTTTCATTCATCCGCTCACCCACCCAGCCACCCACCCACCCATGCACGTGTGCATCCCAGCGGGCATCCGTTTATGCAGCAGCCATGCACCAGAATTGTTCTAGGTCTCCTTCTGGCTCTGTCCTTGGGCAGACGACTCTGTTTTCTGATTGTTAATTTCGTCATCTGTAAAATGGGGGTGAATGTGACAGTCACCTCACAGGCCTGTTGTAAGGATCAGACAAGACAATCTAAAGGGAATGCTCTTTAGACCTTGAAAAGGCACCATGGTTGTGGGGCCAGGTTCTGCGTGTTTTCTCATTCACCGCGTCCTTCCTCACCGGGGGCTTTGAGAGGCAGCACTGGTGTGAGAAGCTCTTTGAACTTCTGACTTGTGACTGGGACAGGAAAATATATTGCCACCTGCCACGGTGCATCCCTCTCCCTCCCAGGCTGCTGAAGGGGGTTCTGTCTTGGTTAGGTCGATTCCCGGGCCCTTGTGCAGGGCCGAGATAATGAGTCAGAAACAGTTGCTCAGGTCGCTCAGGCTGGCTGGATTGATTTATGTTGGGAAGAGAAGGAAATGCAGAGAGATACAGCTCCAAGCAAAAAGAATGCATCTGGTCTACGGCCATGCCACCCTGAACAAGCCCGATCCCGTCTGGTCTTGGAAGCCAAGCAGGATCGGGCCTGGTTAGTATTTGGATGGGAGACCCCCTAGGAAGACCAGGTGCTGTAGGCATAAAAAATAAAAAAATAAGGGATTGTAAGCTGACAAGGTCCTTGCAGTCTGTGAGGTCAACCAAAGGTTGCCTCACCTAAAAAAAATAAAAATAAATAATTCGTAAAATATATATGTATTTTTCAGTAGGGGGAGTTTTTGGTATTATAATAAAATTACTGAAAGAGTTTGGGTTTGGAGAGAGGGAGAAGAGGATTTTTGAGGGGGGCGTTCATGGCAGACGTTAAGAGAGTTGGGGAAAGAGGATTGTGAGATGTTTGTTGTATGTTTCAAATAGAATATCCTTTAGAAGTTTTGTGAGAGGCCAAGTAAGGACTGGCATTGCTTCTCAAAAGAAAAAAAAACTGTAGAGACTATTAGTTTAGAATATAATACTTCATGTATATATATGGGCGAGGGAAGGAAGGAGGGAGAGAGATATTGAGATTTCAAGTTCTCCCAAGGAAAGTAGCTTTATACATAAAGTAGCCCTCGTCAGGGAGACACTACGGCACCATGGAGAGAGCCTTTTTTGGGGTGTCCCACATGCATGGCAGCCAGTTCGGTTTTGTCACTATTTGGTGGTGTTAGCTTTTTTAGTTCTCGTTCCCTGCTTTGTGAATTGGCATCGTTATCTGCCATGCCTTCCTGACGAGGGCTCTGTGAGGGATACAGCAGAACCCGGCAGTAAATCACTGGGGAGCAATGAAATGAACTGCCCACGGGCAGAGCGTAATTAAGGAGGAGACTGGGTTTAAAGTGCAGGCATCCACAGAGGACTCCCCCATAGTCACTGCCTCCCCCATAGTCACTGCCTCCCCACCTCCTTTCTTCCTATAGCATCCAGGCTTCGTTGGGGTAATGGGTGCCCAGGTAACCCAGGGGCCCCTCCCCAGATGGGGGACGGGCAGTGCGTGCTGATCTGTGTAGGCCGAACGCGGTAATCACCTTTTCTAGGAGGCCAGCGATGGGTTGAGGCTTAGACATGTGAGGCGCACTGGCCAGCGAGGCTGCTGGGAAAATTTTTCTTATCCTTAAAAACGGGCAGAGGGTGGAGACTTGCTCCTTCCTGTCTTTGGACATTGTCACATGAAGATATGATGCTTTGGGCCAGGGCAGCCATTTTGCAAGCACTGTGGGAAATCTAAGAGAATCACAGAGAAACGAGCTGGACCCCTTGTGTCATGGAGCTGCCAATTTATACAACCTGTGCTACAGAATAAGAAAGGCCCCATTTATAGTGTGGCATCCGTTACTGCGCTCATCCATCATTCATTCACTAGTTCATCTGTTTGGCAGCTGTCTGTTGAGGTCCCACCGTGTCTCAGTACCCTTAAAGGCACTGGGGACAAGGCAGTGACAGCCCAGCCCCACAAAGCTTACTCTCATGGTGTGGGAAGCAGACAATTGTCAAATTATAGAGAATTTCTTACGGGGATGAGAGCCATGGAGAAAAATAGAGGAGGAGAGTGTATACCCCTTAGGGTCACCGTGGGAGTGAGGGAGAGCAGGTTAACGGTGGGTAGAGGATGAAGTTTGCTGTGTGTGCTACTCTTGGTAAGACTCTCTGAGTTTGCACCCCAGCTTCTCGTGTGACTTGGAGCCTCAGTTTCCTCATCTGTCAAATGGGGGCATTAATGACACCTACGTTACGGGATTGTTAGGATTTGTGAGATAACACAGGTGAACCTCTCAGCATAGTGTCTGGTGCATAGTGAAGTTTCAGTTAATATTTGACATTTGCTGTGCTAGTCTTGGTAAGACTCTCTGAGTTTGCACCCCAGCTTCTCGTGTGACTTGGAGCCTCAGTTTCCTCATCTGTCAAATGGGGGCATTAATGACACCTACGTTACGGGATTGTTAGGATTTGTGAGATAACACAGGTGAACCTCTCAGCATAGTGTCTGGTGCATAGTGAAGTTTCAGTTAATATTTGACATTGTTATTATTGTTATTATTTCAAGTTACAAGACTCCATCCCGGACACACCCAGACCCTTGAGGAGTGAGCAGGATGAACAAGGAAAGGGAACCCAGGAGTCTTAACACCCTGCCCCCCCTCTGATTTCCCCCGGCCCGAATTCCTTTCCTGTCATGCGAGGCTCTCAGGCCTCCAGCGCTCAGGGCTAACCATTTTGCAGTAGAACGAGGAGCCGGGGATTGCAGCCTGTTGCCTCTGTCTGTGTCAGCCCCGGCTATTTCTGTAGAAGTCATAAGCTGACTCCATGTCAGAGATACAGATCATCTGCTTTGGTGCTCCCCATTTTACAGGTGCAGAAACTGAGACCTCAGACCCAGGTGAAAGAAGAGCCCAATTGTCTAACTCCGCGCTGCTAGTTGGTTAACCCAGCACCCCCTCTCAACATTTCTCCCGTGATGATTAATCTAGCGAATAGCTAGGTGTGTCTGTGTTTATGGGATCCCATTTTAGCCAATGAGGTGTAAGTGGACATCAGCTGGGCACGGGGACAGGGCTTCTAAGAAAGCTTTTGCTTTACTGGTGCATGGGATAGAAAGACTTGTCTTCCCTCTCCTCCGCTTTTCATCCTGCCTGGAATGTGGGCCCGATACCTGGAGCTGTAGCAGCCATGTCATAACCATGAGGGAAAGGACTAAAGAATTGTAAGAACATCGCCCTGACATCTTGAGGTACCGAATTGACTCTGGCAGCCCCTTGTTTGTTTGTTTGTTAGCCAATGTTCTATTACGGGCAGCAGAAAATATTCCTAACTTAAAGAGCCCGTTTGCCTTTCCTTTGGTGAGCTCCATCTTATGGGTGAGGCCTCCGGACAGGAGGGCGGGTGCGAGGAAACACTGGCTTCTCACACAGAGCACTAATCTTTTGATGGAGCCAGTTTTAGAAGCGGCTTTCAGTTCTCACTAGCCTCGGGGGCCTCATTCCAGCCTATGACTTAGGGCTGAAAGCTGTTACCAGTTAATAATACGGGCGGCTGCAAGATAATGTTTGCGGGTGCTCCTTGCTGAGCAGTGGTCTACGAAGACACAGTATTATGATTATTAACCCTCGCCTGGCTCCCTGAGCCTCCAGGAGCCCATGAGAGTGAACCATTTCCCTCGTCAGAGAGACAGCCAGAGGAATGTAATTTTGATTTAGTTCCTGGTCTCTCTGAAATCCGCCCGTACGGTGCTCAGAGGTGGGAGAGGAGGGAGAGCGACGTGAGAACACCTCTCATGGATGAGGAGGAGAGAAATGGCAGCGTGGAGGACCGGGCTCCATTTAAAGGGCCATTTTCCACACGTCACTTTCTAAGTTATTTCAAATATAATCCTGAATATAATCCACGGTCCCCCTCTGCCTCCCTCTTTGTACTCCCACCTCTTCCCCCACCAGTCTTTGAAGGGAAAGATCTTAGGTAAGGGTGCCCTTTTACTGATTTATCCAGATTTGCAGGAAGCTGAAATTATGACCTAAATGACCGCTTAGCTTAAGTGAGGGTACATCCATGCTGACCACGGAGAGGAAACTGAGTAAGTATGGCTTCTGTGGCCAGAGTGGCTCCCCTCCTCCAAGTGCAATGCGTTAGTAATTAATTGATTAATTAAACAGGTATGTGTGGGGAACTTACTCTGTTTTGTGTATCTGGTCCATGCGCTGGGAGCAGAGACTCTGCCTTACTTATCTCCACAAGGCAGAGGCTGTTTCGTTAGTGACTAAGTGATGGATGCTGATGCCAGACTTCCAGGACTCCTTCCCTGGCTCTGCCACTTAGCTGTGTGACTCTAGGAAAGTTAATTTACCTCAGTTTTCTTATCTGTAAACTGGGGATGATAATAGTAATACCTCCTGGGGTTGTGAAGCTTAAGCAACATGATGTGTGTAAAGCTCTTAGCTCTAGCTCTGAATGTGTTAGCTGTGTCACTTACAGCGCCTGGTGTAGAGCCGGGTGTGGTTAACACTCAGGAAGAATAATTACGGAAGAAGCGGTGCTAGGAGGAGGAGCCCACAATTATCGAGCCACCTTACCCTTACCAAGGTGCTTGGTTAAGCTCGGGGCATCCACGATCTCATCTGATCTCTAGCCAACACTGTCTATTCACTCACTCACTCACTCACTCACTCACTCACTCACTCACTCACTCATTATGGTTACTGGATGCCACACTGGACCAGGCAATGTGCCTACAGCGGAGAACCCAAGAAACAAGGTCCCTGCTCCAAGCGAGGTACATTACTTTACGTTTTCATGAGGAGACAGGCAATAAGCGAACAGAAGTGTAATCTACAGTGAAAGATTATAAAGTGACAGGGTAGATGCTCAGAAGAAAAGCCACATGGCCTGGGGGGTAGAGCATCATGGGAGGAGCTATTTTAGAGGAGGCAGTCAGGAGAGGCCTCTCTAAGGAGGTCACCTTCGTGGGGACAGCAATGATGGGAAGAAGGGGGCCACGCTCCTCACTGGGTTGGGAGGTTTTAGGCAGGTGTCTTGCCCTCATTGGCTCTCTGTTTTGGTGGGAGAGTCAGATGCCACGTCTGGACCTACAGGCAAGTGTGATAAGAGTTGTCACTGGTAAAGTGCAAGGCACTCTGAAGGCACAGAGCAGGGGGGCCAGACTGATTGGGTGTCTTTCCTCTACAAGTGATAGAAACCCCACTCAACCGGATTAATGAACAGGGACACTTACTGGCTCAGGTAAGTGACAAGTTGGGGGTAGGTTGGCTTCGGGCACGGCTGAGTCCTGGTGGCTTTAGCACAACGTCTCTGCTTCATTTCTCAGCTCAGCTCGCTCCATGTGAGCTTTGTTCTCTGCAGGCTCTCAAAGTGGACCCTCAGTTCCCACACTGACTTCCGTGGGCAGGGTGGACAGGATGCTCTGATTGGCCTGGCTGAGTCACATGCCGACCCTGCCCACCCCTGAGAACCCACAGAGGTTCCCTGAGGGAAGCTCAGGCTGGTGTTCAGGAGACAGGCTGCTGGGCAGATGGAACTAACAGACATTCTCCCGTAGGGACTAGACCTAGTCAGGGGACACAGGGCAGGGCTCCTGGTGGAAGTGATATTCAAGCAAGTCCTGTAGCTGACGAGGGTGGAGAGAGGTGACAGCATAAGGAAGAGAATTACAGACTCTGGGAGTTAAAAGGGGCTTTAAAGTTAAGAGTCTATATAATTTATCATCCACTCTGGGACACTTCTGGGAAGGGAAACGGCAGCACTAGCAATTATCGTGGGACAGCTGTTGTAACAGGGACCTCCGTGGGTAAACTGCAAAGTAGCGCCACCTTACCAAGAGATACATAATGTAATATAACGTAACGCGATGTAATGTAATGTAATATAATGTAACACTTGGTAATATAATTTATAACCCAATAGTAGGAATTTATCTAATCCTCATCACGCCCTGAGTATGAGCCCGTGTTTGAACCTGCTGACCCCAGTAGACAGCGCAGGCTCCCAGGCCTTTAATCGGAAGCTGTGCCCTTGCATCCCGGCTTTGCATGCTCCCTGTTTCACCTCTCTAAGCCTCGGTCCTCTCACCTGTAGAATGAATTAATAGACACAACCTCCAGGAGGGTTGGTATGAGCATGGTGAGTGAGTGAAGAAGGCTGTTTGCAAAGTTCTTAAAAGTCTTTGACTTTCGCATCAGCTTTCACGACATGCCTCAAATGGCTGGGGACATTTGAGAAATTTGCCCAAGTGCCAACCCTCCATGTCCTCACATTGACGTTTGTGCATATTGATTGCTTTGTTCCTGCTGCTCTGAAGAGAGAAATCACATCCAGAGGGCACTGGCCTGCGGGAGGGTGTGAGCTAGGTCTGCTAGGTCTGCGTGGGTGTTAGAGGAATGTCTTTCCCCAAAGTTCCTTTTCAACAGCCTGCACGCGGACTGGCCATTTCTCTTGCCGTAAATAAAGGTGGCCCCACCAGCAGTGGGGTGGGAAAGAAATATCAATAACACGACTAATTATGGAAATTGCATAATGCATCATTAGTTAGTAATTATGACTTTGTCAAGTGCCTGTTAATTTTTATGTAAGAATCACTCAGTGTGTGACATGGAAATATGAGCCTGTCATCTGGCTTTCCTTTCTGGTGGGGGAGAATGATCTTGAGAGTTTAGGTTAATGATGTGTCAGAGCGAAGGAAGGGGAGAGGGAGGAGAAGGAGGAGGAGCAGGAGGAGGGGAAGGATCGGGGGAGGGAGAAGAGGAGGAGGAAGGCTGGGAGGAGGGGGAGCCGAGGAATGTGTAGACAGGAGATGTCACGCCTGGAGAGATGCAGGCGGGAGGATCCAGGAGCTGGCCTCGGAAGGTGAATTACATCAAACTTGCTGGCCTCCCGCTTCTCCCCCAGAACCAAAGAGTTTGCATGGGGTGTTGACACATTTCTCTAATAAGACGGCATTATCATTTTACAGCCTCCCTGGAGATTCTTGGCATGTCTCATTTTGCTTGAATAAATTATTAATTTGGTCTAATTAGGCTCATCCAGCAGCTGGGAGGCAGGTTGAGCTAATTCGGGAGTCCTGTGTGGGTCTGCATGTGCGCTTGGTTCTGTGGGGATGGGGGTTGGGGTAAAAAGCTCTTGCAGTCAAGAGAGAGGCCAGGGGAGGCGGGAGGTAAAGTTTCATGCAACTCCAGGCACTTGTGACTATTTCTTCATGGGCATCTACCAACTGAGTGGCGAGTGCTCAGAACCTATGTCTTTCTTTGGACACCTGGATCCTTAATTTTGCCTGCAGAGTTGCCCAGTTCAGGGGAAGATGTGGTTCAAATGAATGGATGGTGTCACCTTGTCCCTCAGCCCAGCGTTCGAGGTGCTTTCCAATCAGGCGTGCGTCTACCGAGTTTATTTCCTCGGTGTTCCAGACCCCGCCCCCCCCTCAACAAAACAGCTTCAGCTGCACAGGCTGTGAAGCGACACAGCGCTGGGTACAGAACGTAGCTCCACACCACAAAGCCCTCTGACCTCGTGAAGTTATGTCAACTCCTCGTGGCCTCAGTCACAGGGAAATAGTAACGGTCTGTCCTTGTGAATTGAGAGGATAAATGCATGTAAACTTCCCAGTGTGATGTCTGGCGTACGGTAGGTGTTCAGAAAGCAATAGCCACGAAGTTCATGGGAGAAGCAGGGCAGGAACGGTCGCAGCTCTTCAATGCACGAGGAAATGAACATCCACGGAGATGTTATGACTCGCATAGGACAGATGAGACAGAGTCCCTATCCCCACCGTTCTTCCCGCCCCACCGGGCTGCCTCTCCACATCGATATTGGCATTTAGCTATTTATTTACTTTTTGACGAAAGTTTGTGTTTTCATAACTGGCAATGAAAAAAACCGATGTGCTTAAAGAGACCTGATTATATTTTGATGGCATTCAAATCCCCCTGACATTTTTCTCCCCATGTAATAAGGTTTTAAGGTGTAACTGGTTTTTGCGAGAACAAAATCATCTTCGTGGGGTTTCCTGTTTTCCCGGGGATCCACGTCTTGTTTCTAAGTGCAGCGCGGGAATCCATCGTGCCCTCCTAGGAGCCCCCAGAGCCCATGTGCGGGCTCAGGCTGAGCACCCTCATCCGGCCTTTCCTGGATCTTTAAGTGTTTGCCTCCCAGGCTAGGCTTGGAGCATCTGGAGAAGAGATCTTTCTTCCCCCAGATCAGGGGCTGCAGACGGGGGACTCTTCCAGGGTAGGAGCTGTCTCTCTTAGCTCAGGGTCCCCAAATCAGTGCATGGCACATAGTAGGCTTTCTAAAACTCCCTGAGGAATGAAGAAAAGACGCTCAACAACAAAGCTTTGGTGGCTGTAATTTAATCTTTCCTCGGTGTTCAGAAGGCTCGGTAGTACTTCGAGATGATCGATTTAAATCAATCGACACACATAATAAGCATCACTCACTATTGCCCTGCTACTGCTGTGCCCACGTGTCAGCTCACATAATCAGAGCATCAGAGACTGCCCGACGCCCTTGTGTTACAAGTGGGGACACAGAGGACAGAACGAGAAAGCAGCTTGTGCAAGGCCACCTAGATTTAACTCTTCCCTCTCCACGGCGCCTTGGATCAAACTGGTCTGGCGTCGTTGCCTCTTCTGTTAATATATGTGTATTTAATCCTTTCTCTACACTTCTTGCCAGGTTTGCTGCAGCCCTTCCCCGCTGGTCTTCCTGCTTCCTGTCTCTCTCATCTACGATTGCTTAGCTTCCTAGGCAAGGAAACAGGTGACTCTGTCTCACTCCACTTCTTAAAAGAACCAACCATGGCCCTGTAATGCCTACTCCTTCTCTAAGCAAAGAAAATCTACAAGAAACGTGTGTGTGGGGGAGGGGCTTATGAAATTTGTCCAAGTGCTTAAAAGAGTACCTGGTATGTGATACTATGTAAGCATTTGTTGTTGCTGCTGTTATTATTAGTTGCCATTATCGTTGTTATTGTTGTTGTTATTATTATTATTCAGCTCTAATGGAATCCAAAGGTAACAAACCAACGCAGCAGGACCTCGTGGGCACTGGGATTGAGACTCAGCAGATGTGCTCCTTCTTTCAGGAAGTGTTTCTTACACCCCGGGGCTTTAACTGGATTCTCAGCGTGACCCAAACAGAGTAGAACCATTCTCCCAGCTCTTAACACTTTTGTCCTTGGATCAAATGGGACACCAGAGAGCTGTGTATCTGGACTTTACTGTTTTGGTCTTTGTAGAATCGTTTTCGTATTGTCCTTCACTGAAGGACATTATGACAAACGAGAACAAAAAATAAGTCCTTGGATTTGTTATAGGGATATATCAAAAATGGTGTCTCCGACCTTGAATACTTTCCCTTTACTGGAGACTTCATGTCTCTCAGGTCTCAGCACCAGGGAAAGCTGCCATCCTTCTGAGTGGTTTGGATTTAATGCACTGGACATTGGGAATATTGTAAAAATGCCCATGTTTCCCTCTTTGCTTTTGCTGCTGGAGTCTCAAAGTTAACTCTCCAGCCGACCACCCACGAGGCTTTATGGATGTGTTCTACACTATTCTGACTTCATTTTCTATTTTCATCCTATTTTCCTTTAGCTTTGATTTTAGCATGAAAATCATGTTTTACTATATGCATCTCTGTAAGCCACATTGATTGTTTTGGACATCAAGTACGGTACTGGCAAATAAATATTCATCCATCTCCTTGTCCCACCCCATCATGACCCAAGAAATCGCATGAGAGCAGAAAACTCCTAGGGGCTGCCAGGCAGAACCCATTCTCCAACTCATATAATTGGGTTTTTAATCCAGTGTTATAGTCTCTGTCTTTTAACTGGAGAGTTTAGCCCATTTATATTGATTGTGGTATGTACGTGTAAATGTGTGTGTGTGTGTGTGTATTTAGATTCACTTCTGCCATCGAATTTTGACTTTCTATGCATCTCACTTTTTCTAGTTTTTTTCCTTTTCTTTTTTCTTTTGCCTCGAATGAGATATTTTTATCCTTATTTCATTTGTTTACCTCTGCTTGTTTAGAAGTTGTACTAAACTTATGTTTTGATTTTTGGGGTTTCCCTAGGTAAAAAATGTATAATATATAATATAATTATATAACATTTAATAGGTAATCTTGAGATATTGTTGTGATCAAAATATAAGGCTGTATACAAATATATATGACAACATTTTAAAGTTAATTAACATCTTTACCTTCCTCCTAAACAAAGCAAAGTTTTGAGAATACTTTGTTATTACCTGCCTCTCAACTTATTTGTCATTGTTCAGAATTATAATTCTTGTTTTTTTCAACCTTACATATTGGACATTATTGTGAGTATTTTATAAAATCAATTTTTGTTTAGATTTACCCATAGAGTTCCCATTTATTTATCCTGTTTCTACTTGCATCTGAATCCTTCTGGGATAACTTTTCTTTCTTGTAAAGCATCTCCTTTAAAAGTTTCCTTTGTGAAAGTTTATGGGTTAATGGTCTCTTTTCTCTCTCTCTCTCCCACCTTGCAAATGCCTTTATTTCACCTTTATTTATTAAAATATGGTTTTTTTCTTCTTGGTACAGAATTCTAGGTTGACAGTTACTTTAAGCACTTTGAAGATATTAAGCTACTTGTGGTTTCCATTGTTGTTACAAAATCAATTGTCGGTCTGTTTATTCCTTTGTAGGTAATGGATCCCTTTCCTCTGGCTTCTTTTAGGATTTCCTACTTAATCCATTCGCTGCGCAAGTATTTATTAATGGTTATCATGTAGGTGATGCTCCTTCCTTCCTGTTATGGAGTCTACATTCTAGGATCTTTGGCATTCTGAAATTTGCCTTTGATATATCAAGATGGGGATTTCTCTTAAATATAACCTGTTCAGAGGGGATTTCTCTTAAATATAACCTGTTCTTAGGTTTCTTGAATTTTTGGTTTTATGTCTTACATGAGTTCCGGTAAAATCTAAGCCTTTTTCTTCTTATCTCTTCAAATAATAACCCCCTCATCAGTCTCTCACTTTGAATTCTAATTAAATATATGTTCAATAGATTCACTTTATTCTCTATTACTCTTCACTGTCCTTTTTTAATTTTCTATCTCCATTTCTATCTCATAGACATTTTGGACAATTTCTTCAAACCTATTTTCTCTTTCACTGATTGCGTCTTTAGCTAGTTCTAATTTAATTTGTCCACTGAGTTTTCAGTTTTAATTATATTTTTTATTTATATAATTCTGTTTTTGAAATATGCCTGGTAATCTTGATTGTTTCTTATGTCTCTGTCGTACTTGAAGTTCCCTCTGTCCTTGCCTACACTGCCTTACTACACATTCTTAATTACTGTAACATTACTGTAAACCTTGGAATCATGTCATGAAAGTCCTTCAGCTTTGATCTTTTTAAAAGACTTTTCTGGCCATCTTAGGTGTTTTACATGTCCATATATTTTAGAATCATCTTATTAGTTTCTTCAAAAAAGACTGCTGGGTTTTTAATTAAGATTGGATTGAATTATAAATAAATTTGGAGAGTATCGACATGGCATCTCCCCATTTATTTAGATCTTTAATGTTTAATAGAGAGGTCTTACATGTCTTTTGTTAGATTAATTCTTTGGTAATTAATTTTTGATGCTATTCTTAATTAGATTGTTTAAAAAATTTAATCTTCCAATTGTTCCTTTCTAGTACATAGAGATAACAGTTAATTTTATATACTGGTCTTGTTATCCTGTGAACTTGTTAAATTTACCTGTTGGTTTTGTTAGTGTTTTTGTAGATTCCTTAGGGCTTTCTGCATAAACAATTCTTTTATTTGCGAATAAAGGCATCGCTCTGTCTTACTTTCCGATCTTTGTGCTTTTTATTCCGTTTTGCTACTTTATTGTACTGGATAGGACTTCCATACAATGATGAGTAGTAGTGAGAACAGACCTCCTTGACTTGCTTCTGATCTTAGGGAAGAAGTATTCAGTGTTTCACTATTAAGTGGGATGTTAGCTGTCTATTTTTCATACACGCCCTTTATCAGATTGAGGAAGCTCCTTTCTATTTCTAGTTTTCTGAGAATTTAAAAAATCATGATGGGAATTGAGTTTTGTCGGATGCCTTTTCTGCATCTTTCAAGATGATTATGTGATTTCCACTCTTTATTCTTTTAGTGTGGTGAATTGCATTCCCTTTTTTTTTTTTTAAACCAACTTCAGATTCCTGGAATAAACATCGCTTGGTCATAATATATTATCCTTTTACTACATTGCAGGTTCAATTTGCTAATATTTATTGATCTTTTTGCATCTATGTTCAAGAAGAGTATTGGCCTGTAATTTTTTTTTTCTTGTCAGATCTTTTTCAATTTTCTTTTGTTATTGAATTTTTGCCGGCCTTATAAAATGAGTTGCAAAGTATTTCTTCTCTTTCTGCTTTTTGAAAAAATTGTAATAGATCCTGTGTGCCCCCATTCACTCCAGATATTCCTTTAAGGAATGAAGGACTCATTTATCTAGCTTCTGGGAATGGTGCCTGCTGGTGACTCCTACCCAGGAATTTTCCTGGGACAAATGAAGCCTTCTTGCCTAGTCTGCACCCAGTGGCTAAGTTGATGTAGGCCTACAAAGATCTGGATCCCTCTTTCGTTTGGGACAGTTTTAAAGAGGCTGAAGCTTCTGCTCGATCTTTCTTCCTTTGCTCCATTATAGGTGTTGTTCACGAGAACATCCTCCAATGAACCATACCACTGAAACTCTTTCTCAAAGTCTATTTCTTGGGGAGGTCAACCTATGATGGAATTTATGTAAAATTGGTTTTACTTATTTGTCAAGTGTTGCAATTCGTTAGTTAAACCATTTTGACCTGGAATCATCCTTGTGGGAATGTTTTTGATGAAGAGTTCAATTTCTTCAAAAGATAGAAGGCTATTTGGACTTTCTGTGTTTTCTTTTGTTGGTTATGGTAAGTTGTGTTTTTCACGAAGTTTGTCCCCCTTACCCTCTGTTCATTTTGACAAATGTTAATATAGACACATTAGCTTCCTTGTGCTTAATGTTCAATGGTATGTCTTTTTTAATACTTTTAATCTGTTTTCATATTTAAAATGTTTTTGTTACAAATAGCATGTTAGTTTATTTTTTTTTAATTTACTCAAAACTCTGGTTCAGAATTGGAATGCTTAGTCATTTTTACATTTAATGAAATTATCGACCTTCTGTATGGATTTTGATATGTTTTTTATTTGTCTCATCTATTGTTTGTTTCTCTGTTCTTCCTTTCTTGAGTTTTTTTTGGGAGTGAGTCAAATAATTTTTAGTATTCGATTTCCTTTATTATTTTTAGTTGTACTTCTTTGTGTATGTTTTCGGTGATTGTTCTAGAGATTATAACATGTATCTTTAACTCATCACTGTATCTTCACTTACTATTATAATCTTTCACAATGTAAGATCCTTGAAAAACTGTCTCTCCTTTTACCTCCTTCTTATCTTTTGTACTCTCAAAATATGTTGTTACATATTTTCTTTCTACGTATGTTTTACACCCCACGATAAATTATATTGCTTTTGCTTTAAACAGTCTTTTAAAACAGATAATATATAAAACAAAGATAACTAAAAGGACATAAATATTTGCCCTTGTATTTATCATTATCATTCTTATTTCTCTATTTCTTCCCATAGATCTAGGCTTTCATCTGATTTCATTCCCCTTTAGCTGGAAGAACTTGATTTAGCACTTCTTATGGTAAAAGTCTGATGGAGACAAATTCTCCTAGCTTTTGGGCTGTCCAAAATGTTTTTCTTTCACTTTTTCTTTTGAAGGATATTTTTATTGGATGTTGACATCTTGGTTGCCAGAATTTTCTTTCTCCCAGAACTTTAGAGATGCTGTTCCACTGTTTTCTGGCCACCTTTGTTTCTACTGTGACATCAGCTGTCATTCTTCTTATTGTCCCTTTTGTGTATGATGTGACATTTTTCTCTTTATACTTTTAAGATAGTCTCTTTATCTTTTCAGCATTTGACTATAATATGCTTAGGTGTGGATTTATTTGTATTAATCCTGCTTGGGGTCCACCGTTCTTATTGGATCTGTGGGTCTAAAATAAATTTTTGGATTTCATATAGAAACGAAGTTGAAAACAAAGTTTTTAAGAAGAAATCTGAGCTTTGATGAGCTCACCACATGAAGTCTCTCGTCTACTCAATATAAGGATAAAAATTTTCCCACCACAGAAGAGAAACAGATCATCTGGAACTGAGAAAGAAAATAGTCAGTGAAGATTGGAGCTTAGCTGTTTAGTCTCTAGGAAGAGCTCTGCCTATCCTTTCTTTCCAGGGAAAACAAAGGGGGAGGAGAAGTGACAGAATTTCCCAATTAATTTTGGTACCTGATAGCAGAGGAAACACGTGCCCCTCTTCCTGCATAAGCCCTGGGTGGAAGGCAATACCTCATGGTACTCTTGTGTCTCATTTGGCCTGAGGAATTGAGCAGAAATGGTTCCAGGTATCTGTCATGTAGAGGTTACTGGGTGAGTCTCCTAAGTTTCCTAGAGAGCAGATAATGACTTTTCTGGATCTCCACTGTATCAGAAAATCAAGAGAAGCCTTAGCCATCCCCAGTGAGTTTTCCAAAGACCCTGAGTGGAACTTAGCTGTGAGAGAGACTGGAGACTTTGCTGCTGGGGCAAGGACACACAGAGGGGCAAACTCTCTGAAGATGCCAAATGTTTAGATGTCTGAGGATCAGATTCTGTTCTTTATACCTGTGCCTTGACATTATTTATACTCTTGAGAATATTAGTACTACCTAGTAGGAAAGTAGACCAGAAACCAGGTGAGGTGTAGTTTTTGCCATCAAACAAAATTAAGCTTAAGAGAGAAGTTAAATTCAGTGATGGCAAAATAAGTTTTGATTCTTGCAGCCTGAGCTTTTGGACTGTAATTCTATCAGCAATGGTGACATTATTATTATTGAGATATCATGTGCTTCACCTAGGACCCCCCAACCCCACCCCTAGGCCTCCTTGCCTGTCTAATAAAAAGCCTCACAAGTTTATTTACAGTATTATGTAATGTTGTACCCATTCCTTACTAGACATCCCATTAGGACTGAACCATCTGGTTGAATTCTTTGATGTACTGGGTCAACCAAAGTTGCACTGGTTTGCTGCTGGGACACTCTGGTACACATTCTGTTTTAGTGCTTGGTTGGTGTTTTTAGCTCACTATTTAGACAGGAGCCAGTTAGGAAAACTCAACGGGGAAGGGCCGGCTTGGTGGGGGACATCCTAGGTCTTTACCTAGTGCCATCTTGCTACCTAGGGCGCTTCTTTCACCCTCTTCCTCAGAGCAATCTCTGTTCTTTGTTCAGCATGTGGGGCTCTCCCATAGTGCACCTAGGGTGAAAAATGTAGTTATGTGAGAGGTAAGACCAGAACCGTCATCTGGAACCAGATCACGGAAGGCCTCAATGCCAAGCTGCTGTGTTCGGATGGGATCCTGCAGCCATGTGGGGTGGGGAGGCATTGGGTTTTAAGCCTAGGAGAGACATGATAAAAATGGTGTTTTAAGAAGACTAGCCTTGTTTTTCTGGTATTGAGACAACTAGGAAGTGAAAAAAAAATATATTAAAAATATTTTTCTTCTCTTTTTAGGAAAAGGAGACCAATTATCCCATATACAGTGATATAGGTCAGGCGAGCATAGAGGGGTTAATAGTAATAAAAATCCAGCTTCCAGACGTGACATAGAATCTGCCCCTTCTCCACGACCTTCTGCATCCTCAGACCCGTAAGGTTGCTAAGTGTGGTGCTGAGACTGCAAGAAAGGAAATATCCAAATCTAGTGCATCTTAGGATCCCAGCTCTAGTGTCTCCTCCCCTAGGAAGCCTTCCAGGACCCTTTTAGCTCCCAAGCTCCCATTGTAATATTTACTTGTTCCAGTTTTAAGCTCCTATCACTTTTTTTTTTTTTTTGCCTTGACTGAGAGTTCATGGCCCTGCTTTATCTGCCCTTCCAGACTGAATGCTTTTCGAGGGCTGGGAAATACGTTATCTCCGACATGCAGTGGACACTCAAAATATGTTGGTTAAATGATCTAATACATGTGGATCACTGGCGTTGATAAATCCTCAAAGGAAAAACACGATTAATACCTGATCATGGCAATTTTAGTCGAAATATACTTAATCGTATGTATCTTTTCAAGAGCGGTGATTCAGGTAGGGTAAGGGGTGGGGAAATTTTTAATCCTAATGACAGTCTGGGATCCATAGGGAGAAAATAATTCATCAAGGGTTACTTATTAAAGAAAGCAAATTTGACAAGGTATTACAGAATAAAGTGTAGAATGTCCATCCCTTCTGCATTCCAAGCTGGGATCCTGTGATGGGAGGCAGGAATCGGGCTCTGGGATCAGACGTGCCTGAGCTTGCATCCTGGCCCTACAGATTCTCCACTCTTTAGACAAGTCACTCAATCTCTCTGAGTCTCAGTGGCACTGGCTTTGGATTCAGACTGCTTCCGTTTAAAATCTGACTCCGCAAAGTACAATATGGTGTGACTTTGGGTATCAAGTTACTTGTGCCTCTATTTTTTTTTTTTTAATCTGTGAAAAAGAGAAT
This sequence comes from Pteropus alecto, assembly GCF_000325575.1. NCBI lineage: Eukaryota > Metazoa > Chordata > Mammalia > Chiroptera > Pteropodidae > Pteropus > Pteropus alecto. The sequence continues at coordinate 1,319,278 of NW_006437736.1, forward strand.
AATCATAGCACCTGGCTTTAGGGTTATTGTGAGGATTAAATGTGTTTTAATACTTGTGAAAGTGCTTTGAAAAGCACCTGGCATACCGGAAGTGTATTATTATTTTTTTGGTTTTACTCTTTGGGGATATTGTATGGAACATATATTATATTTATATATATAAATACACATATGTATATATAGTATTAGTTAATGATTTCAGTTCAAAGCTTAGTGCTAACAGTCCGGGAATAGAGGCTAATTAGCAAGTATGAATGCCTGCGTCCTCCTCCCCTGATCGTTTTAGAAGAAGGAGGCAGGTAAGGAGAGAAAGGGCATGGCGATGAGGAAAGTGAACTAGGAAAAGGAAGAGGGACCGATGAAGCGGAGAAGAGTAGACCGAGGAGGAGAGGAAAAGAAAGACAAACGCGGAGGGAGTGAACAGAAGAGAAGGGGCAGAGGCCGAGGCCGAGAGATCCATTCAGGTTTTGATGAATCGTCAGGAGTCACGCTCTTTCTCACGCATCAGAGGTGGAGACTTCGCTCTATCTCCTATTTCGAAATATTTACCAACCAATGAACGACCACTTCCCAGCTGGGGCCGAGGCTTTCCCTGCGTTCGTTCGTTCGGGTTCTGGCTCCCCAGGCTGCTAAGCTTCGTTGGAGGCAAATCCCTCTTAAGAAGACCAGGAAGGTAACTCTGACCATTTAGAATCAACCAGAGCGTCCCCGACTGTGCCTCACTCCTCTGCCAGACATTTGACCACTGTGCAGCGCTGCACATTTGGGTGGACGCCCCAGCCCAGAGAACCCACAGCGAACACTGGCTGCGTCTCCCTGGCATCCCTGGCATGCTTCTGCGATGTTCAGTGCTCTCCAATTTCCCTTTTGAATCGAGGCCGCCCCTGGCTCTGGCAGACGTGCCTGGCTCAGCCTCGCTCCTCTGATTTCTGGGGGACGTGGCGGTGGAAGGAGCTTGCTCCAGAGATGAGAGGAAGCAGAGCGGGGACACACAGCATTTTAATTTTCCATTCAGACATTTCATTAACATTTGGCAAGAGGTCCCTGACTTTGTGTGGCTGTGCAGATGGCCAGTTAGTTCCTGGGCTGCCAGCTTCTCGAATCTTCCGCGTGGCCCCCAAGGGCGTGGCCACATTCTCCTGACCGTCGGTGCCTGTCGCGGCACTGCCTGTCGGCACCTTGTTGGACGTCTCAGGGATGATGGGAATGTGAGAATGGAGGCCAGCGGTGGAAAGTCCAGGCGAGGAGCAGTGGGGGACGCAGGCCTCGAAAGCACGGAGGAGTCACACCAGGCAACCACGGGTCTGTCAGGGATAAGCAGACGGCGGCAGTGGGTTTGGGCCAAGAAGACAAATGAGAAGCAGCTGA
>NW_006437736.1:1320665-1336632 GCF_000325575.1 Pteropus alecto
TTTTATGTACGCTGAGCGTCGCATGTGTGCGAGGCTTGTTTCTCTGTCCAGATCTGTTTCCTTCCTGGTACCACTGATGAGCTGTCCCGTCCAAGGCCACCCCCTCCGCCTGTGCACTAGAGATGCTCTGCCTTCCTGAGGACACCACTGGAGCAGCTCTCTCCTCTCCTGAAGCATTGATATTTCCTTCTAAAGGCTGGATCACTCCCATCAGCATACGAGCATGCTGTGATAATTTCCATCTTAAACAAAACCTTTCTTCGACCCCAAATTTCCCTCCTGCTCACCACTCCCCCCTTTCTTTACTCCCTTTTACAGCAAAACTCTTCGAAAGGGTTTATTATGCTCCTGTCATTCATTCACTCTTGAGTGAATTCCTTGCCTCTCATTTACTCTTGACTCAGATCAGGTATTTGTTCCTACATATCCCACAAACTTTAAGCCCAAATAGCCACAGCTGGTTTGTGTTCTTGTCTTAATGACCTCTCAGCAGCTTTTCATCCTGCTGGTCCTTCCTTCTTTGTAGAAAGACTCCCCTGTCTTGGCTTTATGGAACCACACTTCTCCGGGTTTTCTTCCCATTGCCTTTGCTCTCTCTCATTCTTGTGCACCTGTTCAACTTCCAAAGGCTGGCCTGCCCCTGGACCTCTGCTCTACCTCGACTTCTCTGTAATTTATATCTTCAGCCCATACGTATTTGAACTTCGGATGTGTTATACCCAACTGCCTACTTGACAGTTGTCTATTTCTACTTGTATATTTCACAAGCATTTCAAATTTACAGCTCCAGAAATAACTCCCGATTCTTCTTCCTCTCATCCCTGCCCCCAGCCTGCTTTTCTCCCCCTCTTCCCCACCTCGGGAATAGTTTTGTATCCATCCATTTTTTTCAAGGCAGAGACTCAGAAATCATCCTTAATTCCTTCTTCTCCCTCATCACTCCCCATCCAGCTCGTCAGCAACTATATCTCAGTTACGTGCACTCTCTCTATGCCGCCGTTACGTGCTCTATGTCCACTATCATCTCCCAACTGGATGACACCAGTAGCCTTAATGGCTGTTCCTCTTCCACCCTTGCCCCATGAATCTGTGCTCAGACTTTCTGTCTGGGTTCTTGCCCCTGAACTTCTCTCTTCCTCTCCCTTCCTTCTGTCCTCCCCTATCCCACCCCTCCCTCGCTCTCCCGCTCTCTCTCCCTTCCTCCCCGCTTCCTCCCGCCCCCTCCTATCAATGTGCTCCATGCCTCTTCTGTGCCAGACACCGGGTGGCTGCTGGGGATCCAGCGGTGATGGCACTGTGGTCCCTGCCCTTGAGGGGCTCCTAGTTAGTGTCCCTCTTTGCTTACCCTGTGTACTAACTTCTCGTTAGTACTCACTGATTAGTTTTCCGCTTTGGTGTCTGTGCCCTGTTGTTTGGGGCCTGACACAATCTCCTAGATAACACCAGTCAGGAGCTCCAGCCAACATCTGCTTTTCAGAGTCCAGAGCCGGATCTGCGGGATCAGGTGTAATCTAGGCAGCCCAGAGCAGGAGGGGCCAGTGATGAACGTGAACTTAGGCTCTCAGAAGCACAAAAGGTCAAAATCAGAAAGTCTAACTGGGTCATCAAGTCCAGATGTGGGCTGAGTCTAGAAATGGGATACTGGGACGCTGTGTTCAGTTGTGCAGGGGGAGGTCTGCCGGGGAGGGGCGGGGCGGAAGGGGCGGGGTGCGGGCGGAGCAAGCAGGGCTGAAATCCAGCCGGACCTCTTCTCACGCGTGAGTGCATGCTCAGGGTTGTGTCTGAGTTCCACAAAGGCGCCGCAGGACCAGCTCCAGTCCTGACTGCCAGCCCCGCTCTTTTACCCGTCTTGAATATTGGTTCCTTGGAGCGGCAGCCCCACCGCCCCGTCTGGAGTAGGCATCACCCGTTCCTTGGGTCCTCACTTCCCTCTTTAGTCTTCATAGCTCAGGTCAAATCTGTAATTGTGCACTTACATGCTGACTCATTTTTATTTTTGACTCCCCACCAGGCTGCAACCCCCAAGGGCAGGGCCCTCTCTGTCTGGATCCTTGTGTGTATCTGCACTTGGCACATCGTGGGCATTGATTCATGTCTGTTGGATGATAGACCAAGGGCGGAAGCAGAACAGGAAATAGGGAGAAAGGGAGAAGGGTAGGTGACTACATGGGAGTAGGTCGGAGCCACACTTGGATTTCTTAACTGGCTGTGCCCTGTCCGGTTACTGAGTTCTCACCAGGAAATGCCTGGGCTTCATACCTGTGCTCCAGGTTCCTGCTCGCCCTGCTCTTGGCCCTTCTAGGTCCTTGTATTGAGCACCTACTCTGTGCCAGGCCATGCACTAGGGATGGGTGATAGAGGAGGCTTGGATTCAGTCCCACCCTAAAGGAACTTGCAGTCTCATAGTGAGATGAGGCTGGTGGAGCAAAGAGCGGCAGGCACGGAACCAAGGGGACAAATGCAGAGAAGTGATGACTGGAGCATCGGCGTGGCTTCAGAGAGGAGGGAGCACTTGGGCTGGGACTTGAAGGAGGGATGTGATTTGACTGGGTGGAAAAGTCGGGGAGAAGGGCATTCTGGCCCGAGGGAATAGCAGCTGGATGCAGCATAGGGTGTGTCTCAGGGACTATACTGAGCGCTAGAATGCTTTTGCCCGCTCTTCAGGGTAATTATTATTATTTTCATTTTACGAATGAGGAAGCTGAGGCTCAGAGAGGCTAACTGCTATGGCCAGGGTCACGCAGTGAGAAGGTAGTGAAGACTGTGGAGTTTTTAGGAAAAGATGCGAACGTGCAAGGGGGACCCTCGTGTTGGTGTCCCGGGGCTGCCACAACAAGGGGCCACAGGTTGAGGGGCTGAACGGCAGAAATTTATGTTCCCACAGTCCTGGAGGCTGGAAGTCCAAGATCAAAGTGCATCAGTGGGGTTGGTTTCTCCCGAGGCCTCTCTCCTTGGCTTGTAGATGGCTGACTTCCCCCTGTGTCCTCACATGGTCTTTCCTCCGTGTGTGTGTGTGTGTGTGTGTGTGTGTGTGTGTGTGTGTGTGTCTGTCCTAATCGCTTCTCTTTATAAGGACGCCAGTCGTACTGGATTAGAGCCCACCCTTACTCACTTCTTTAAAGACCCCTATCTCTAAATATGGTCACATTCTGAGGTCCTGGGGGTTAGGGCTTCAACACATGAATTTAGGGTACAAGTTAGTCCATAGCAATCTCTCGGGAGGAAGGCCATATGGGTAAACTGGATTAGAGTGGGCAGGGAGCGGGTAAGGAGCCCCACGAAAGTCCTTGGCACTGACTGGTAAGGGGTAAGAGGAAGCTCTGGGTTGGGAGGGCCCCAGATCCTGTCCTGTGTCCGAATGCCTTCAGCTTCTCATCTTAGAGATGAATTGGGGCACGGCTGTCAGGGAGGAAGGCCACGATCTCCAGGTGGCCGGGCGCAGATGCTCTCAAGAAGCATCCCCTTTCCTCATCCTGTTCCCTTCCTGAATCTGGGGCACCCTTTTCTCAGAGGATACTAATTGATGATCCAGGGTGATAAAATGTTATCACTGTCATCCCATTGAAATGCACAGCAGTGCCACGTCCTATAAATCACCCAGATCTTGAAGAGGAGAGTGAGATGAGCATTGCATTATAAACCACAAAGCCCATTAATCACATGGCTACAAACCGTAAATATGACAAGTACATCCATCAATCCCGCACCTTTCTTTCTGGTCTGCGAATGCATGCATTAGCAACTTAATGGATTTAGAAGGCAGTTTCTCCTATAGACTCAGAAGCAGACAGTATTTATGATAAGCCCCATGGGCCCCAAAGGAAGGAAAAAGGAGTCACCAAAGTGCTCAGGGGCATTCCAGGGGGTGTCCAGAAAGTGGCCGGAGCCACCGATTTCTGCCTGCACTCTGGGGACACAGGGATCCACAGCCCAGCCTCTGGGGGGAAGGAGGCTTCAGGGAGCATTACCTGCCTGCTCCCTGTTCTCCGCCTCTCTGAGCTGCAAGTCCTTGACCTGAAGGCTCGGGCCTGCCCTCGGCTTCTGGGACGGTCTTCTCTTGGGACTGCAGAACCTTAGGTCATAAAACTGACGCCATGTCTTTATTTCATTTCTGCTATTAGAGCTAATCTGATCTTGTGTCTCAGAGATGGGCTCTGTTTCCTCTCTGGGACTGCATTTCTGCCTTATACTCGAGTTCTGTTTATTTACTCATTTGTCGTCCGTCCGTCCGTCCGTCCATCCATCCATCCACAAGTTCTGTTTATTTACTCATTTGTCGTCCATCCGTCCGTCCATCTATCCATCTCCACCCACCCATTTCTTCTGTAAACATTCTCCAGCGCTCCTATGCATGAGGTCACTGCACCTGGCTCTGGGGAAACCAAGGCAAACAAACACTGTCTGTTTTGTACAGATCTCGGCCTGTCTATAACTTTGTTGTGGTTGCATTGGCCCCTGTGGTTCTTATGATTGCAAGACATTCTCAGCAATAATTTTCAGGAAACTTTGGGGAAAAAAGGTTTATTACTTGCAGGACCTGGAAATTACATGGTACACCTGGGGCCACACAGTGAGTTTGTGAATACAGAGAGAGAAAGAGAGACAGAGGCAGAGAGGGGTGGGGCTCGGGGTTCTGCTTTTAGAGGGTGCGTCTTAGGGTTTCATAGGCTCACTCTTTATTGGTGAATTTAAAACATAGGAGCAGGAATTTGAAGCCTGGGAATAGAAAAAAACAAAGGGCCCAAACGATCAGTTATCAAAATCAACAAAAATCTCTAAAACAAAGGAGCCTTAGTCGGGGTAATGGTGGTGGCCTGGCTCTTTATCTAGAGCTGGCCCTGTGTTTATTAGAGATAACCATCTTTGAAGTGGGTGCCTTGGTGGTGGAAGCTTCGGTCAGGCACTTCCATTACAAAAAAGAAAAAAGCAACAAGGATCTGGGTTTACACTGCCCCACCTGGACCTGTGGGCTCACGATGGAGCGGGAGATGCAACCTGAGGGCGAAAAAGCAGAGACAGAGAGGTCCAGCGATGGGGAGAGACCTGTCCTCTGCCTGATTGTGGAAGTCCTTACTCGTCACTCCCACCCTGACCTCAGGACCTGGCCCTGCTGGAATTATGGATTTTAGCCCTTGGACATCTGCCTGCTGGCCACAGAAGACTGTACCTTCTTGAGGTTCTCATAATGGGCTTAGTCCTCTGTGGATGCTTCTATTCAGATGGTTCTCCTGGTGGTGATTCAGGTTCTGGTTCCTTCTGTCTGGAGCCCCTCACCTCTGAAGAAGCGAGAGGTAGAGGAAGAGCCTTGAGGAGACATTCTGGCCCTTAACTGCCTTGTTGTGGAAGGGACACCTCACTTCTGCTCACTTTCTATTGGTGAGAACAAAGCACATGGCTCCACCTAATGCTGAGGGGCTGGGACATGGAGCTGGGCCGTGAACCCAGGAAAAGGATGTGTGTGGTGAGCATCGGACCCCAGGTGTGCTCTGCGTTAAGTGTCATTTAGTAGGAGAGTTGCACAGTGGGGACACATGGGAGACGAGAGGTAGCCTTGCCTGAGCAGGTCTGGAAGGAGCTTCTGGGAGAGCCTGGTCTGCAGAAAAAGCTAGAGGACCAAGTATCACAATTGTGCCCTAGCCTTTTGTGCCTTCAGAGAATGCCCTTCATATATCACTCCTGATCTCTATTGGTCAAAGAAGAGGCTGGAGCACACAGCGGGGACCTCGACGTGGAAGGGGAAGGCACAGTCAAGGGGGATTGAGAGTGTGCGTGGGGAGGCATGGAGATAAACTTTTTTCCCCAGTGGCACTGAGGCTGGCTTGGAGGCCAGGGCAGAAGAAGGAGGCTAGTGAGCTTGACGGCCTTCAGTCCCTGCCTGCTGTTTTTTGGGAATGCCTCCTGAAAAGGGAGTGCTGGCCAGAGGCCTGGAGGCAGGTGTGAGCAAAGCTGTTGCCAGCCGGGCCGGCCAGTCCCAAACTGGCCTACCCGGTGGCTCAGCCTCCCAGCCTCCCAGCCCAGCATGGTCTGAGTGTCTCCCACTGCTCCAGACCTGGAAGTCCTCTTCAGAAAATACCAGTTCATTAGGGATTTAGAAAGAGAAGCAGACTCATTCTCACCAAGAATCAGGTGTCCCATCCTTTTCCCTAGAGGGCGGAGTTCAAACTCCTTAACCCACCATTCAAGGCCCTTCACAAACTGATCATTCCTCGCCAGCTTGAGTTCCAGCACCATAGCTCTGCCCGGGCTCTAGGTTACCCTGGACCACTTGCCTTTCCCCAGATAAGCTAAGGTATTTTCAGTGTTTCAGTTCATGCTCTTCAACCTGGAAGGCGCTTCTCCCAGATCAGTGGCTACTTGCTCTCCTAGGGCCAACCCGGTGGTCCCCTTCTTGATGGAGCCATGACCCACTGCCCCAGGCACACTGGTCTTGCCCACCTTTGAGCCTCCCAGAGCCCTCTGTTAACTTTTCAATCACTGGTCCCTGAGCTCCGTGAGGTGTTGCACAAAGCAGTTTGGCAGGTGATCAATAAATATTATATCGTGCAGCGTTGAGCTCACTGTAGTCCCTTCCATATGCGCTTCCGTCTTGCATCTCTACGCCTTTGCACAATGTATTAGTTTTCTATTGCTACTGTAACAAATCACCGCAAACCTGATGGCTTGAAACAACATAAATTTATGATGCTACATTTCTGTAGGTTAGAAGTCTGAAACACGTCTCGCTGAGCTAAGAATCAGTGTTGACAGGGCCGCTTTACTTCTGGGGGGGCTCCAGGGAAGAATCTGTTGCCTAACCTTTTGCAGCTTCTGGAGGCTGTCACACACAGCCTTTCCTCTGTCTGCAAAGCCAGCGGCGTTGCATCTTTCTGATCATTCCTGTGTAGTCACATCTCCCTCTGACCATAGCTAGGAAAGCTGCTCCGATTTTAAGGGCTCAGGTGATTAGATAGGGCCTAACTAGATAACCTAGGCCAATCTCTCCATCTCAAGGTCCTTAACCTTTATCACATCTGCAAAGTCCCTTTTGCCATATGAGGCGACGTATTCACAGATTCCAGAGATTAAGACGTGGACATCTTTGGGGACCACTGTTTTGCCCCTCAACACATGGAGTTCCCTCTACCTGGGATTTCCTGCCTTATCTTTGTCTCTCTGGTTGACTTCTGATGACTCATTCAAATATCCACCCCTTCCTCCTTCCAAGAAACTTTACACGTACTTTTTGGGTGCTGGGAGTCAGTCCCTCCCTGCTCATGTTTCTTTTGGGCCACCTGTATTCTACCGTAATTATTAGTGTATATTTTCCCCAACACCTGACTGCAAACAAGGTCTCTGGGATTGGGGTCTCTGACTTAGTCGTCTAGTCATCTCTATAACCTTAAAACCTATTACAATATTGGACCTAAAAAAGCTCTGTCAGTGTTAACAGAATGACTAATAATGTTTTTTCTTTTTATAGAGTTTTATTTGGAGAGAGGGAAATTCGAGGCTTATTTCATATAATTTAAAAGGAAATCTGATTTTAGCCTACTCATTCCTTTAGGACCCCAAAGACCTTTTATATCGTAAACATTTTTTTTCTTGATGAAACTCTCACTGTTAAAAAAAGAACATGATGTATCTCCTTCCATGTTCTCTTCCATATCCATGTTTATGTATTCCGAAATCACATATTTTTACTTATGGGTGTTATTATGTATTCAGTTTTGTGTCTTATATTTTCATTTAACATTATATTGTGAGTGATTGTTCAGGCCATTAAATGTCTTTGGAAAATATGACTTCTTATGCATGCTTGCGTTTCATGTACATTAAATAAATGTACTTAACTCATTTCTTTGTTCAATATCTGGATAGTTTCTGATACTTTTTTTTATTATAATGAGTCCTGTGATGACTATCCTTATATATGAATCTTTGTTCATGTCTTTAATTATTTCCTTAGGTTAAATTCCTAGGAATAGAATTAAATCGCCAAAGGATATGAACTTTTAATGCCTATTATTATGCATTTCAAAAAAATGTTGGACAAATTTACACCTATCAGGGAATACATTGTCTCAACTTTTGACATGTTTTAATGAATGTTTCTTAATAAGAAACAACTTTGCTTATTTCATGGGTAAAAAAAATAATGGCATTAATCCCTGTTCTGTAATATTTTTGGTACACGTTTGCTCTTGCTCTGTTGTGTTCACAGCTTCTGGCTTTTGCATCTTTCATTTTGTCTTCAAAGGGAGTTGAACTTTCAGCATCTTTCTTAGGTCCTCTGGGAGCAAAACCACTTTGTAGGCTTGAAATCGTTCATTTCCTCCATTTCTTTTCTCTCTACCATTTCTCACAAATAATCCCTGGCAGTTACTAAGCATTTTTGTGTTGCTTTATACTTTTGAGTGCTTAATTGTTCTTTACAGGTTCAGGTTAAAAAATCAGCAGAGCAAGAAGAATCTTTTCTTTCCTCTCCTGCTCCATTTGGAAATTCTGGGCTGTAGGAATCTTTCTAACAGAATGACAACTCTTAGAGGGGGCGTGGCTTCTGGACAGCTTCTGTCACCTGATCTAGATCCAGTCCTTTCAGTAAGGGAAAACCAAGGCCCAGAGAGGGGATGGGAGTTGCTAAGGGTCACACAGACACTTGAAGATGAAACCATGTCTATTTCTTTTGGTCCACTAAGTGAGCACTGAAAGAAATAGACAGTCCCTCTGCTGTAGACTGAGTGTTTGTGTCCCCCACACCCATTTATATGTTGAAACCTAACCCTCAATGTGATGGTATTAGAAGATGGGCCTTTGAGTGGTGATTAGGTCATGAGGGTGAAGCCCTCACGAATGGGATTTGTGCCCTTTTTGAAGAGGCTCCAGAGAGATCTCATCCCTTCCATCACGTGCGAAGACAGCTATCTGTGAACCAGGAAGCGGGATCCTCGCTGAATCTGTTGTGGCTTTGACCTTGGACTTCCCAGCTTCCAGAACTGTGGGGAATACATTTCTGTTGTTTATAAGCCACTCAGTCTGTGTTTTTGTCATAGCATTACAAACAGAATGAGACAGCCTCTCTGGGAGAGGCAGTAGGTTAAGGGGGTGTCGCACACAGAAACGCCTTCAGAAGCATGCTCTTAACAGGATGACATGTTGCAGTCCCAGCAATACTGAAACAGGACCCTTCCCCTCTCTGGGTCTCAGTATCCTCCTTTATAAACTGAGGGGGACCTAAAGATTTTGGGGGTTCTTTCTGGGTTTGCTGTTTTGTGGTTGTCCATCTAGTGCAGATGTATGTGTCCTGATAATCACTGTCATTGGCTTTGGAGTTTGACCCACTTAAGTTCAAGTCCTAGCTCTGTCCCTTACTAGCTCTGTGAACCAAACTTGACAGGATTAAGGAGGGTCCACAGGCCCACCAGTCAGTGAGGCCTGGGCCAGTCTTGCTTTCATAAGCTCGGTATCTGGGGTGCCTGGGCTGGGCCTTGGGCATCTTCATGGCAGCCACATTGAAAACTTTATCCCCACCTCTGCCAAGATTGCCCTGGCCTCGGCTCGTGTCTGATTTTCTGGGTGTACTGTGCTGCATTCCTGACCCTGCAGCCTGAGGTTTTGGGGTCCTGAGATCTTGCCCAGCCATAGCAAACTCCCTTCCCAGAGCCTAGACTCTCTCTAATCCTCGTCCACTGACTGGGGCCCTTTCTGCCTGGTGGTCTACCTGCCACAGTGAGGCCCCTCTTGCTGACCACATATCCTGACATCTTCTGAGGCACCGTAGCACCTGTGCCCGACCCGTAGGCCTCATTCATCAGATAGCCCAAACTCTTCGTCATTCCCTTTAGACAAGTAGCCCTGGCCTGCACTCCTTGCCAGTGCCACCCCAGGGGCGAGCCTCACAGCCCTGCTAACCTTCCTGGCTCTGACCCTGGGCTGATCCTCCCCTGAGACCCTCAGCAAGCCTTCTGTGGAATAGTACTATTAAATTTTTTTTTTTTTAGGGATTTAAAACACCTTTCTCTGTTTTAGTAGTCTTTCCTGAAAACCTGGGCTTTTTGAGGTTTGCATGGGACCTTAAAGTCACGGTATGTTTAATTAGTTTGGCTTTCATGTCTCTCACTGATTATCTCACTTTCTGTTTCTTTCGGCATCTCTGGATGTCTGAGGGTTCAGTAGTTCCAGAACTGAGTCAAGCACAAGGCAATTTTGGGAGTGTGTGTGTGGGGAGGCAGGTCTGCAGGAGGAACTTACGTGAAGGGTACTCAGAGGGAAAAGGGGGAGTCCAACCTGAGGCAAGTCTCCTGGCCACCCCAAGGATCCAGGGGAGCAGAAGTGTTCCTTGAGAGTTCATAGGGGTCCCTGTGCCCATACTCTCCAGGGTGAGCACTGGTGGCTGGTGGTGTGTCCTTTAGACCTTTTTTTTTTAATGAGGATTAAAGGCACAGACACAAAATCATGACAAAAATGTAATTTTAAGATATCTCCTTGCACTTTAAGTCCCCAGGGATAGGAGAATTGCATGACATTATGAATTTAGCAACACGCTTATTTATTTCATATCTTGTTGATCATGGCAGCAGCAGCCGTTGGCAGAACAGTTGTTTCTATATCGTGGGGCCTGTTACTTATTTAGTCTTTAGTGGGTAACAGGTGTGCGTTTGAATCAAGGACTTGTGCACTCCCTCAACTTCTCAGGATCTGACGCCCCCAGGTTGACAACTGCTGCTATAGATTTGGGAAGAGGGGGCACCTATCCTTGTTGGTGGCGTCCCCGAGGAGGTGATATTAAAGCTGGGTCTTGATGGATGAATAGTTTACCAGGTAGAGAAAGGGAGAAAAAGCATTTCACATCGAGGGAACAGTATGTGCAAAGATACAGAAGCATAAAAGGGCCTGTTCTGTGGGTGGGGAACCATGCTCAGGATAATAATAGTGATACTTACTGAGTGTTAATATGTGCCAGAGGCTTTCATATAATATTTTTACTTCATTTTCACAGAAAGCCTATGAGCGAGGACTATTATTTTCATTTTATATGGATGAGAAAATTCAGGCATAGAGAAATTAGCTTATCCAAACTAGTAAAAGGCAGAACCAGGATTCAAACTCAGAGACCTCCGGCTTCCAGGTCTGCTCACTGACACCCATTCTGCCGCTTACCCCAGAGGTTACGCGATGCACGTAACTCAAACACAGAAGTCCATTTCAGCATTCGCTAAAAGCGAGTTGGGTTTGCTGAAGTGACGCCTTTGGTTACTGGTCCAAGGTCCATGTGCCCGAAGCTTCAAGGTCCATGTGCCTGAAGCTTCGAAAGGCTGATATTCAAAACGTCGGAGTTTGGAGTAAGGAAAGGTTTATTGATCAGAAGGCGCCAGCTCAAGAAGATGGGGGGCCCTAGGGCTTCCTCAGATCCATCTTAAGAGAGCCTAGGATTCAGGCTGCTTTTATGTCAAGGGAAGAGAGGATGGGAGGGGCAACAGGTGATTGACACTGCAGACCTCTGGGCGCCAACAGGGATCCAAGGAAGAGAACGAAATCTCTAAATCTCTGTTCCAGTCCCATTCGCCCCCTGCTGCTGTGTGTCCGGTCTTGAGGCTCCCTCACATCTTGGATAAACAACCATTATTTTGCACGTTTCCCCAACTCCTTGGGAGAGGCAGAATTCCTCTAATGATTAGCATATCTATAGCAGGAGCTAGTTGCCTGAAGGCCACGGGGAAAAGGCAAGCTAGAATTTGCAGTCAGACCCAGCATTTCATTCTGTTGCATTTTCCTGGGGCGGGGGGTGGAGTTGGGGTGTGTGGGGGGGTGGGGGTGCGGGGGCTCCTTCTCTCTGTGTTGGAAGATTTCTCCAGAGTTCTCCTTCGGGGGACCAGGATTAATCTGGGGGTACGCTCTCCTCCCCACTTCACAGGCCCTCTGCCTTAGGATTTCCCGTCTAGGGAGGGGGTGAGTAGAGGGGTTTAGGGTAGGCTGCAGGAGCCCCCACGCTGTAAACCATTCAGAGCCGTGGTTTCTACTGCCTAGGTGAGGAATGGCTCCCCGAGAGCTACCCCAAACAGGGCCCTCAGCCCTGGGGAAGGCCGGGCCCCACCAGCCAGCCTCGCCTGAGGAAAACGCCAGGCTTGCCCCAAGGCCCTCGGTCCACCCTCCTGCCTGTGGCCTGAGAGCCCTACTGTGTCAAAGACCAAAGAGACCTCAGAGGGCACAAGGAAGTGACACCGCAGGCCAGGTGATGTGTTTTACCTGCCCAGCTGGACCTACCCCAGAGTTCAAAGGCACCTCAGAGGAGGGTCGGTCAGATTCCCTCCCATGCAGGAAGCCCAGCTGGCGACAGAGGCCTCACTCACTCCTACTGGAGGGCTGGAGAGAGTTTGCTCGAGGGACTGTTTACAAGGTGTAGGTGGCGCTAAGGAAACCTGCGAGGGTTGGTGAAGGCGCCTTGGCCTGAAAGCTTCCGGAGGCACCATCAGCCCTAGGTCTGAAGTTGCAAGAGAGGGAGCTTTTCAGGAAGGAGGAGAGGCCCTTGGGAGCTGGGCTTCGGGCTGAGGAAGACGGCCACTGGCAACCAGGGCCCAGCATGGAGGGAGCAGAGAATAAATGCTCTGTCCTCTCTTTCCTCCTGCCCTCTAGTGCCCTTGTACTACCTCCCACTGGTTGAACCCCACAGGAAGCAGGAGGGCCAGGGAGCCTCTGGGTCAAGGTCACCCTACCTCTCTTCCACACCTGCAGGCACAGGGAGCTCAAGGGCAAGTGTGAGGGCAGCTCTAGCTGGTTTCTCTGAAGCTGAGCTGGTTTTGCTCCGAAATCAGTGAGGCCCAGTGCAATCAGACCCCTGAGTTTACTTCCTGGTTCTGCCACTTGCCGGCCGGCTGTGTGACCTTGAGCAGTTTCCTGTAGGTGAGTCTCAGAGTCCTTATTAGTATAATGGGGACAGTGACAATTACAATCAAGGTTTCTGTGAAGATGAAATGTGATGGTGGTTTACCCCATCCCAAGCCCTGTTCCTGATGGGTTTCTAAATATATTCTCATTTAATTCCCTTCTTCTCTGTATGATATCCTTATTATCATCTTTATGTCACAGATGAGGATGCTTAGGGGTTAGATGACTTGCCTGATGTCCCATCCCCAGCTAATAACCAGCAGGGCCAAAGCCTTAACCACTGCACAGGGCACTCCCTGTGATAAGCGACACCAACATCACGGGAGGGCCCAAGACATGTAAGCTCGGTGGATGGCAGTTCATAATACATCATCAGTGAATACAAGTTAATAACTATTGGGACATCCCATGCTTCAGGCACTGTATGAAGCACTTTTCCTTGAAGTGACTTTAGCGGTTGGGATTATCCTCCTCATGGCTGAGGAAACTGAGGACCAGAGAGGAAAAGGGCCTTGCCTCAATCCCACTCCTGCAGTAAGTTTAATTTTAGATGGCTTTGCTAATTTGGGGAAAAATAAACCCTGCACTGTCACTCCATCTGCTCATGGGATTATTAGGTATGGCATATTGAGAGATGGAAAAAAATGGGAAAGTTTTCAGAAAAGAAAAAATGCTATGTTCTCTCTCTCCAAGGGGGAAAAGTACTTGGAATAAAATAAAATGCCTACCCCTCAATTTTTCAACTTTTTTTTTTTTTTCTGGAATGTTATATGTCTGATGAGGAGTTAAAGCTGCAGGCCATGCTGGTGACAGGGGGAGCTGGCGAAGCCAGACAGGGGCCAGATGGAATGAGCAAAGTGTCCTATCTGTCCCTTTAATAACTCCTAGGCTAGGGCGACTTGTCACTTTGAGCAAGGGGGAGGGAGAAAAACGAGCCAATTCGTTTCTAAATGGCTCTGTAACTCCAGGGTGTTATCGAGCAGAGACAAAGGACACCCCATAATTCTCGGGACGGGAATCAGGATCTCCGAGAAGCAGGCACAGACTGCCCCATTCCCCGGAGCCTCCCTCCAGCGCTCCCTCCCGGGATCCGCGCTCCATAAATACACAGAGATCGATCTCCCGGAGCCATCGATTTCCCCTCGCCATTATTGATTACATTCTTAGATGAGCGGAGACTTTCCCACCAGAAATAAGCTCTGTATATCTTTCTTGAAAGTCTTTGCCGTGCCGAGCGTTCGGCCGAGAGCGGAAGAGGTGTCTGTTCTCAGAAGGCCGCCCGGCAGCGGTGCCCTGGGTGTGGGGACAGAAGAGGCCGGCTGTCCCTGGATCCCTCTGGTTTCTGGAAGGTGTCAGGTTTGGGAATTTTCCCAGGACGAAGAGAAAGCGGCTTTAGTCGATGGTGTCTATGTGTGTGTTTCATATGACTCCTGGAAGCATGAATGTAGCGGGTGAGATAGCCCCTTGCAGTTCCTCAAGCTTTAAGATGCACGCCTCACCTGGGCGTTGTGCTGAAGTTCAGACTTTGGCTCAGTGGGTCCAGGTGGTCCTGTGCCTGCCTTATAAATTCCCAGGGAATGCCAGCGCCTATGCTGCTGGCCCTGGACCACACCCCAAATAGCAAAGTGGGGAACTCTCCACCCTCTCAGGCTGTGCTTCTGAGCCTTTTCTGTCCTTCGAAGCTGCTGCCTTTAATTCCCTTATTAACCCATTCAATGACTATTTATTAGCTACCGTGAATCAGGCTCTGCACTGGGCTCTGGGGTAGAAGAGGAACGGACCACAGTTCCTGCCCTTATACCATTTTCGGTTGCGTGGGAGAGATCCATGTTCGACAAGCACCGCTAATAAATGCAATGTGATTAGCACCCTGAGAAAGGGTTGTGGGACCCCTCCTAAGTGAGGGGTGATTGATTCTTCCGGGAGGTCTCAGGGAGGTGATGCTGAAGCCGGATGTTGAAGAGCCGCACTCTTCCAGGTGGAGAGGGTAAAGGCCCCCGGGGTGAGTATGTGAAGGCCTGGAGGTTTGAAGGTGTTTGTCATGGCCAAGAAAGCAGGGTGCCGGTGGCAGATGCCTCCAAAACAGGGAAGTCGGTTTGGTGCATGTGGCGTGCACACGGGGCTGTTCCAACCAGGCTGGGAGCTCTTCAGGGTCAAGGGCCTCATCTGGCTTATTTCTCTATTGCTAGCCCTGGCAGACAGCGCTCAGCAAATCCCTAATTAAACTAAAACGAAGCTGATTTGTTCACTTTTGGCAGAAATGCTCATACTTTAGTGTGCATCAGAATATCCTGGAGGGCTTGTTAAAACAAATTCACGGCCCCCACCCTCAGAGTTTCCGATCTGGTAGGTCTGGATGGGGGCCTAGAATTGCATTTCTCACATGTTCCCAGGCAATGCTGCTGCTGCGGGTCCTAATCAACATTTAGCACCATGGTTTTCAGTGAGTAATTCTTCCAGGCGGAGGGGAATGGGTGGGTTCAAGGCAAGCAGTGTGGATTAGTGTCGGAAGCATGGCCCTTAGAGTTGGGTAGGCCAGGTTTAATCAAGTTCTGCCACCCGTGTGACCTTGACATGCTACTTCCTTGACTTCCCCCATCATGCATTGTGGTGATGGGTGTTTTCTCTTTCTCCACAAAGAAAGATACTTTAGATTAGAGCCTCACAGGACAGAAGAGAGACATCCTATAATACCTGTCATAGGACTCTTTAGTAAGGTTTTAGGTGAAGCTCAACTCAAACCAGCTTAAGATATAAAAAGTAAATTATTGGCCTATGTTACCCAGAAGTTTGGGTCTGGAGTCAGGAGGGTCTGGGTCAGAAATTCAAATGATGCCCTCAGAACTCTCTTTCCATCTTTGGGCTCAGACTACTTCTGTTTTGGGCGCATCCTCAGGCAGGCTCTCTCTCTGTGACAGCTAAGATGACATAGGTAGCTCCAAGATTCTAGTTTTTCACAGTTATTGATCCGAGAGAAAAATGGTGTCTATTCTCGCCTGAACCCATCGCTGAGCCCAGGGGACGGAGCGCTCTGACTGGCCAAACCTCGGTCATAAGGCGATGGACTGAAAAAGTGGGTGTGGTGTGTGTGTGGGGTGGGGGTGGG
>NW_006437736.1:1336806-1342524 GCF_000325575.1 Pteropus alecto
TCGAGGATGGGATCTCTCCTGGAAAGCTGCTCTGGGGCCGGAATTAAAGCGCAGGGAAAGGAAATGCCCTGCACTTGAAAACTGCCTCGCTTTGAAAGTATTCCATAATTTAGAATCTTCATCATTTCAGAATTCCTCTCACTCTGCCTGGCTTAATGAGGTTTTTAAAGGACTGATAAGGAATTAAGAGCACTTTATGTTATAATAGTAAATACTCAAGTGGCAATTACCTAGGGCCAGGTGGTGTTTTACATATCAATTCACTTATTTTTTCCAAGAACCTTATGAAGTAGGTACTATTCTTCTTCATTTTTTTTTTTTTTAAACAGATGATGAAACTAGTACAGGAAGGTTTACTGTCACAGAGCTAGTGAGGGGCAGAGGCCAGCTGCCAAGCCAGGAAGTACAGTGGTTGTCTGTGTCCCTAACTGCCTTGTACACCGTCTCTCGTCAATCTTGAAATCTTATCGAAGGAAAATTTCTTAGAGATGATGTCAACCAGTGCCCCCCGCAACCTGCATTTTCTGCTTTTTTGAAAAAATGGAGGTGGAGGATTTATTCATTTGTGGTCATGCAACTCAGTAATGGCACCACCAGGAATAGAACATTGGTCTTCAAAACTCTGAATCCAGTGCCTTTTCTGCTCTCCCAGCCTTCTCCTGCCTCCTGCTGGGTCTTCTGGAAACAGTATTCTTGAGTGGGGGAAAAATCAGCTTTACTATTCCCCATGACCGCAACCGGATGGGGGCTGTGAGTCCCCCGTCTTTACATCCCCAGCACCTGCCCCTGTGTCCGGTCGGTACTGGTGGGCGCTCTCCATAGGTGTGTGTGTGTGTATTCTTTTTTTGGTAATACCGGAAAGTGTTTCCTTATGTGTAAGCCTATCCGACTCTGTGTCTTTGATTCGGACCATTGGGAGATGGGGCACACAGGGGTCACTGACAATCGAAGAGCATCGTGAATGAGCCTCTGCTCGATGCCGGTTTCCTTGCCGCTCACGGTGTGGTCTGAGGACCACCTGTACCGGCATCTCCTGGGAGGGCCTTAGCAATCCAGGGTCTCAGGCCCCGTGCCCCACCTGCTGAGTCAGAATCTGCATTTCAACCAGATGCCCAGGCGATGCCAGAACACGGCCTCATTGTCTTCCTGACTCTTCATCCATCCTGGAGAGAGGAGAAAGTAGCCACTAGGTGGGGGTGTTGCCCGGGCTGAGGCCAAAATGGAAGGAACCTGGGGATCCCCCAGGCAAAGATGCAGCACACTCAGCCAGCCGGGCTTTGAGGAATCTCGTGTGAGTCCACATCCATCTGTCCTGGCAAACCTGGGGATCCCCCAGGTGAAGATGCAGCACACTCAGCCAGCCGGGCTTTGAGGGAACAAATGTTTTAGATTTCAGACAGTGTCCCTTCTGTCAGCGCCCAAGTATTCTCTGACTCCCAGCAGGGGTAGGAGGATGTTTTAAAAAAGCTCCAGCTGACCCAAAGGATGAAGATTTTCCCCATGGAGGATTCAGAGAAGGTGTCCCGGGCCCCACAGCCATCTTGAAATCTGGTTTAATTTCACTGTAGTTGAGGAGATAGAGGGTCCACGTGGCCCAGCAGGAAGTGGCCGACTGGGAATCTCGTGTGAGTCCACATCCATCTGTCCTGGCTCCGGAAATGCCCGGAACACCCAGCGCTTTGTTCGGACGAGTGTCCCCTCACACTGGGGACTTCTGGGAAAAGTGTGGGCTTAAAGGGCATCGGGCTGTAAAAATCCTGGCCTTTTGTTGGAAAAATTTGCCGCTGGGCCTGGAAGGTCTAGACAGCACTCTTTTTCCAAACTTTTTGTTCGTTTGTTTTTTTAAAGCCATTTTCCTCATCAGGCAGTGATTACTTCCAGTCCTTTGTTCTCCCACTAACTGGCTGTGTGAGCCCTGGTTTCCTCATCTGTGAAGTGGGGACAACACGACCCGTCTCTTGCATTTGTTCTGAGGATCCAAATCGAATGCCATTATAAAACAAAAGGACCTCTCAGCTGCTGTATGGGGTCTGTACAAAATGAGGTATCGCTGGGGACTTGGGGCACTAAGAGACAGAGTAATTTTTTGGACGGCTCTTGCTGCCAACAGCATCTTGGCTGCAGAGGTCCCCACACTGTTCTCCCAGCTCCCATTCCTCTCCCACGACTCATTCTCTACACAGCAGTGCATTTCAAAATAAAAAATCAGTTTATGGCTCTACCCCACCCCTTAAAACCTTTCAATGGTTTCCCCTTGCCCTTAAGTGAACCCCAATTCCTTACCCTGATCTACAAAACTCATCCGCTGCGTGTTCCCACCTAACTCTCCCTAATTCCCACCTTAGGATCTTTGCATTTGCTATTCCCCGAGCCCACTTTTTGTGCTCAATTCGGATCTCAATTTAAATGTCACCTCCTCAGAGAGACTGTCTTGGGCCACCGGTCTGAAGTAGTCATCCACCATCTAGCCCAAAGTCGTTTAAATTCTCTGCACAGCACTTCTCACTCTGATATTTTGCTTGTTTATTAGTCTAATCTCCCATCTAGAACATAAGGAATGTTCGAGAAGGGATCTCCCCTGCCTCGCTTACCTGGTCTCTCCGAGACTTACGATGCTCGATGCCTGGCACATAGTAGGCACTCGAACTTCTGTTGAACGAAGGAAGGCTAGATGACTAAGTCTGCAGTGCTGGCTCCTGGGAATACTCCAGCCCCAAAGGGCCAGACAGCTTTCCTGGGCACGGTAGCCACGTGCAGTTGTGCGCCCACGTGCACACACTCATGCACGTGAGGGAGAAGCCGCCGTCTTGGCTCTTTGCACACTGCCTCCGAGGGACTGGAGGAGTTAGGAGGGAGACACCTGCTTTGCCAAATGGCTATGTTAAAGCATGTGTTTTCTCTGAAGCCTGTTAAATTCCTGCGAGTTGGAAGAATAATTAAATCTCATTTTATGATTCAGTGTTATCGCACACTTTGGGTTCTGTTGTAATTATTAAGAAGGATGGAAAATAAAACATCCAAATACCATAATTAACTTTCAGATCGGAACAGATGTCAGCTTGGGGAGGGCTAACATCTCTGGGGCAAATTTCTTTTTTCTTCTTTCTGCTGCTGCCTGCCCATCCCCTGCCTCTGTCTCCGCTTCCTCCATCCACCTAGACCTGCATCGTTTAATTTCTCTGCTCATGTGGTTACCATATATCCACTGAGCACTGCTTAGTGGTGGACACTTTTCTGGAGAACGAGAGGGAGAGAGACATCCTCCTCGTCCTTCAAGGCTTAGTACGAGCATCACCCCTTCCTGTTGGCTTCTTCTTTACTCTGGTGGGAGTGAGTTTACTTCCTCCTCTGGCACCCAGTGCAAACTCCACACAGAATTTGCATCTAGCATGTGGTGGAAGACATTTGCATGTCAGTCTCCTCCACCGTAAGGTCTGCACCTTGAATGCAGAATCCCATCTTGTGTAGCATCGTAAGCCAGTGCCTAGAACAGAGCCTGACACTTACCAGGTGATGCTCAATGAGTATCTGAGGAAGGAAGAAAAGTTCTTTTTCATTTCTCTATCTCCAGGAACCAGTCCGTTGTCAGGAGCAGTAAACATTTATAGAATGGACAACCAAGGGGTTATTTTCAGAGATGGAGAAAGAAAGAGAATTGGGTAGGGGAGGGGAGGGAAGAGAGAAGCAGACGTGAAAGCCAGAAAGAGAAAGGCGGACTGGAGACCTGACTGGGGAGGGGAGGGGAGGGAAAGCCAGAAAGAGAAAGGCGGACTGGAGACCTGAGTTTGCTGGGGCTGCCATCAGAAGGCACCACAGGCTGGGGGGCTGAACAGCAGAAGTTGGTGTTCTCACAGACCCCATCTCCAAATACATTCACATTCTGCATTCCTGAGGGTCTGGAGTTCAACATATGAATATCTGTAGGGACACGATTCAGCCCATAATGGGGTTGCAGGTCCCTTCTGTTACTATTTGGGGGGTGAAGACTTGACCAGGAGACTCTAGAAGAGGAAATGGACAGTGACTTTTAGGTTGCATGGTGGTGAGGGGCAGCTGGCCACCCTTCCCCCTCTCCACTTCTCCTGGGCTTCCTCCCCTCCACCCGACATCGAACAGTGCCATTCTGGGCACATCCCTGGTCTTGCCACAAGGGGGAGACAGAGCTCTTAGTGCCGGCTCCACTGCAGGAAGCCAGACCTACAGGGACAGACCAGCTGGTGCCATCACGGGATCACTGGTGCCATACTCCAGACCTGTCTGGAAGGCAGCAGAGAGTGGTAGCAAAAACCCTGACCCATACATATGTCAGGAGTCCTGGGTTGGGTGGGGGGCTTGGTGGACATCTGGGCTTGTCACTTATCTGCTCTGGGACACCTCATTTGCAGCATCGAAGGGCTGTACTCCCCTCCCTCTTACCTTCTAGCTCTGGTGTTCTGTGAGGTGGGTGCCGAGCAGCCACATCTGGCTACAATCTCCACCTGTCACAGAGGATTAAAAATAGCAGCACAACGATGACAATTTGTTTGGGTGTCCTTCTCACACTTTTTTGAGCATGTGAATTTCTTTTCTCCCAAGTCAGGGAAAGGCTCCTAGATACCGTCAGGATTATCCCATCATGCTTAATGAAGGCCTGCTGGCGCCCGGGCTGCAGATTGCTTCAAGCCCTTGCTGTCCCCCGAGAGGATGATAGAAATCAGTGCTAGTGCAAAGCCCTCCCTTCTCCTTCAGAAGAGGGGGTGCGGGGCCCTGTTCCAGGGGCCGGCAGGGGCAAGCAGGGCCTGCTGCTACGGCCTGGCTCTTTGAGACAGGTGTTCAGGAAGGAGAGGGGGCTGAGCAGCTGCTCTCTCCACAGTGCTCTGGGAGACAGGCATGGTTGGGAGGGGGCGCCACTGGTCCCCACCGCAGCTCTGCCTCTAACTGCCTGTGTGCTGGAGAGGAAGCCGCTCCTCCATACAGGGCCTCCTCTGGAAAATGAGGCGGGTAGATCCGATTTTACAGGTCAGCGTGGTTCGACTGGTACTGGCTGCCTGTGGTCCTGTTGAGAAGCACTTGGAGGCCACATCGGGTTCTTTAAAGAAAGAAGGCTGCGATTGATTAGTAATGTCTGCCATGGCCTGGAGTCGGAGAGCGGTAGTGTCAACGCCACTCATTTGTCACCTCTGGACTAAATGAACTCTGAGGCTCATTGCAACTCTGATATCTTATTAAATCCTAGAAATGTTCATCCTGTGATCAAAGCATCGTAATATTCTTCTGACCATGGCTTCTTACCCAGTTCGTTAGACACTTTTTCTCGCAAATGGTAGTGGGGAGGGATGCACGTAGGGGGCCCGCCACGTGCTTTCCAGCTGCGCCCTGCTTGCTCCAGGCTCCCATTTCTTTCCTCCAGCTCCCCCAGCTGTCTCCCCCTTGTGGAGGTTGAGGATGGCTCGCAGCTGAATCCTGTTCTAGGCATCGTACTCGGTTGAAGAGAGTGAATTTATCCTAGGTCACACCTGCCTTCGTGGGGGCCACTTGGGTCTAGCGACTGGTCCAGGAATACAATTTGGGACACCTGTGAAAGGCCGTCCCAGCTCTCTAGCGATTCGTAGGAGCAGTTGAGCTTCCGTAACAGTTGCGTCTCAGCCCAACTTTCCCCTCTGCCCAGTCCTGCAGCCTGCACTTTCTTACAGGTGCCCTCCCTGAAAGCTCCACCCCCCGCCGCCACCCCCGCCACCC
>NW_006437736.1:1342555-1381769 GCF_000325575.1 Pteropus alecto
TGTCCATCTCAGAGCTGTTGCCAGTGAACCCAGCCTAAGAAGTGTGAGCGGATCCATGCGCGGCAGTCACCCGGGCCGCTCCAGTTCCCAGCCTTCTCGTTCACAGGCCTTGGAGAGAAGCTGATCCGCGGGATGCACAGCCCGTTAAGAGGGGTCCTGGCAGCCGATCCGCGGATGCTGCAGTTCCTTCTCGCGTAAGTTACAACCTTCCAGCCATCTGATCCGATGACATAACCTCCTGCGGTGCCTCCCCGCTCTAGGTCCTGGTGCAGTGTGAGTTGGGTGCTGTCGTGGAAAGCCGGGAGACCCAGGCTGCAACGGCAGCTCTGTGACCGACGTGTGACCAGGGGCAAGTGACTGGAGGTGCGGTCTGAGAACTTGTCCCCACTGCCCGAGCCGTGCAGCAGATGGCTGGGGAGGGGCGCTGGTCCACGCGGGGGAGGCCCGGAGCTGGGCCCCCTTGCCACACCCACCCTGCCCCAAGCTGCCCCCAAACTCCCTCAGAGGGCCAGGGTTTGGAGATGAGTGACGGAGGCTCTCTGAGGGCCTCGAGCGCATGCGACTGCCTCAGTTTCCCAGAGTGGCTGTAGCAAACGACCCCAACCTCTGCAGCTTAAAACAAGGGAAGTTTATTCTCTCATAGTCGTGGAGGCCGGAAGTCTGGGGTCGAGGTGCGGGCAGGGCGAGCTCCCTCTCTGGGCTCGGAGGACCGGTCCAGCGCCTGTCTGGTGGCTGCCGAAGCCCTCCTGCCGCCACCTTCACTTGTCTTCCGCGTGTCTCGCATCTCCCTCTGCCTCTCCCACAAGGACACTTGTCATTATATTTAGGACCCATCAGTAAATTCCAGGATCAGCTTCTCAAGATCCCTGACTTAGTCACAAGTGAATATTTTCTGGGGACCATTTTTTGGCCCGCCACGCCTACTTGGGATGGAATGAGTGGTTCTTGGGAGACCCGGCTGCTTGTAGGTGGCGCAGCCTATTGTCAGGGCCTGCCAGCAAAGCCAGCGTGAGAGTCGGGTGGTCAGCAGTCTGGTCAGTGTGTCTCCTCCTCTCTCCCTGCCTTCATGGCCCCCTCCCGTCTCCTGCCTTCTGCACTTTTCTGCCTTTCCCTCAAATGACATTCCAGACAAAACGGTCTGCGGACAGTCCTGGTCAGAGGAAGCACGGTCATGGGCCACCACTGGCTTACCAGTCAGGGCCACCAGCAAGTCTGTCCCCAGAGCTCAGCTTCCTTTTTGGCATGTGTTATGAATTCAGCAGCACACAGCCCTTCTGGGAACTTAATGGAACATAAAGAAATCTCTTTCTAAAATTTCAACACTTTTCATAAGTCGATAGTCCAGTCAAAAGTCAGTGTTCTTTTTGGGCATTAAGTTTTGTATTGGTCGGAGTTTGGTCAGGAAAACAGAGTTTGGTCTCTATGCGTTCCAGGCATAAAGGTTTAGGACAGAAGCAGGGGCTTACATAACTGCCCGAAGAGCCGGGGGTCAGAGGCCAGGGGAGCTGCTGCCAAAATCCAGGAACATTGACCTGGCCGGGGACAAGTGTCTGAACCACTGAAGACAGTTCAAATCCTGGCCCTGAAGTTCTAGCTAACTTTGGGGAAGTCACTTCCTCCCTCAGTTCCTTCATCTGTAAACAGGGATAAGTGGTAGCATTACTTCAGAGGATGCAGTGAATAAAGTGAATAATGATCCTCTGTGGATGGTGATGACATACAGAGCCTAGCCCTAAGCGTCATGCCTGGCACTAGGCAATGCCCCGTAACTGGTTGTCATCACTGTCATTGTGGCTGTGGTGAACTGCGTACCTTCCAGGTTCTATACACTGTGATAAACGCATGAAAAGCACGGTCCCCGCCTGCAGAGAGCTGAGAGTCGAGTGCCAAAGTAGACTGACTGGTAATCCCAGTACACCGCGTAAGTTCCACAAGAGAGGTCTGAGCATGTCTGCCAGTGAAGTCAGGGAAGGCCTCACAGAGCAGGTGTCCCTTGCACTCACCTGGAAGGAGGGGGACAATGATTGCCAGATGGGGAGAAGCACACATCTCCAACGTGAGGGTGTTGGCCTGGGTAATACCTGAAGTCTGGTATGAAGTGTGTGGAGCCACGTGGACGGTCAGGTGACCACTGGGCTGCTCTCTCAGGCAACGGGCCTTGAGTTGGCTCCGGCTCGGCTGTGACGCCATTGGCCGTGGGGACCTCTCCTTGTGGGAGAGCTGAGGGGCTCATTTTCTCTGCCAGCCTTTGTCTGTTGGCCCCGATTCAGGCACTCTCCTCCGCTTAGAGTCCCCTCCTGACCCCCTCCTGCTCCCACGTCAGCACCTGGCCCAGGTGGCCCTCCTCTGTGTCTCAGCCAGCTCCCTCTGCCCTGCGCAGACCCTGGAGGTCCTGCTCCTGGGACACCTCTTGCTGTGGGCTGTGAGGTTCCGTTTACCTGACTGCAGTCTCCACTGGCTCTCTTTTCCTTGATTCCCAGGGCCTCGTACAGAGAGCATTAGCTGATGTTTGAGTGTTGATTCCCAGAATTCCTGGGCTCTCAGGAGAGACACAACTCCATCTCCAGATGCACCATTTTAATTAGCCAGCCCAGCCCGTCTCCCGAACAATCCCATTTTGGTTTTTTTGTACGCCTGAATGTACTACCTGCAGCCTCGCCACCTGTTGGGAAATGGGGAGAAAATGAGGCAAATGCCTTTAAAAGGCCCAATTACCACAGCAACAGTAATTCATCACAGAAGGCTCCCGCCTGCTGCTCTCCACCGCTCGCTGATGTGATTTGGGGGTCCTGGGCTGAGGTGTTTGGTCGGTGAGGTGTGCCCAGGTGATACCTTCTACCACGTGCTGTCCTGGAATGGACATCACCTCATCGAACCCTTCCCGTAAACTCTGAATCAGTACAGCTTCACTTTACAGTGGAGGAAACTGAGGCTTATAGAGGGGAGGTGACTTGCTCATGGTCGTACAGGTGACAGCAAAGGCCGGGACTGGCTAGAATCTCCCTCATGTGCTGGGAGGCGGGACCCATCAACCCTCCAGTTCTGAGGTCAGGAGAGACCCATGCAGTTAGCTGACCAAACCTTTTGCCAAACATCCCCTTTCAACAGACATTTTCTCCACAGTTACCGGGTGTCAGACTAGGAGAGAGTCAAGGATGCGAAAGACCTTTCCCCCCACATTCCGCCCTCATCTTCCATTCATCTACTCCCAAGTCTTCCGTGTGCTTTCACGTTCTGAACCTGTTTCCTGCCCAGTTTTGTCTCTCGAGGACCGGAACATTTCTCCTTGGGACCTGTTATTGTCCTTCTCGAAGTCCCCCTATCCAGTCGTGGGGAGAACGGATGAGATGCTGTTCCTGCCCTCATGGAGCGGAATGCTAGTAGATGAACAACAGATGGCAAAAAAGACTCAGAGAGGTTAATTGTCTTGGTTCTCTGCACACAGCAGAGAACCAAGATTCACATTCAAGTCTCCAGTCCCCTCTCCCGAAATCCTAGGGTTCTTTTCACAGTGCCAGGCTGTGGGTGTCCTCTAGGAAGGAGGGGGCTGAACAATTAAGAACTATATGAAAGAAACACTGGGACATAGAGCCAAGAGGACCCAAATGCAGACTCAAGTGTTTCGGGTTTAAGTCCAGGGTGTGGCTCTACCTCTCTGCAACCTTGGATAACCCATTTTCCCTCTTGGGTCTCAAAAATCTGTAAATAACAGTTTGGCATAAACACTTCCCATGGTCAAAGGCCCGTAAGTCCCTATGCATATGCCATCCCTCTGTCCTCCACGTCCCCTGCAATATTTATTGTGGCTGCTGTTTTACTCACTTCTGCCTTCCTCACTGGCCTCCTTTGCTCCCAAGCAGACTGTGAGCTCCATAAGGGGATAAACAGTGTCATTGATATCTTTCCTCCCAGAATGCAGAGCAAAGGGCCAGTTAAATGAATTAATCCCGCAGGCAATAAAGAGCCATCGAAGGCTTGGGAGCAGAGCCCAATGTATACAAGGCAATGTTTCAGATTTTTCCAGAAGTATTCACGTTCTGCAAAGTCTAAGGGACAAAAGTCTTGGGCTGGTGAAGCCTTGAAGGTAAGACTCGATCATGAATGGATAACTCAGAAGACACTACAGGATTTCAGGCAGGTACAGCGCCACCAAGTATGTCCCAGTTGACACCCACCCGTGCCTCTCCAGCTCTAAAATTGGGCGATTATGCCCAGTGAGAAAAGTGTGAGCATCTTGTTCTCAGCACGGTGGGAAACAGGCAGCATGTGGGTTCAAGAGAGTACAATAATTGGACAATGCCCGATGATGCCTTGCACGTATCCTTGATGAGTACACGGAACCAGATGACCTCTCTGGGGCCTTCCAGCTTGAATGCTTGGGATCCATGCCCACCCTTCAGGCTCTTTGTTTCTCAAGTGGGAAATGGAAGAACCAAGAGGAGAGAAATGATGTAGAAACCGTTAGCAAGAGGGTGCTACCTGTCGATCTGTCGATGGTGCTTGGGTTTACATGCAAAAATGAATATTCACTCATACAATTATCACGTGAGACCTTCACCAGATGTCCATCTGGTCGCAGCTTCCCTGTGTGTATGGAGGCTGCACGTCCTGCCCTGGCTGAGCATTCTAAGGCGAAAATGGAATGCTGGGACAATACCATCGGGAGGTGCGGGGGGCAGAGGAGGGGGCTCCCACACCAGTGCATGTCCCTAAAGGCAGAATTACCAGGTAAAGGGTGGTTATTTCTAACACTGGAATGTTTCTCCAAGAGAAACCCAGGTGGGAAGAGGTGGGAAGGAAACTCTTAGCTGCCCACGCGCTATGTGTCAGGTGCTATGCTGAGTACCAGAGATACATTCTCAGTTCAGCCATCATTTCTGCCAGGAGACAATGAAAATCTCCATTCCTATTATGACAGTACTGAAGTTCGGGTTCTCTAAATTGCCTGAGGTCATAGAGCTATCAAAACTGGGGGAAGGACTAGAGCTCGAAGCTGCCACTGGCTCCTGTGGCACATTCGTACACGTTAGAAGAAGGTGCATCCTCCAGGCGGATGAAGCCCTGTGCACAGCTCAGCAAGCGGAACCCAGGCAGTGTCTCAGCAGCTCCCTTCCTCCCCTCAACTGGCACCTTTGGGGGGTGCACGACCTGAACAGATATGTGTGGCAGCCCTGCCCAGGTCTGTCTTCTAATCCTGTGCTCTTCGAGGCATGTCACGCCACCTCTCGGCTGGGTGCAATTGCTTCTTCCACCGATGGTTCTTCCATCCAGTGGATAAGAGGTTGGATGAGAATCAGAGGGCCAGAGGAGGAGCAGAACTGGGGTCGTCAGATCCAAGCCCCTCATTTTACAGAGGAAGAAACTGACAGGTGGCTGAGGACACATCTGGAGTCAGGGAGAGAAACTGTTGGCCCACCGGTCTCCCTGCCCAGTTCACATGTCACCCCAGAAGGGGCTTGGTCTCTGACGGCCTGTTATCAGTTCCTGGGAACTTTATCGCAAAGGGCGAGAATGTCCAGACCACGGCCAGGCCCTGCCTCCTGGCACTGCTTGACTTCCTTTCCTTCTCAGGATGACCAAGAGTTTGAGCTTTCAGCTTTCACCCTCAGCAGTTTGCCCAAGTGTCTCTCCTGAAGACGCTCTGGAGGACGTTTGGCGAGTGACTTTTTTCGGTCTTGTTATCCTGTGGTTAGGCACGGCGGTCCCCAGGGGGCCACTAAAGGGCTGTTCCCTTCCCTCTGTCCTCTCCCTGGCCCGCCTGCGTTCAAACACAGGTGGGGCCATTCTGCCCTAAGGTATTCATGCTCAGAGAACCAGGGCGTCCGCAGGGGAGATATTCAGCGTATTTAATCCCTGGTGTCTAAGCATTGACGCAGGCTGCACCCACGCAGGGTCCTGGACACCCCTGCTTCCCTCGGGGCTGGACAGTCGGGTGGTCCTGGGGGAGGGGCAGGGGCATAGTTGTGGACTCGGGACAGAAATGATTCAATATTTGACAAATAGTCTGTCTGTACCTGTGCTTCCAGGTTTACTGTCAGTCGTTGAAAAGTGTGTTAACTCCTGACCCCCATCCCCAGCCAGCCACCGTCCCCAGTCGGGGCCGAGCCCCTTGGCAGAACCAGAGAAGGTGCACACAGACCAAGTTTGTGCAACGCCCCCAGGTCAGAATTCCAGCTGGAGACTTTCCCTGGGGCAGGGCCAGGTGCTGCCCGTTCTCCCCCTTACCTTTTCACCTGGTGCCCCACCGGTGACCCAGGTTTATGGGGCTGCCTATCTCCTCCCACAGCTGCAAGGGGAGCCCTTATCTCTTCACTGATTACACTTGACAAAGCACAAACACCGGCCCTGCTCCAGCAGGAGGGCAACATGGGGCTCTAATTGTTTTATGGGCTTTTCACACTCACAGAAGAGGGGGAGAAATACAGCCAGATGGGTCTGGTTTGTGGGGCTTCTGTCCACAGTTGTCTCTTTGTCAGCCCTGGCTTAGGGAGGGCACCTCTGAGCTGTCAGAGCCTCAGAGTGGTTGAGAGAAAATATCCCAGAACCGGTCCTTCCATTTCGGGAGAGGAGGCAGGTGGTGACCCCAGAGCCAGACAACCCTCTCCATCTTACTGGGCCCTGTGACAGGCACAGGGACCTGGCTGAGCCCGGCCAAACCAGGGAGCTGCACAAAGCCTGCCACTGTTCTTACTAACGTCACAGCATCCCTCCTATCAGCCAGACTCCAAAGGCGACATCAGTCGTCTCCCGATGCCAGCCACAGCCCAACGAGTGGGTGGGATGGGAAGGCGGGGGTAGAGAGAAGCAGGGTTATTATCCATACCTCTAGGATGAGGAAACTAAGGCAAGGGATGTTAGGGGACCCGTCTGCGATGGCACAGCCGAGCCGCAGAACTGAGATCTGAAAACAAAGGTCCATCTGCGTCCAGTTCGAGTCCTTTCCTGTCTGAATGTTGGTCCCATTCTCTCTCTCCTCTCCCCTCCCTTGCCCTCCTCGCTCTGTCTGTTTCTCTCTGTCTGTCTCTCTGTCACACACACGTGCGCACACGCAGACACACACTCACCCACACTGCTCTTTCTCACTCTCTCCCCTCCCTTGCCCTCCTCGCTCTGTCCGTTTCTCTCTGTCACACACACGTGCGCACCCGCAGACACACACTCACCCACACTGCTCTTTCTCACGCTCCTCTGCCTTGCGTTTGATTCTCTCCCCTCTCTGTCCTGTCTCCGGTTTTCGGCTGCTCCTCTCCGCTCCGCTCCACCTCACTCAGCCTTTTTCTCACTTCCTTTCCCCACCTCCTTCTCCTCCTTTTCTCTTCGAGCATCTGTCTGCTTCCCGGGTCTCCTGCTCTGTCCGTCACGTCTCCCTCCCTCCTCCACTGTGGACATCGTGTTCCTGCCTCTCTCCTTTCCTCCTTGCAGAAGTCACCACAGAAGTTCTGCAAGCTGCTTTTACGTGGGCGTCTGAGGGACGCCACTGCTGGCCTGCCCCTCCCCGTCATCTCTGCCAGCGTCATAGCCCCGCTCGCCCCCGGGGCCCTGCCCACCCAACTTCGAGATCTGTGTGCCTGAGCCCCTCCCGCGGCCTGGCTGACGAGGGGAAGCACACACCGTGCTCCCCGTGTGGATCGGGGCCTCGCCTCGGTGCCAGGCCCTCCCCTCCACATCCTTAACCGACTGATCGATACCTACACTTGACAGTGGGCCAGCGTGCTTACGAAAACACTTCAACACCCATCATCTTATGTGATCTTCAGAACTGCATTATGAGGCAGGCTGAGCGGGTTTGACGATTCTCATATTAGAGAAGAATGGGTAGGAAAGCAGCAGTTATCAAAGGCCTCTTCTGTGCCAGTCACTAAGCACACACTGTCGCCTTTGAGGCTCACGTGAGCGCCCCTGCTGGCATCTGTGCGTGTTAGGAAAGGGTGCCCATTTGTTGATGCACTTCCCTGCTAACCTGCTGGAAAACTCATACATATACAGACTAAAAATAGTAAAAACGCAGCTCTGTGACTCCGCTGTGAACACTGCCCGTTAGAGTTATGCAGTGCAGAACCTGCGCCGATGTACCTGGCAGGTCTAAAGGTCTAAATACACCTGCAAGAGAGGGATTATCGCTTGAATTTTGCACACGAGGACACTAGTTCTGCTGCCATGCTCTGGGGACAGCAGACTGCCCTTTCAGCTCGACAAGTGTCTCGGTCCTCTGGTCTCACCTTCCCGGGTCCTGAACGTCTGCCTGGTTTGGGACTCACTCGCAACCTCGGATTCTCAGTCTTGACACCTCGGTGCCCCTGGTTCCCATAATTCAATACAAAGGGCACCTGACTTGGGTCAGGAGACTTGGCTCAAATCTAAGCTCTGCCACTTACTAGCTGTGCCACCCTGGACCAGTCGCTTTAAGTTCTGTAAGCCTCAGCTTTCACGTCTGTAAAATGGGAATGATCACATCCACCTTCCACACAAGGCTGTCCTGGGGTTGAGTGAGATTATGGAAGCAAAAGAGACTGGTATATGGTAGGCATTAAATGTTTGATGAATAAAGTAATTCATGAATAAATAATTTACAGCGGGAGATATTTCTTCACAGGAGGAAGTGGACCTAGGAGATCAGATCAAGATCCAAGGCTCCTGGGTGAATTGCTGGGGTCAGAACACAGTGGTCTGTGACTTAAGAGCCTCAAGGTGCACCTGTCACACACCGACCCCCCTGTCTCTCAGCTGTCCTGAGCTACACTTCCTGTTCTTGTGATGGCCTCCACATTTGTATTTCAAGGACCCACAACCTTCTGGAAGAGAGGATTTAGGAGTCGCTACTGGCTCTTTTAACACCTGGCAGCTTCTAACAGTCAAGAGCAGGTAAGACCCACCCCTCCCCCCTTTATACCATGGGAACATTCAAAGAATGTCATGAATAAATTAAAATTTTGCAAATCAAATGCTAGTTTAACAGCTCCAACTCAGATCTTGTTGATGGTGGTGTTGTTGGTAAATGGACAGTGGCATCCTCAGTTATCTGACCCTTGTGGGCTAGATGCATTGTTCGCTTCAGTCGGTAGAAAGCTCAAAGTCGAATTTGTGACACTTTGTGGAAGTGGCTGGGACTTTAAGCACACCTCAGATGTAAACCTTTCTTTTCTTCACTCTCTTCTGTTTTATTATCTACTTGTACCCATCATTATGTATTTTATCCTGTTATCACGCATATATCTTTGTACACTACTTTGAATCGTTTGGAGAACAAGGCAGGGCAGAGATAAATACATTTAATTTAAATGTGTCAGGTTAGTTGAAAGCAAAGTCCACATGGCTTTGCAACTGGAAGAAGACTCCTCAGGTGTGTGACTTTCTACTGCTTGGTTCCCTCACACCCCCAGAGGCTGGACTGAGAGCTGCAGTGAATTCACAGATGAAGAAATGGGAACCTCAGACCAGACTGGGGGTTTGCAAACTGTCATCTCCGAGCGTCAGGCTTCCATGCCCCAAGGTGCTGCAGGGCCTGGAGCTCAAAGCTCCTGGCTCCCAGCTTCCACCCGAGCCTCTGCTTTGCCCGTTTACTTGTCAGCCTTCTGTATATGATTGAAGGCCGTGTTTCCCACTTAAGCAGCGTCTGGAAAACCACAGAAGTAGATGGACTCATTGGCTAGAGAGCTTTCAAGTCCTAAAAGTTTTGGGTAACGTTTCCTTTTGAGCTATCCTTTGGGAAAGAATGGGATTCAGAGAGTCACCCCTGTACTTTACAGCCTGTCACCTCAAGGACCCCAAGATCCTTTAGTTCATTGTGAAGCCGGCCAGGCTTCTCGGGTGCAAAATTAGGGAGGCATGCTCTCTCGGGGCTGGGCAAAGGCCCCTGCTCTTCGACGAGACAGAGCCTCTTTATGTTTGTGCCCCAGGCATCTTGGTTGTCTGAGCTTAGTTCCAGTTCCTACTTAAGCTGCTTTTTTTTTTTTGGCTTCGGCATTTTACTCTTTTCTGTCTTTTAAACATGCTCGAATCCTACCCACGTTCTGAAAAAATAAACCACCACTATGGGCACATCCTCGACCCCTCTGCCCTCCAGCTGCCACCTCTCGTCCCCTTCGTTGCCATCCTGCTCCAAAGGGCTGCCTGCATGCCCCGTCTTGTCCGTTCCTGTCCCCTCCCTACCCCACGCCCGTCTGGACTCCTCCCCACTCTCCCCGGCACACAGCTCTCACTGCGGTGGCCATGGTTCTCCATGCTGCTAGACCCCGGGTAGTATTCAGACCTCCCTCGTTCCTGAAACGTTGACTCCATTGGCTTATTCGATGCAGCCCTCTTCCAACTTCTCTGGACACTTGTCCTCTGTCCTTGACTTGACATTAAATCTGTCCTTGACCTGACATTAAATGTTGATGCTCCCCAAAGCTCTTTTCCAACTCCTCAAAACACATTTCCCTGTGATCGTCATGTCTTCCGTTACCACCTGTACCCCGTGTCTCCAGGATCTGCTTCTGCAGCCCAGCCCACCCCACTGCTGGATTCTAATTTAGAAATTGCCACCTGTCATGCCTATCTGGCTGTTTCCGGTATATCATGAAATACACGCGTTCAAAACGGAACTCATGATCACTATGTCTTCCTCTCTACACCACCCAGATACCTGGTCTTCTTTATTCTATCTTCTAAATATTTTTCTCATCAAGGACGAGATTATGTAGAAGAACGTAGATCTGAGATCGGTGAGAGTAGTAGCGCCTGACCTTCAGTCCTAAGGAGGGAGAAGAAAGTATGTCATTGTCAAAAATATGACAGGACTGTCAAAAATAAATGAGGAAAGCAAATCGTAAAAAAATCAATCCCCGTGTCATTCACTCTGAGATGCTATATTCATGGCAAACATTTTATCAAAAAAAAATTATAAGCGCCATGGTGAAGTCTGTGGATGATAACACTTAGTGACATGAGCAGATTCCATGACTACACTCAAGAAACCTCTGTGCCCCAAATATATGGTGATGGAAGGAAATTTAACTTTGGGTGGTGAGCACACAATGCAATATACATATGCTGTATTATTGAATTATACTCTTGAAACATATATAATTTTATTAACCCATGTCACCCAAATAATTGAATTTAAATAAAGCCTCTGTGCCATCTTGCTCCACTCCCAGCCCACCGGTGGGGGGCTGGGTTTTGCCACTGAGTTGCAGAAGAAGCTCCCAAGAGGTGGCTAATGAAAGCAAAGCCCTACTTTGCACATGCTGTTCCCACTGTGGGGAATTCTTTTCCTTATTCCCCTTCCCTCCTCAGGCCCTCGTCATTCTCTTCATTCGACCAAGTCTCACTCGTCCTCTGGTTCTCAAGGTAAATGTCACTTCCTCCAGGAAGCCTTCCTGGAATCCTTAAAGCCCCTCAGGTCCCCCCTAACACATCTCTCCTGGCCCTAGTGCTTGCCCTTTAGGTATCTAATCAAATGGCAATTTACTAACTATCAAAACAAAAAGACGGCCTACTGAATGAGAGAAGACATTCGCCAATGATACGTATGATAAGGGGTTAATATCCAAAATATATAAGGAACTCATGCAACTTAACACCGAAGGAAAAGACAATCCAATTAAGAAATGGGAAGAGGATCTGAGCAGACATTTCTCCAAAGAGGACACACAGATGGCCAATAGACATATGAAAGATGCTCAACATCACTAATCATCAGAGAAATGCAAATTAAAACCACGATGAGATATCACTTCACACCTGTCAAAATGGCTATCATCAATGAATCAAGGCGAGGATGGGGAGAAAAAGTAACCTGTGTCCACTGTCAGTGGGACAGTAAATTAGTGCAGCCACTGTGGAAAACAGTATGGTGATTCCTCAAAAAATTAAAAATAGAACTATCTTATGACCCAGGAATTCACTTCTGGATATTTATTGGAAGAAAACAAAAACAGTGATTTGAAAAGATATATGCATCCCTATGTTCGTTGCCGAGATGTGGAAGCAATTTAGCTGTCCATCAGTAGATGAATGGATAAAGAAGACGTGATGGAATATTATTCAGCAATAAAAAAGAATAGGATCTTGACATTTGCGACACGGATGGACCTAGGGGGTGTTAGGCTAAGTGGAATTAGTCAGACAGAGAAAGACAAATACCGTATGATTTTGCTCATGTGCGGAATCTAATAAAGTAAACAAACCAACAAAAAACCAGAAACAGACCCATAGATATAGAGAATAAGCTGATGGCTTTCATAGGGCAGTGGGGGCGGGGGGTGAGGAGTAGTGGGAAGATGGGAAGAAAGAAAGAAAAAACAAAAAACGGTTAGTTACTAATTATGCTGGGTCGTCTGTGGCCAGCTCAGCATCACTGTCATGCCTTTCAGAGAGGAGGCTGGGGGCTGCCATTTCCAAGACCCCCCTTCCCA
The DNA here is from genome assembly GCF_000325575.1 of Pteropus alecto. NCBI lineage: Eukaryota > Metazoa > Chordata > Mammalia > Chiroptera > Pteropodidae > Pteropus > Pteropus alecto. Next base: position 1,354,954 of record NW_006437736.1, read on the forward strand.
GAGTGCTTCCAGGTTAGTGTTGGCCAATGAGAAGTGCTCACGGGAGACGTGGTCCATGGAAGGGAGAGAGGGCATTGCGACCAGACAGATGTGCAGATGTGAGCCCGGAAGCAGCTTCCAGGTGAGCTTCTTGAGAGGCACCTACCTCAGAACTGCAGACTGACGTGGCTCACGGGAGATTCCCAGTGGTCTCTGTGTGAGAAAACCAGCTCCTCAGGGGTAGCTTCCCTGCCCTTCACTCCTATGCCTTCCAACAGTTGCGCAAGCCTCATGGCTTAAATTCCTTCATACTTGGATACATAGAATGGCTTCTGTCCTTGTGACGGATTCTTCACTGACATGCGAATCATGTATGAGAAGAGTATTAACGTCCATCTTCCCCCCAAGCCGTGAGCTCCATGTGGGTCAAGGTCACCATCTCCATCATGTGTGGCTGTATCTCCAGATATTAGTTTCAACTGAAATAGAATCCATATCATCCCATTTAAGCGAACGGAAGACTGAGCCCTAGAGTAGCTCACAAGACAGTGGCAGAGCTACCGTCAGCCTCTTTTGAGTGCATCCTTTCTTTGCCAAGAAGACACTAGAAACGGAAGAGAGAAATGGCTTAGAATCCAAACAGCTTTTGAGTCACCGTTTCAGGCGTCACCCCCCAAATCAAGATGCTAGTCACACTGAAACCAAACCACAAGCCTCTCACTAATAGAGCTGAGTTATTACTACCACTTTCCAGTTGACAAAATTATTTATCTTTGTGTTTTACAGGTATAGCAATAAAAATTATTGTCAAGGGAATTATTACAGTTTTTAAGTACTAATGGAATTATGATGCTCGATGGAGTATCAGCCACAAATGTACTCCTCACAACGTGTAGGAACTTTTTATTTATTATCTCTGGGCTTTAGTGTTACCATAGCAATAAAATTCATACTCACCAGGATTATCACCGTTTTCAACAACTAATGGAATTATTACTTTTGTTTGTGGCTTTAAGCCTTAGAATAAAATGTAATCCCATCAACAGTAGTGACATTTTTAATGTCCTTCAACACAACCATAGTGATCAACACAGTGACAGAATTTCTTTAAACCTGTCATGGCCACGCCTCCTTCAGCCACGGGGTCTTTCTGTTTCTCTCACTATGGAATCCAAATTTAAGAGAGCCTTTGGGGCATTCGTTCATCGCACGGACGTTTAGTAAGTCGGCCAGTGCTAGGTGCAGAGACTTCAAGGACAAAGAAGACAGACTAGCCTGGTAGTTAAGGGAGCTGACTTTGGGGGTCATCCGAACGTGAGTTTGAATCCTAGTTCTGATAGGTGGTCCTGGGCAAGTTTCTTGACTGCCTGATGTTTCTGTTCCCTTATTTAAAAAGAAAAAGGGTGGAGGGACCCACTTCCTCCATGCAAAGTTGGGGCGAGGATCGATGATGGCTGTCTTTGCAATGCGCTTGGGAAATGCTTGGCACAGAGCCGATGCTTAGTGAATGGCGGCAGTGGCTGTTCATGTTGTCGTAACCCAGCCCTGTTTTTCAAAGAATTCATATTCTAATCCAGGAGACACTATGTGAGAGCGGCATGTGCTCTGCGGGGTACTTCTGGAGAACCATCTAACTTAGCAGGGTTACATCGGGAGACTTCCTGCTGGAGGTGACCTCTAAGCGGAGTCACAGAGGGTGGGTGGCATTGACCCTCGGGGAGGAAAGGAGAGAGAGCTTTCCAGAAAGTGAGAACAGCAAGCGCAAAGGCAAGAGAGCCAGGGAGAGCACAGCCTCTGGGCGGGCGCACAGCATCCACAGATAAAGGGGGGCAGGCTGCTCCACAGGCTAGGCGACCCCCACCAGGCAACTCTGTGACTTTGAGCAGCTCCCCCAAGCTTCTTCCGTCTCGACATGTGAAAATCCATTAATAATAATACTTGGAGCTTGGAGAGCCTGCAGGCTGTCTTTGGATGAAAGAAAGTGTTATCATATTAACTAATTACATGAATTAAAATAAATTAATTAAATAAATGGCTTAATGCGATTAGTGCATTTCTTGTTTAATTATCCATTACTGCTATTGATAATAATAATGGATTCTGCACTCATGACAGGTGACAAGTCTGTCAGCGAGCAGTAGAATGTAAAATCACAAAGGAGTGACGTAGCTAGGGTAGGACAGGATGCCGCGAGGTCCCTGGCCTTGTCCTGCAAAACCCTGCCGTGAGAAAAGGCAAATGGTGGCAAGAAGGCTTGTTTTCTCTCCTCCCTCTGAGCGTCTGTGCCCTCACCTGGAAAAGGGACAGGGGCTGTCTTACCTCTGTGGGCGTGCCTGGAATTAGGTAAGGCTCACACCTAGGTCTGGGCCCCCCAGAGTGACACCTGGGACACACTCTAGAACATTGCCGTGTTCGAGCTTCACAGGGCCATCCCTGGCGGTGTTAGCGTGGCTCCAAGCGTCCTTACCAGAACGGGCGACGCCAGGTTACAGGTGGTGCCCTGTGTCGGTGAACCCTTCCCTGTCCATCTTCGTATTTCCCCGGTGAAACCCCATAAGGCTCTACTTTTCAGTCTGGTCTTTCGGCGACTTTGGAGTGAAAACTGCCTCCGCTCAGAGCAGCAACCAGACCTCTCCACTTGGGCAGTGCTGAGGCCCGATGCTGTTTATAGTCCTGCAGGCAACGAGGAGTTAGGGGCATCCATTCATGAGGCACGAGCCTCAGGCGAGGGCTTTGCAGGGTATCTGAATAAGGGGGAGTGCCTCTTCTTCAAAAGCAGGGAGGGGGTCGTGCCTGCCAGCTTGGCGAGTTCCGAGGAATCCAGGTTCAGTGTTCCCATGCTACCGGGTCTCAGGTCCCCGGTTATCACAGGAAGCCTGCTGCAGCAATGAATGCCACTTCCTTTGTAGTCAGTCATTCATCCTGGAATGAGCTCCCAGGCCTGACTTCCAGGAGACTGCCTGGCAGCCACAGGGACAGGGGTGTCCTTAGTGCTATCGCAGAGGTGGCATGACTTTGCCTCGAGTTGATATTTGGCCGATCTGGGCTTGTCATTGGCTGTTTCCAAGGTTTCTCGAGCTGTTCAGAAAAGCTTGCCCACCCCACAATCTTTATAATTACTGTCAACCCCTAGGCTGGTCAGATGCCGCGGCCAGCACACAGCTCAGAGTTTCTTTGTCCATCTGTACCTTGTCCTGGTCAGGTCCGAGGCACTGTGGTGCTGCTAAATTCCAGGGGTCATCGAGTTCCCAAACGTCATCCCGAGGTTGCTTTCTGGGGCCACTTCTAGCACCTAGTGTCTTCGCCTGGGTTCCCCCAAAGGTTCATGTGTGGATAGTTTACTTGGGAATGTGATCCAGGAAGGAGGAATGAGGACAAAGGCTGTAAAAACAGGAAAGAAGAAAAGTCTAACAAGGACCTGTTACCTTTTTGATAAGAGTTTGGCTACCTCCGAGAAGATCTAGGCGGTCAATCCCTAAGCACCTTCTAAATGCTTCTGGATTGGATTTTAGAACCATATGCCCAAGGAAAGAAGGGGAAGGATCTGCCACAGCTCTTGTCCCCCATTGGCCTAGAATTGTCCCATGGTGTGTTAGCTGCTCTGCACTTTCAAGTTTGAATGTTAGTGAGGGCTGAGTGAGTGGCCGGCTGGCACCTGGGGCAGGAAGTGAGACAAATGGCTAGTGGGGCCCGAGATGAGGCCCTGGCCAGTGGCACATTCAGGAAGCCGAGGGCAGTCTTCGAGGCCCCACTCCCCGCAGCAGTGGCTGGAATGAGAGATGAGGTCGGGGAGACTGGAAATGTGCTCAAAAGGAGCCAACATATATAAAATGCTTTGCAAGGTGCCTGGTACAAAGTTAGAACACAATTTAAAAGGCACTTATGATTTTCGTATCCCTAGTAACTTGCATTCACTAAATAATAGATGAACGAAGGGGAAGAACAAGTAATTGGCCTTTAGTAAGTGGGCCTCATGCATATTTTAATGGCTCGGCTCACATGCTAATAGAATGTGAGCACAGGACCTCTGAGGGCTCGGCCCACATTCTACAAAGATGTCTGTGTCGGACCAATGGGACTTTAAACTGTCGTTCCTAAGAAGAGATTGTGGCCTGTGGTCTCTGAGAACTTCACAGTGGTGGGGACATCGAAGGGGGAGCGTAGACCCCAGAGGACCACACTCGAATAACTCAGGTGGCCTGGGACAGCAAGCCGAGTGGTTATGTCCATGGGCTCTAAGCCTCTACTGCCCGGGTGTGAACCCAGATCCCGTCACTTACTGAAATGCGCGTGTGCGATGTCTGCTTCCGGGAAGGCCGACTAGACATACTTTCCCCTGTTCCTTCTCCGAAGCACACCTAGACAGTAAGTAGAAAACAAACACGAGAAGACTCTGGAAGGCAGAGGGAAGGGAGCACACGAGTTTGGGACTTGGAGAACGAGGTGGTGGGGAGCTTCCTGGGAAATGCTAGTCCAAGTTCCTGTGCCCACTGAAGGCATCCCTCAGGAATGAGAGGGACATCGGGCCAGCAGGTGAAGGAAGACGAAGAGAATTTGTCACCGGGGACCCACCCTAAGGAATGGACGGAGGAGGATCTCTAAATGGCCTTGAAGGAGGAAGGAAGTGGGTACCCTTTAAAGGGGCAGCACGAGGTAGCCCTGTGGGGACAGGCATTGTCAGCGTCCTGCTTGTGTATATCGTGTACATCGTACTAGAGTTTCGCAAGGTGTTATTAGCAAAGGGAGAGACAGAGTTGCTCTGTGGTATTTTTCAGAGCTGCATATGAAACTCCGATTGTCTCAAAATAAAAACTTTAATTACAAATGCATGACCTTGGGCAAGTTACTAACTTCTCTCAGCCTCAGGGTTTCTCCTGTCTATGAAGTTGAGGTGACACGAGGATCCCCAAATGTAAAGTGGATGTACACAGGGTGACGAAATAAAGCAAGATGGTTTCCGAGAACAGCACCCGACACGTGGCAGTTGCTTGTTGTACGTTAGCAGTTAAGTCCTGCCAACCATGAGAAGAACCACTTTGCACCAGCTAGCACGTTAGCCCTTAATGGAGGTTTTCTCTTAATCCTTCCAACAACCCCGGCAGGCAGGTATGACCAGGAGGGCCATTTCACAGAGAAGACTGCAGCTTCCACAAGCTGCCCAAGGTCACACAGCTAATAAGAGGCATGTGAGGGATTTGAACCCAGGCCTCCCTGCTCCTCCTGCGCTGATTCTGAACCACTTGGCCACACAGCCCGGATATGAGTTTTCCTCCAGGAAGGAGTTATCTCTGATATTCGTGTTTGCCTTCTCTTCCCTGGAGTAATGCTCACAAAAGTCTATGGGGTTTTCCTTGGCATGACGAGACCATGCCCGCAGCCCCATCCTGCCCCACCAGCTGGCCAGCAGCCCAAAGGTTGGGGTAGGTGGAGGAAATCTGAAAAGAGCAAAACTGGGATCCTGGAGCATATGACAAGGACGTAGAAAGAGCGAGAGTAGTTGGCCAAGGCCAGAGAAGGTGCCCCAGGGGCTTATGGGAGCCAGAACGACAGACCAGCCTTTAGATCCATCCAGCGTTTCCCTACGTGGCAACGCTGTGTCCTGAACGAGTGTCCTAACCTCGCTGAGCTCCAGTTACTTCACTGGGAAAGCAGGGCCCAGTTGGCACCCGAGGGTGCTCTGAGGGCCTGATGAGGTCCTAGCAGTAAGCGCTTTGCACCATCGTCAGCACTCAATTGGTGTTCTCTTCTGCTCCTCCCCCTGGTGGCTGGTTTAAGAAGGGCAGTCCTCACGGCCAGGGTCAGAGAGCCGGGCGACTCTATTTATGGCCCTGGAAGCCAGAGACCAAATTTGGTGGCGGTTTTCCGATACTGCAGGAAGCCTCTTTTCAGTGGTGTTATGTGGAAGGTACAAAGTCGTAGGGGACAGAGGAGTGAGCCGGCCCGGCTGGAAGGGCCCTTTGCCCGAGGTTTCTGGAAAGGGGGCTCAAGTCCCATGTCTTTTTTATAAAGCTGGCTGTGTGGCTCAGGAAACGAGGATTTCAAAACCATGATAATTATGATAAAAATAGCAACCGCAAGCCAGTCACTTAGCATTAATAGCAGGCTAGTTTATCAGCAGAGCGCTCAGCAGGCATTAACTAATTAGAACTCTTCCAAGGTAAGCAGTTATTGATTTGCGAGGAAAGATGAAAACAGTGCCATGTGGAGGTACTTAGGTCCAGCCAGGCTGGACCATGAGTCAGTCTAAGGCACAAGTTCCTTCGTGTCTCATAATGTCTTTATTCCCAGGTGCTGGGCGCTCTTCCCCAGGGGGTTCTGGAAGGCTAAGCCCCCTTGCAGGCCTTGGGGCCACTGCACCAAAAGTGGCTTTCTCCCAAGGAGAGGGGATGGCCAATCTTGCCCTCCAGGGAAGGGGGAGAGAGAAAAAGGTAACATGGAAGAAATCACGGTGACAATACTACTACTTACTGTGAATTGAGCACTTCCTATGTGCCAGGCAATGAACTAAGTATTTACTTACATAATTTCATTTCATTTTAACAACACCCACGAGGTAAATATCATTATACCTGCTTTACAGATTGAGAAACTGAGATTCTGAGAGATGAAGTAATTTCTCCAAGGCCCCATAGCTGGTAAGAGGAGAGAGCCTTATCTCAGGATTTCTGGAAGGTTTTGCACAGACATGCTCTCATTGGATCCTTAAAACAAACTTCTGCACTAGAGACTTGTTCTCTTCTTGTGGATGGGGGAAACAGGCCTGTGAGGAGAAGGGCATCACTTACACGTAGTGGGGCCAGGACGCAATGTGGGTCTGTCTGATTCCAAGGCCATTGTCTTTCTCCCCCTGGACCCTGAGAAAGACAGAAAGGGGAGCTCTACCTTGAAGAGGAAGTTTTATTTTAAATTAATTTATTTAAAAAATTTTATTAACTCGATTTGACATTGGTTAATAAAATTATATAGGTTTCAAGTGTACAATTCAATAATACATCATCTATTCATTGCATTATGTGTTCACCACCTAAAGTCAAGTCTCCTTCTGCCACCATATATTTGACTCCCTTTACCCTCACTCACCTTCCCCTCCACCCTTCCCCTCCAGTAACCACTAAACTGTTGTCTGTGTCTATGCGTTTTTGTTTGTTTGTGTGTCCTGTTTGTTCATTTGTTGCTTTCGGTTTTACATCCCACATTTTGCTTAGGATGGTGTTCTCGAGGTCCATCCATGTTGTTACAGTATCTCATCTTTCCCAATGGCTGAGTAGTATTCCGTTGTATATATATACATATACCACATCTCGAAGAGGAAGTTTTTAAAAAAATTTTTATTTTTTTCAGTTGCAGTTGACGTTCGGTATTATATTAGTTTCAGGTGTACAGCGTAGTGGTTAGACATTCACATAACTTACGAAATCCTCTTGACTAGTCTATACCCACCCGGCACCGTACATTGTTCTCACAATATTAGTACATACCTGGCACCATACCTATTACATAGTATTTCAATACTATTGACTATATTCCCTATGCTGTACTTTACATCTATGACTGTTTGGTAACTACCAATTTGTATTTCTTAATCCCTTCACCTTTTTCACCCAGACCCCCAACACCTCTCCCATCTGGCAACCATATGTTTATTCTCTGTACCTCTGAGTCTGTTTCTGTTTTGTTTGTTGGTTTATTTTATTCTTTAGGTTCCACATGTAAGTGAAATCATATGGTATTTGTCTTCCTCTGTCTGACTTATTTCACTTCGAATAATACCCTCTAGGTCCATCCATTTTGTCACAAATGGTAAGATTCCATTCTTTACTATGGCCAAGCAGTATTCCATTGTGTGTGTGTATGTGTGTGTGTGTGTGTATACACATACATACCGTATCTTCTTTATCCAATCATCTATTGATAAACATTTAGGTTGCTTTCTTATCTGAGCTATTATAACTAATGCTGCAATGAACATGGGGATGCATATATCTTTTAGAATTAGTGTTTTATATTTCTTTGGATAAATACCCAGAAGTAGAATTGCTGGATCATAGGATAGGTCTAGTTTTAATTTTTTGAGGAATCGCCATGTGATTTTCCATAGCGGCTATACTAATTTACAATCCCACCAACAGTGCACAAGGGTGCCCTTTCCCCCACATTCTTGCCAATACTTGTTTATTGATTTATTAATGATAGCCATTATGACAGGTGTGAGATGACATCTCATTATTGTGGTTTTAATTTGCATTTCTCTGATAATTTGTGATGCTGGTCATTTTTCTTATGTCTATCGGCCATCTATTTGTCTTCTTTGGAGAAATGTCTATTTAGGTCCTCTTCCCATTTTTTAATTGGACTTTTTTTGGGGGGGGGTGTTGAGTTATAGAGTTCTTTATAAATTTTGGATATTAACCCCATTTTCAGTGTATTATTGGTGAATATCTTCTATGGTAGGTTGTCTTTTAGTTTTGTTGATGGTTTCCTTTGCTGTGCAAAAATATTTTAGTTTGATGTAGTCCCATTTGTTTATTTAATTTTTTCCTCTTGCCCGAGGAGATATGTCAATATATATCAATACATATATCAATATATATCAATCTCTCTCTCTCTCTCTTTATATATATGTATATATATAAAACTAAGAGCGATGTGAGTTTACTGCCTATGTTTTACTCTAGGAGTTTTATGGTTTTTGGTCTTATATTAAGTCTTTAATTCATTTTGAGTTTATTCCTATATGTGGTGTTAGAAGGTGGTCTAGTTTTATTTTATTTTTCGCATATCTGTTCTGTTTCCCCAGCACCATTTATTGAACAGACTGTCTTTACCCCATTGTATATTCTTCCTTTTTTTGTCATAGATTAATTGACCACGTAAGCGTGGATTTATTTCTAGGCTCTCTATTCTGTTCCATTGATCTATGTGTCCATTTTCATGCCAATAGCATGCTGTTTTGATTATTATAATTTTATAGTGTAGTTTGATATCTCTTTGTTTCTCTTTCTCAATATTGCTTTGGCTATTCTGGGTCTTTTATGGTTCCATATAAATTTTAGGATTATTTGTTTTGTTCCATGAAAAATGCCATTGGTATTTTGATAGGGATTTTATTGAATCTATAGATTGCTTTAGGTAGTATGAACATTTTAACCATGTTAATTCTTCCTACCTATGAGCATGGTATATGCTTCCATTTATTTGCATCTTCTCCAATTTTTGTCTTCAACGTCTTATAATTTTCTATGGAGGAGGAAGTTTTTGATGTCAAATCTAGTGTGAAGGTTTGTGATCTAGGCTCAGTTCACTCACTTGTGCTGGGGCCAAAGCCACAGGTTGGATTCCCCAGTGGGTCTGGGTACTCCAGTGCCTTCTCTCACTTTGGTCTGTGCCCCAGAAAATTAATTTCGAAGTCTACAAAGTACTTTCACATCCCTTTTCTCAACTCTTGCGGTAGGCAGCGTGAAAAAAATAAGAGCTTAGGCCCAGCCACAGGCAGACCCCGCACTGAGCTTAGGCCATCTGGCACCCGTCCTTGGCCTGGGTGGGATGAAACCCAGATCTACACAGCCAGCGCCCTGGGACCCACTGCTGGAGAAAAGGAGATGGAAAATAATCATGTGTTGAAAACCTACTGTCACTTCATGCCATGTTACTACTTGATTCAACCCTCAGAACACCCCCAGGATCACATTACCATCCGTTTTCCATAGTGTGGGAGGGAGGGCGTTGATTCACCCAAGGACGCTCAGCTAGCAGGTGAGCGAAGCAGGCTTTGGACCCAGGCGTACCTGCTCCCGAACCCAGGTGCTTCACGGGGGCGCTCTCCCACCTGCCCTGGAAATGACGTGTGCACAGTGTATCCTTAGTAATAATAGCTTACATTTCTGAATGCTTGCTATATGCCACGCAGGGCCCTTTAATGCCATCCCCACAATAATCTTATGCAGGAGGTGTGCCTGTGCCCGTTTCACAGACATAGCATTCAGGATTGTGAGGTGTCTAGCTTTCCTGGCGAGCTGGGAAGCAGGATTGGGGACCCAGGATTTGGGACCCACCGTTTTCTTTCTTCCTTGCATGTGGAATTCTTCTAGCATTGCCTCTCCATAGCCTTCCAGCTTCTGTCCTGCTGTTCCTGGTTCAAGGTCAGGTTTCCCACTTGGAAGTTGGGCATCCAAGCGCAGCAGTCAAAAGACCTAGGCCTCGGTGTTTATGAAAGCTCCCCCAGGAGGCTCTAAGGTGCAGCCCAGGCTGAGAATCATGGGCGGGAGGAAAAGGTGCAGAATCTCGATCTTAGCACCGGAACAGTCTTCCAAGGCCCTCCGGTTCAGTGCGCTGTCCCCACCTATTTCACAGATGAGCATGGAAACCAAGGCCCAGAGAGAGGAGGGGTAGGGAGGGTGATGAAGCCGGCCAGCCAGTCAGGCTTGGAGGGGAGGCGAGAACCAGATCTCCCGAGTCGAGGCCAGGGCTCTTTCCTCGCTGCTCCCATCTCCACCGCTGCAGCCTTGAACGTGGGCCTCACCGTTCTCTCTCTCAGCTGCTCATCGGTCCTCACCCCCATGGCTTTGTTCTCCCCTGGGTCACTTCCTTCCAGTCGGTTTTGGTTATGTTGCCAGTCCGGGTCTTCAAACACTCCATAACCGAGGACTTGTAGAAATTATGGCAAAAAGAGGCGCAGGGAGGGACAATCCTTGGGGTGAGGGAGGGGTTTTTTGCTCCTGTTGGGCCCTACTGTCCCCCAAACACACTAGCATTTGTCACCTCCCAGCTTTCACCTGTACCTTGAAGTCAGACAAAGAAGGAAGGCAGATTGGGCCAAAACAGCATCTTTATAACTGATGGAGCTGAGCTTGGAGAACGTGGCTTCTATCTGAGGCCAGAGTCTGGCAGCCCACCTGGGCTCTGTACCCTGCCCCATGTCCCTCCACAGACAGGGACCCCCCTGTGGAGGAGCAAGGGGGCTCCTGCTGCCTGTGAACATGTGGCTTTCAAGAGACTGGGGAGCGCAAGGGGCAAGGCTACATGGTCCCGCTTCTCCTTCCAAACTCAGTCCCTAGGTGTGGCGGGCAGTGGGGCCGGGAGTGGGTGCTAATCCAAGCCCCTCCATGTGGAAGATCATGGCAGGCATGAGGCTTACATGTCCTCTGTTAACAGAGGGTGCAGAGGGGTGCTTCGTAAACATCTATGTGGTCAAAGAGTGTGTCCGCAAAGTGGAGGAGGGGAGATACTTTCTCTCTCGGGATGGCCGAGGAGCCCATGAGGCTGAACCAGTTCTGCTGAAACATCCTGCCTCGCAGATGTGCAGGCTTAGTAAAAGGGTGTATGGTGACGGAGCTCGGGTCCTGAGTTCTGGTCCTGGCCAGGCTGTGTGTGTGGTCTTGGACATGCCACCTGTCTGGGCCTCATCTTCCTCTCCTGTAAAAGGAAGTTAATCATAAAATGCTGTCCAAAGGATGCAATGGACAAATGGCCGGCAATGTGCCTGGCGAGGCTGCAGCCCTCAGAATGGGGTTGGGACCGCTGCTTGGCCCAGGGCTCTGCAGTGCCTTTCCGTGCTGGGGCACGGTCCAGTCGGTGTGGCCTCCCCGGGACCCTGGAGAGGCCCTGCCAGAGGGAGCTCTGGGATGCTCTTCCTCAGGCCTGCTGAGCTCGCCCCTCCTCCAGGCCATGACAGTCCCACTTTATAAGCCCTTTGGGTGCTTTCCACCAGAGCTGCACCCCAGGCACATGTTTTTATCCTGCAGCCATAAAGTGGGATCAGGGAAGAATTTATGATCAAGGCTATAAAGTAATAACAGCAAAGAGGCTATTTCGTTGGGTTCAGGTAGAGGCGAGCAAGAGTTCAGAAGTTCAAGACCTCCTGGCATTTCCTGGCAGCTGATAACCCTCCCTGGGTGCCGAAACCAGCTGGCGTGCCAGCTGCAGAGGCTTCTTGAGGTCTGAACGAGGGAGGCCGTTGTTGATGGCACTCAGCTCAGACTGATGAGCATCTGTGGGCTTGGTGGTGCCCACCCCCAAGACAGGCAGTGGGGGTGGGGTGCCACCATCTTGGGTTCGGCTGTATGCCACCAGGGTAGAATGTCTTCCCTGGCTTCTGCCCTACTTTGAACATGTAAAGGGAGAGCACAGCATGTCCAGAGAAGTCAACCAAGCCCTGCCCTGTGGGGTGTGACAGGCCTAGGTTCACGCCCTGATTTTCACTTGCTGGCTGTGTGACCTAGGGCAAGTCCTTTTACCTCTCTGGGCCTGATTCCTCCTCGGCTTCTAGGGAGGACAACACTTCCTGTAATGAGATCATTGCCTGGCACACGGTTGGGTAATGGACGAAGCTCCCTGCGGTTCCCTTCTCTTTTGTGGGGCCCGTCACCTTCCCAGGACTCAGAAAGGGAGGCCCGACGGGGGCCTTGGAATCATCCCCCGGGAAACGTGAGCAGTAGAGGCAGGAACCCAAAGAACTGGGTTCTAGTTCCAGTCTGGATACTTCCTAGCTCTGTGTCCTTAGGCAAGTTTCTTAACCTCTCTGAGTCTCGGTTTCTACCTTCAGAGGAGGCAGATTTTGGTACCCATGTTCTGAGGCTGTTGCATCTGGACAGCCCGCTGGCTGCTGAGCCTGTCTTACAGGAGGCTGTCAGCGAGTACCTTTATAGGTGGAAGAATGAGGCCTGAAGAGGTGGGGGCACTTTCCCAGATTCTGAAGAAGGAAGGTGCTTGTTGCATGTCCTAATTGGGGTCACTCAAGTTTTAAAAGACAGAATCGAGGGTCAATGACACACAGATTTGGTGGAGTGGACAAGGTGGCCAGCCACAGAAACCTTAGTGTTCAGATCTTGTTTATCACCACAAGAGTCCAGCAGTACTTTTGGGACCCTTTAGGGCAGGGGTTAGCAAAATATGGCCTGTGGGAGAAATCTGTGCCACTGTCTGTTTTTGTAAATAAAGTTTTATTGGCACACAGCCACGCCTACTCATTTACATAATGTCTCCGGCTGCTTTTGAACTACCATGGCAGTTAAGTGGTTGCTACAGAGACCATAAGGCCTGTGAAGCCTACGTTATTTATTATCTGGCGGTTTACTTAGAAAATATTTGCAACCCCTGCCCTGATGGCTGGGGGATCTGGGGCTAGGATCGGTGTTTGAATCCACTGCCCACCCTTCATTTTGCAGGTGAGGAAGCTGAGGGTCAGTGACTAGCCCAAAGGACAGTGAAGTGGCTTCACAGGGCCAGGGTACAAAGTGGTTAGTGCAGTACTGTTCTCACCCAGGGGTCACGCCCGAGAGGGGGAAATGGTGGCAGACGTGCTCTGCCAGTCCCAACAGCTGCCCCACCGTGTGTGAAACACTGCGGTTGGTGAAGCAGATTCCAACTTTGTTTTCTCAGTCCTCATAGTAAGTATTTGTGTCAATAATGCTGAGTGAATGAATGAATGAATGAATGAATGCATAAGGGAATCACCACTGTCCGTTTGCTGACGTTCCCATGGCCAGCGCTGGCAGATTGGAACTCAGATCCTGGCCTGCTGCCTCCTGGCTCCTCTGTCGGGCGCAGAGCCCTCAGTGCCCCCCTGCACTGGACACACAGGCCAGGGCCAGCGGAGCACATTTTGGGGGGAGGTTGCTCTGGACCCCAGCCTGTACTCTAATTCCTCACCTCAAGTGCTGTGCCTGAGATTGTCCCCTAATTGGGTTGTAGGCCCATCAGGCTCACGTTGGCTTTATCCACTCGTCATGCCCAGAAACGAAGAGTTTTGCAGAGCTCTTTACGGACACCTCCTCGAGTGAGTCATTTGAGAGAGTTTTCCTGTTGTAAAAGAAGCGTTGGTGGCATGCCAGCGCTGGCTGCGTGCAGCCTGGCGCACCGGCTGCTGGATTCTCTCCCCTTCCTCCCACCCCCTCCAAACTCCGGACGCTCCTCGTCCCGGAGGGCCCTTGGGGACCTGCCTTTCACGGAGGGCCTGGCTCGAGGCCGGCGAAGGGCTGCAAGACACAGCTGCAATGAGGAGGAGCCATCTCTTTGGGGGTTGCAGTATGGGGTGGCAGAGAGGGCAAACACCACGGAGCGAGCGGGACCTGGGCTCGAATTCTGAACTTGTCCTTAGCCATGTGGTTCTGAGCCTGTCTCAAGGCCTCTGAGCATCCTTTTCTTCATCTGTAAATGAGAACAGTGAGGATTCTCTTGTCAATGCAACTTACATGTCCTGGAGTTTCTTCCAGATGCTGGCAGCTTCCTGTGGATTCGAGGCCATAATTCCCCCCAAAGACCTGGGCCCAGCAAGCCCCCATTTGACAGTTATTTGTATTCTTGTTCTTATTCTGTCGTCATTTCTGGCTTCTTGACTTTTTCTTCTCTGGGGCGGCCTGGGCGTTTGCCCAGAATCCCCGGATGGGCCTGCGTAAGAATGGCAAGTGGGAGGAGGAGTCTGGAGACGCCGCACTCAGCGGGAACACAGGGACTGGGGACCACGGGGCTGGGGAAGATGAGACTCATGAAGACATCGTCCCTTCAGCTGGTGTGCAGGAAGGGGCCTGAGACACGGGGGCACGAGGAATGGCGGCCGGCATGTGGGGTTCTGGAGCCAGATGGCCTGGGCTCCAGGTTCCCACGTGCTACCTGGTGTCTGTGCAGCTCTGGGCAGCTTATTGCTCAATGTCTCACCTGTGCACTGCGATAGTTATAGACCCTTCCTTACAGGCTGCTGTCAGGACTAGATGTGTGTGTCCGTCAGAATGGAGCCTGGTGTGTGGGAAGGGCCCGCAGATGTGAGTGTGATTATCCTAGGGGGCCCTGAGGGCAGAGCTCGGTGAGGAGGGCAGGGTGGTGCCGTGGTTCGGTACGCTGCAGCCCTTGGCCTTTGGGTCAAACCTTCGGGGTTTGAGTTCTCGATCTGCTTCTTACCAACTGGGTGAGTGTGGAAAAGTAATGTAACTTCTCCCAAAGTGGCTTCCTTGGCTGTAAAAGAGGCACATGCTGTCCACGTGCTTGAGAGATTTCGTTACGATCATGTATGGAAAATACTTAGCAGAGAGCCTGGCACATAGTAGGTGTTCGAAATATGGTAGCTATTATTATTACTCTTATCAACAGATGAGTGGGTCAGGGAGGTGAAGTTCAGCTCAGCCTAAAGAAGGGTTTTGGATGGAATCTCACCTCCAACCATGGGGATGGGCTACCCTGCAGGTAATGAGTGCCTTGTGAGCAGAGGCATTCAAGAATGGGCTGAGGGATCACTTGTCAGGAATGGAATGGAGGAAATCCATTAGTCAGGAGAGGCTGAGTAGATCACACCTAGTGTACCTTCCAGTTTGAAAATAAGGCTCTTTGTCAAGGCTCATTGACTTGTCCAGCTGGAGAGGTTAATATCAGGTGGGTGTTTTCCTAATTGTGTGGGAGAAAATATTAACATGAGTCCCTAGAAAAAATGTTCTTAGTCAAATAAGGTTGGGAAGTGCTGCATCCTATGGCCCATGTTAGAAGGGTATGTGTATATCAGCAAATTCAAGGCTCTGAGAAGGGCTGCAAATAATAATAATAAGAAAAAAAATAACCAAAAAACTTTGTTTTGTTTTCAAATAGAGCCCTTATTCAGATACTGTGGGGTAACTGTGTTCAACAGAACGTACTCTAGAAACCTGGATCTAGGAGAATGCTCACCTCCGGGCAGGCATTTCCAAGCTGCTTTTGGATGACCTGCTGAAGTTGGTGGCCCGCCTCACATTGAAACCCAGACCCTCTCAGAAGCTCCCGGGCCTGTGAGCCCTCCTCTCCAACACCGTCATCCCTAAGACTCTCTGCATTTGCAATCTGTCAAATAATCCCTGTCATGGTTTCTGTTACTGGTTGCTACGAGAGACGATGATCCGGGGAGGTAGGAGGAGTGTCCTGCAGTCCTCCCCTTGCTCCTGTACAGGCATTCAGCTACCTTAGGGTGCAGGTCGGCTCCCTCTGTGACATCTGCCCTGGTTTTGCCCTGAGCCCCCAGGGCAGCTCGTCTCCTGCATCACACATTCACCTGTATGCTCACAGCGCCGAGCACAGTTGAGGAATTCGTGGAAGTGTGTGGGCAGTTGTTTATGCTCTGGCTCCTCTCTTAGAAAGCAAGCTTGGAGAGCACGGTGGCCACATCCGGCTCATGTGCTGGATATCCAGCACCACTGTGGCTTCCGGCTCGTGGCAGGGGATCAGTGAACACTGCTGAGTGAATGAACATCTCACTCCTGAGGGTCATCTGAAAGTCGAATCTGCACTTTGCTTTAGGGCCGTCATGCAGTTTCAGAGATCATCGCATCCTGGATAAGAAACAAATTGGTCCTGGGCTTGATTACATAGTTATGAAAATTTTAAGGAAGGACCTAAGCCTGGAGAATCAGAATTCCTGGGATTTTACACAAGTGCTGCCCAACTTTCTGTGCCATCAAGGTCAGCTGCTGCTTTCTCCGCAGCCCTCTCTTCCTGCCTCGGGGATTTTGTTCATGCTGACTTCTCCTGGAAAGCCAGACCTCTCTCTCTGTCTCTGTCTCTCTCAGTCTCTTTCTTTCTTTCTTTCTTTCCCAGAAGTTAGGACTCTACCCCACCTTGGTGAAACCTTTTCAGACCCCTCAAAGCATCCACTCATCTCTCATCCTTTACTGAACTCCTTTGGCAGAATTAATTTGGCCACACTGTTATGCTCTTACTTTGGGATTTAACTGTTTCATTGCCTTTTTCCCCAGTGAGATGCTGCATTTCCCGAAGGCCATATGTCACACCCTCTAATCTCAGAGTGCTGTACAGTAACCAGGCACACTGGAACCGAGCATAATGACTCTCAGCACCATTAACAGGACACTTGCTGTGCGCCGGGGACTATGCAGAGTTGCCTTGTACATGCCTTATTGAGCCAACAGTTTTCTCATCAACCCATTTTATAGATGAGGATATTGGAGCTCGTAGAAGCTTGCATAGCTAGGGGGTGGTGGTACAGCTGGGACACAAGCCTAAGACTTCCAGGGTCTGGGCACTTAATGCGTCACACTTGATGGGTTTAAACCCTCAGAGACCATTGGCGTGAGGCCTGTCCTCTACTTTCTTTATCTCTTGGACTAAGGAAAATGTAGAATACATCGGCAAGAGCCAGGGCTTTGGAGGCAGGTGGTCCTGGGTCCGGACCTGGCTTCAGCATTTACTGTCTTTTGACCCCAGGCATGCTCTTTCAGCTAAGAATACGTCTCTTCTTCTGTCAAGTGAAGACCACAAGGGCAACCCCATCGGGCCATGGGGAGGACCGGGGGAGACGGAACGTGGGAGGTGGTGCGTGCAGAGCCTGGCTCACGGGGAACATCTGACACGTGTTAGTCCCCTTCCCGTCCGCTCCCTTTTAATGTTTTAAGCACCTCTAAAATCTTCATCTGATTTTGACTGCGATCTTTGTAAATTTGGGGATTTAAACAAATCTCCAGCTCCTAGCATATTGTAAGTGTCCCATAATAGTTTGTGAATTGGTCCAAGTTATGTTCAGGAGAAGTATGGAATTTCACCTGAACACAGGGTGATGGAGGCGGAAAGATTCAGGTTCAACCCCTACCGTGCATTTCTCTCATGCTCGCTCTGTAACCACGTGTACTTCACCAACTCATGGAGCCTCGGACCCTTTGCGTGCGCAATGGAGAAGATAGAGGTCCTCTCGTGAGGTTATTTCATTCCTGTCTTCCCCCTGCGGCATATAACATTATGTAAACATTATGTAAACTTAAGGTGACGACTAGATACATGTGTATGTATCAAACTGATTCCACAAAAAGCTTAGTTACCACCTCTATCACCTCACATGATTACCACTTTTTTTGGCAAGAACATTTAAGATCCACTCTCTTCACAGCTTCCACGTACATAATACCTATAGTCTCCGTGCTGTACATTAGGTCCCCAGAACTTACTCACCTTATAACAGGAAGTTTGTGCCCTTTGACCAACATCTATCTCTCCATTCCCCGCCCACCACCCCCCAGCCCCTGGCAAACACCATGCTACTTTCTGTTTCTCTGATGTGCCTTTTTAAATATTCCACATCTAAGTGAGATCATAAAGCATTTGTCTTTCTGTCTGAATCATTTTACCTAGCATTCATTGAGTTATTTTAAGAATTAAATGAGATAATGAAAATAAAGCAATTTGCATGGTGCTCAGCATATACTAAGTGTTAAAAATTGTTAGTTTTGATAATACTAGTTATTTCTGTTTTCATGGTAATTAGTTGGTGTGGAAGAAACTGATGTCAGTGATAAGATATATAGAGCAAGTGATAAAAAAGGAATACAGAGGGGCACTAAGAAATTCTATAGTGAAATCAAAATGGAATTCTAAAATATGTTCAAGTGCCCGACAGATATGAACAAGAAAACAGAAACAATAGAGAACAAACAGAAAAAAATTAAATCACAGTCTCATGCCCTAATATATCAGTAATAATTGTAATGATCGAAATGTACCAATTAAAGTAAATTAAAAAGACAGCACGAAAAAGGAAACTACAAATCAAGTTTTCTCAGAAATGTGGATGCAGAAATCTTTAATGAAGTATGAGCAAATAAAATCCAGATCTTTCATTGCTAGCCCAGGACCCTCTGTTCTGTGCCCCGGGCTGCATCTTTCCAGGCGGCTTTGAAACACCTTGGAAAATGAGCTGTGGGACGATCACACAAAGAGCAAAACTATCAAGCGGTTGACCCCACAGCCGACCTGAAACGTGTGACTCTCCGGCCCCCTCTGAGCATCCGAGTCGTGGAGCATCACACCAAACTTCCCCGGAGGGCAGTGCGTTCAGAGACCTGGGTCAGCGATGTAAGAAGGGGAGGCTTCCTCGAATGTGAAGGAACAACTTTTAACTCTGGTTTTAAACTCACTTGAGTTGTGCTTGGGCGGCGTTTCCCGCTGCCTTGGAAGGGACCGTAACCTGTGTACAGAGTGCAGTTTGCATCAGTGGAGTTTGTGAGCTGTGCTCACTGCTGCCCAGGGACTCTGCAGATGCAGCCGGATCTTTGGTTTGGGTGTAAGATTTCAGTTTATCATCACTTGAGGTATAGAAGGTCTCCCTCTGAAGGCTGAAGAGGGGGATGCTTTCCTTGCTCTTCGGCAAGGTAAACGGGCAGAGCAAGTCTGACAGGGGAAAATTGGTTCCAGTGGTAAATACTGCGGGCAGCTTGCAAGCACAGTGCGATGGCAGGTTCTTTTAGCATGAATGATACAAACAGAGAAAAGGCAGGACAGAGAGCTGAGAGTTGCTGGACTCCAGTGTTACAAAAGGCTTCTGTGGTCTCTAGAGGGTGGAAGCCCCTGGAAGAGACAGAAGGCAGCCTGTGGGGGTGGGGTTCTTAACCCTTTTCAAACCGTGGCAGCCTGGCGAAGCTATGGGTCCTTTCTCTGAATAATGCCTGTAAATTGGTGAAATAAAATACTGAAGATTATAAAGGAAACCAATGATATTGAAATTCAGCTACCAAAATAGTAACACATTTGTGATACTGTGGTATCTACATGTGCTTCTTTATTAACACATTTAATATTTTGAGATGTCTGCACTAACCGTAAAGAGAGAGGAAAATGTCTGTGGGGACAAAGTCCCAGGTACTGTGAATGTACGCCTGTAGTTTGTTGTCTGCAGTCATAAAGGAAGGAAATGCTACATCTTAGTTAGAGTTTGTGAGAAAACAGATGCATATGCCTACGGGATGTGGGCATATTATAAGGAAATAGTCCGAGCTCAAAAAAGGTAGTGTTTTGAATAAATCGATAACAGTTAAGTTTAAATGGAAAGATATTAAATAATATCCTGGTTTGCTTTATCAGATCTTTCTGGATCCTTTGAGAACTTTTAACATGGAAAAATGTGTTAAATATATATTATGTAATACAGATCACTTTTTTTTTTTTCAACACAGACGGAAACATATATTTATCTCACCCTCTGTTAAGCCACGGTTAGGGTGTCAGTGTACCGTTTGGTTCCCATGACCTGAATGTGTTATATCCCAGGTCCAAGAACCGCCCCCATCTAAGGAAATGATCTCTTGGATGTTAGACGCCCCTCCCCTGGGCCCCTGGAGTATCTGCGTGGTGCAGACTCAGAGGAAGGCCCATTGGAGGATTAAGCTCTGCTGCTTACTGTGGTGACCACAGCTTTTACTCACGCTTCATTTTTTGTCATCTATACAGTGCGGATTATAGTCTGAGCCCCCACGAGAGGAGTGGGGGCTAAGCAAACATGAGTTCTCTCGAGGTCGCTATAGATTGTGTACAACCCAATAACTGTATGCAACGCCCTCGGTACCTTCTTCTTTGACTTCAAGAATCTCCCCCCGCCCCCAATTTTATCAAGGTATAATCCACAGATAAAAATTGTATGTCTCTAAGGTGTACAACATGATGGTTTGACATACACGTGCATTGAGATTACCATAGTCAAACTAATGAACCCATCAATCACTTCACACAGTTATTATTACTACTATTATAATTCTTTTGGTTCAGTGAGATTACAGGATCTCTCTGTTAGCAAATTACAAGAGGACAGGAGAATATTATATAGTCACCATGCTGTACATTAGATCTCCAGAACGTATTCGTCTTAAAATCGAAAGTTTGTACCCTCTGACAAACCTCTCCCTATTTCTCCCGTCCCCCAGCTTCTGGTAATCACGCTTCTACTCCCTGGTTCTATGAGTTCAATTTTTTGAGATTCCACCTATAAGGGCGATCGATTGGTATTTATTTTTTCTCCATTTGGCTAATTTTACTTAGCATAATGTGCTCTAGTTTCATCTTTTTTTTTTTATTTTTATTTTTGCAAATGACAGGATTTCCTTCTGTATTATGGCTGAATAAAATTCCATTCGGTGTGTCTGTGTGTGCATTATGTTTTCTTTCTCCATTCATCTATAGACATTTTAGGTTGTTTGCATATTTAGCTACTGTGAATAATGCTGCAATGAACGTGGGAGTGCAGGTATCTCTTTGAGATACTGATTTCATTTCATTTGAATGTGTAGCCGGTAGTAGGATTGCTGGAGCACAGGGTAGTCTATTTTTAATTTTTTGAGGAAACTCCATACTGTTTTCCGTAATGGCTGTATCAATTTACATCCCACCACCTGTGCACAAGGATTCCCTTTTCTCCATACCCTCGCTGATGTTTGCTATAAGTTGTCATTTTGATACTAGTCATCATAACAGGCATGAGGTGACATCTCACTGTGGTTTCAATCCGCATTGCCCTAATGAGAAGTGATCTTGAGCATCTTTTTATGTACTTGTTAACCATTTGTATGCCTTCTTTGGAACAATGTCTATTGAGGTCCTTTGAGCATTTTTTAATCAGGTTCTTATTCTTATTCTTATTATTTTGCTATCGAGTTGTAAGAATTCCTTATATGTTGTGGATAGTAACCCTTTATTAGATACATGGTTTGCAAATATTTTATCCCATTCTGTAGGTTGCCTTTTCACTTTGTTGATGGTTTGGCCTTGCTGTGACAAAGTCTTTTAGCTTGATATAATCCCACTTATTTATTTTTGCTTTTGTTAGTTGTACTTTTGATGTTATATCCGAAAAATTATTGCCAAGACCAATATCAAGGAGTTCTCCCTCTGTGTTTCCTTCCAGGAGTTTTATGGTTTCGTGTCTTACATTTAAGTCTTTAATCCATTTTGAATTGATTTTTGCGAGTGGTACAAGAGCAGGGTTCGATTTCATTCTTATGCGTTGGGTATCCAATTTTCCCAGCATCATTTATAGAAGATACTCTTTTTCTCCATTGTGTATTCTTTGCACTCTTGTCATATATAGTTGACTATATATGTATAGGTTTATTTCTGGGCTCTCTATTCTATTCCATTGGTCTATGTGTCTCTTTTTATGCCAGTCCCATACTATCTTGATTACTATAGCTTTGTAGTATAGCTTGAAATCGGGAAGTGTGTTGCCTCCAGGTTTGTTCTGTTTTCTTAAGATTGCTTTGGCTATTTGAGGTCCTTTTTGGTTCTGTATGAATTTGGGGGTTGTTTTTTCTATTTCTGTAAAACATGCCGTTGGGATTTTGATAGAGATGATTGAAAGACTCTTATTTATCTCATGCTCCTGGGGTGGGTTTTACATATCAGTGCCACATGATTCAATTGAATAATTTTCTACTGAGAATTTTAAGGACATGTAGGTGCTTCCAATTGGATGCTCTGAAAGTGGGGTTGAGGGAACACAAAGACCACAGCAAATATTTTATTTTAATCTCCCAGGAACTTTTAAATCTAAGTACACAGGAGCTGTGGAATACTTAGCATCTACTATGTATTAGACTTGCTAGGAGACTCTGTGCCTCTGTTTGTCATTGATAAAATAAGAATATAAATAGTGTCTGCCTCCTAAGGTTGTTAGGAGGTTTCAATGAGTAATATTTATTAAGTGCATAAAATAACACATAATACTCTATCTATGCTTAGTAAATAAATACGTAGTCACTTATCCGTGCAGCATCTTTGCAAATGAGGCTTTTGGCTTCCAGTCATCAGATGAGGAAACTGAGGCCTGAGCCTAAGATCATCATCACTATTTGTCAAGGGACAGGGACTCTGCGATATCATTCTTCTCAGTCAGGCGAGCTGTCATGGATTTCTAGAACTGGAAGGGCACATGTGATTGTCTAGGCCACTGGATGCAAATACCTGTCCCAACTAGGGGCAGTGGTATCATGGAACAAAAAACCCATTCAGTTTTTCTGCCCAGGACTGAGAAGGAAACTCGGATAAATCGATCCGTTTTTCTAGAGGTTCGTTGTGCTTCTTAATAGATTTCCTGTGGGGGTGAGAAGTTTCAGTGGTCAAAGTCCGAGACACACTGGGTTTCACTGACTTAAACCTTCCTGTAGATCCTGGGGTTTTTTTCCTGCAGATCTTCCCAGAAACGTTGAGATGTGATGGACTCTGCGATGCTCTGTGAAGGAGCCACAGTTTGTGAATTTCCCAAGCCAGTTCACCCTAGAATTACTCATCACACACTTATGAACATCTCAGAAACACAGATGTCCAGGGTTTCTAATTTGGGAAATACTTTACTAGATGTTTCTTTAGCCTTTCTAGCTCTAAGATTTCATCATTCTGGAGAGGAACCTGGTAGGGAGAGAAAATTTTCTCCTACTAAATCCACAATAGGCCTGCTTTGCCCATGCCTGATGAAGGGAGCAGGTACACTGATGGAGCTTTAAATTTTTCCTCTTTTCCCATTGCCATGAGTGGCCATCTTTCTTTCTTGTCTTCTCTCCCTATTCCCCACCCCCAAGCAGGTTTTTAGTTTATGACCCCCTTCAAATAACATCTCAGGATTCTTGGGGAGATAAGAATCACCAGGTAATTGTTTGGGAGCTGTAAATGACTTAAATTGGTTAGGAGTCTAATTACCACGAAATGACTTTATTGCCTCCCGGTGATAACAGGGCTGTACCCTTCCTCCCCTGTGGAGTACAGGTCCCCACCCCCAGGGGTCACACAGCGGTCAGGGCCCTGGCAGCTCTGGAAGAGGAGAGGCCCTCTTCTCCCAAACGCCCACACTCTAGCAGCCTCTGGGAGCAGCCTAAGCTGCTGGAGACCACACTGGGACCTTGTCAGCTCCTCCTCTTCCTCTGTCACTCCACTGACTTCCTGGGGACCTCGGCAAGTCCCTGCTACTCTGTGAGTCTTCATACTTATCTTCGAGGACTTCTTTCCTATCCTATATCGAATATTGGAGCCTAGTCTTGTTTATTCTAGCTGTTCAGAAGTTTACTGTGGTGGGGGGGTACTGTGGGAGGAAGCATATACATACCTAGTCATAATGCAGAATTTATTCATTCATTTATTCCATCCATTCTCAAATATTTATTGAGCACTTACCATAGCTAGACAATGTGCTAGAAAGGAAAATAGATACAATGAATAAGAAGAGGAATATACACACACGCATATGCACACACACATACACCGTTTATACATTCATATTATGAAAAATAGATATAGTGGTTAAAAGCTTTGGCATCGGGGAAACCTTAGTTCAAAATAGACCTCTGCTGAGGTGACACTGAGTAAGTTGATCCCCCTCTACACTTGCCTATGTCATAGGATTGGTGCGAGAATTAAAGCATGTGGCACATCGTAGGCCCTCAATACTTGGGGCCATGGCGATCGTAATATAGGCATACTGTCTTGTGGGAGCGAAAAGGAGGAATCGTTATAAAAGGTAATATATAAGTTATCTTTGAGATTTATCTGTTAAGATAAGCTCTTTATAAAAAAATGAAGTCACATGCCTATAACAGCCACCAGCATGTTCTAAGCAAGTATAAGATGTTATTATTTCAAAGGAGAGATCAAGGGCAATGGGAGGTGGAGGGAAGCCTTTGAGTTGAGCCTTGAAGCATGAGTGGAATCCCAGTCTCTGGGGAGAGGGGAGGACATTCCTAGCCAAGGAAAGTGCAGGGCAAAGGGCATGACATAGAACATCCCTCGCGTGTTCCAGGAGCCTCACACGATTCAGTGTGGTTGGAATGCAGGGCTCTTGGAGGGCTACGGAGAAGAGGAGGTCGAAGGAGTGGGGGGTAGAAGGGACCTTTGGAAAACTTGCTTGTCAGAGCTTTCTTTGCTTATTGTCTTCTTATAATTGTCTTCCTAAACTCGTCTTCCTAGAGTTGTCTTCCTATAACTTCTGTATTGATCCCAGTATTGATTGTCCTCTGGGGCTGCACAGAGCAAGTCTTCCCTCTTAACTTCAGACGAGCCCTTCAGACATTTGCACACGGGGTCAGAGCTCTGGGAGTCCCTCGTTTGCATTCCAAATATCTCTGGTTCTTTCATGCCACCCTCAGGAGACCTGGTTTTGAGACCCTGTGCCTTCCAGATCATTTTTTTTTTCTGTTCTGTTCTTTCTTTCTTTTCTTTTTTAATAGGATGAATGACTTCTGAATTAAAATTTCTTTATTATGGAAATTTTTGAGCGCATACAAAACTAGAGAGAATGGCTTATGAACTCCCACATGCCCGTCAACGAGTCTCAACCACGGGTAACCCTTTGCCAGTCCTGTTTTCTTTATTCTCTGCTCCCTGCTTTTGTTTGTGTGTTTTGTTTGCTGGAGTATTTTAGAGCAAATCCCAAACATTACATCCTTTCATCTATAAGATTTTAATATGCATCTCTAATAAAAAGGGACATTAAAAAACGAGGCCATGTGATTTTTGACAATTAGCGCAATTAACAGAGTTTCAGTATTCCTGTGATTCAGTCCATATTCAGAGTTCTTTGATCGTATCTAAGAACTTTTTTTTAAAAAAAAATCAGGTGCAAAAAGATTCATATATTGCATTGTTTATTCTACCTCCACCTCCCGAGTTTTTTATTCTGTAACGGTCCCTCCCCCATTTTTTCCATGCCGTAGATTTGTGGGAGGAACAGAATCATTTGTTTCGTCGACTATCTCATGTTCTAAATATGGCCGATTGCTTCTTCATGGTATTTAATTTGTTCTTCCATCCTCTGAACTTCCTGTAAATAGGTAGTTGAGTCTAGAGCATGACTGGAATCAAGTTCAAGTTTTTAGGCAAGAACAATTCACAGACGGTGCCGTGTGCTTCTCACGGCCACAGGTTAGGATTCATACAATGGCAAACTGTTCCACTTTTAAGGAGATAAAGGCTGATGGGGGCTCAGTTTGTGTCAGCCCGCTTACTCCACAGGTCATCATTCTGACCAGAGTCCAGTTAGTCTACACTTCTCTCTTAAGAGGAAGCACCAAGAAGGAAATGCACCACTCCAGCTGGGGTTGGACTAGAGGACTATCACCTTCCTCAATCTATACCTAAATCATCTAGTTATGCAGCTCAAGGCTCCGTCTGGGGGCTGCAGCACACTGCCAACTCCTACCGAGCTCACCTTTGAAAAATGCCTGAGGCTTTTTCTCACGGACTGTTGCTAAGGCTCCCCTCTTTCTTCATGAACTCTCCTGGTTGGTTTTCTGGTCCCCAATGAACCTTATATTTATATTGTATGCAATATAAATATATAATATATGTATAGAAATATTTTATATATAACATAAAATTTATATAGAAATATATTACATATTATATATAATATTATTTATATTATTCAAAGTAAAGTGAAGTTTTGTTTCGGTCGACTCTTCAAAGGTTCATTGCCCCTGTGATTTTACAATTGTGGGAAGGAGTTTGAGAGAAGGACTGCTGAGAGCCTTCATTTTAGTTCCTTCACTTTATAGATGACGAAAGTAAAGCACAAAGAAATTTCTTTTATTGAATTAAGTTGCTCAGGGTCAATGCACCAGGGGGTAGACAGGTCCAGTGGTGACTCTGGTGAACCACACTTCCGGGTCTTCACTAGATTATGTAGCCCCCTCCTACCCAGGCCCTGGGTGTGGCCATGTGACTTTCTTTGGCCAATGAGACGTAAGCAAGCAATGTTAGCAGAGGCTTCACTGGCATTTAGGTATACTGGCACTTGTTTTCTTGAAGCCCTCACTCTGGGAGTGCCCTTGAGTCTTCTGCTTTGTGCTCTTGGAATCCTGTGACCGCTATGTGAGAAAGCCTAGGGAGAGACATGAGGCCCAGACATTCTGTTACAGGCCAAAGCCAGTGTGTGAATGAGGCCATCCTAGATCACATGGCGGCCATCAACCGACCAGTAGACCACAGACACACTTGAAAGCCCGGCTGAGATTAGCTAGGTCAGCCCAGACCGGATGAAGAATCCAGTCAAATCAGAGTGGTGTGCCAAAAAAAAAAAAAAAAAAAAAACACGGTTTAAAAAAAATTACGTTGTCCAAATTGAAAAA
>NW_006437736.1:1381780-1404801 GCF_000325575.1 Pteropus alecto
CCCGGACCGGGAAAAATCCCTGCAAATCAGAGGGGGGTGCCAAAAAAAAAAAAAAAAAAAATCATCGTTTCAAACAACTAGCTGTTGCTACATTAGCAACAGCTAATGTATGCAGAATCCATTAGCATATTAATGATGTTTTTACATATAAAGATATCTTTATCCTTTTCTTACTCAACTGACATCATAATACTGTTCTGCCACTTGCTTTTTCCATTTAATGACATGTCTAATGACAATTTCCCATGAGGTACATTTCAATTTCTCTCATTATTTTTAACAGCTGGATGAATACACCATAATTGGCTCAACCAGTGTCCTATGTAGGTGGTTTCCAGTTGTTGCTGTTGTGACAGCCTTGGTGAACATTCTCATATATGGTATTTATATACGTGGATATTTATCAGATAAGTTCTTGCAAATACAACTACTGGGTCAAAGAGATTTGCACTTAGAATACTAATAGTTGTCGAGTTGTCTTTCAAAATAACTTACTAATTCATACTTCCTTACATAGGAGAGTGACTATTTCACTAATACATAAATATTTGCCAATCTGCAAGGTAAAAAAAGGGTATTTCATTATCGTTTTATTTATATTTTAAAATTATGGATGAGGTTGAGACTATTTTCATATGTTTAGGAACCATTTGTATGCTTTTCTTGTGAATCTCTAATTTCTGCTCTTGGTTCATTTTCTATGGCTTGTTTAGCCTTTTAAAAAATTGAACTGCCAAAGGTCAATGGATATTAAAGAAATGTTATTGTACTTCTAAACATTTTCTAGCTACAGTTTTAAACTTGAGTTCTAGAGGAGTTTGAAAAGCAGTAAATAATAATTTCCTAAACTCATAGTGTTTGACAAATTACAAAACACTTTACCTGCATCATAATCTCACAATTCATAATATAATCTCATAACTAATTCCTGAGGCAGGTCTTGCGATGTCATCTAAAGATGTCAAAACCGAGATTCAGAGGGATTAGTAGCTTTAGGTCAGGAAAAACTGTGGAAGACTTCGAAATGGGCATAAAAAGATTGCCAGGTGTTCTAACTCGCTCTTCCAGGATTTCTGCAACTTTTATCGTCTTTGAGCTATTTTTCAACCCTTTAAGTTGTAGAAAAATGGTAATAATACAAATGATTCCTGTCCATAGAAAAGCAAATGAATTGTGTGGAGATGCAGTCGATTGTTCTCCTATGGCCTTAGATGCTTTTTGTCTCTATTTGTAATTCATCTCAGCATTCTTGCTTGCCGAGTTCTGTGTCTGTTCTTTGAATTCTTCTTGGAACTGTTATGATGCCTTACTGGTTTTCTCATTGATTAGAGAGTTAAATGATTTTATCTTTAAAAAACGATCTTTTAGCTTCTCTCAAGTCTCTAGTCCACACGTCTATACTATGAACCTGGTGGGATCTGACTCAGGTGTGTCTGACAGAGATTCTTTATTGTTATTATTTTTAGCCATGGAGCTCTTTGAAAAGCTGATGAAAGCAATGAATCCTTTCCCTGAGAAAAATAAACACACAAACAGACACATACACGATGTTGCACATTCTTTTTGAGAGTTCCTTGACTTGCTGAAGGCTGGTTTAAGAGTTCCTGGGATAGAGTCTGGGATCAGAATAGCTGCTCACGTTTAGAAAGAGGAAGGTAGAAGGGAGAGTTGGTAAAAGGACATTTTCCTTAATACTTGTTGAATGCTTATCATGTGCCAAAATGTACTAACTCATTTAGTGGTCACAGAAACCCAGGACACAAGGAACTGTTGCCGTGCAGTGAACACGTACACAGAGGGGACATGTCACTTGCCCAAGGTCACGCAGCTGGCAAGAGTTTTAAAGTGATTCCTTTGCCCTACAGATATATGGCAAAGGGAATAAAATAGTTTTTGAGGGGTGGGGAATAAATCCTTAGAGAGGAAGAAGTCTCTACCCCCAATCAACTTTTATATCTGTACTAAAGCAGATGTAACGTTCTGGTCACAGGAACCTCTTATGGCTGGCCAGACCCTGTTTCTAGAGGATTCTGGGGGAAGGAGGGTATGTGACCGGAGCAAGAGATGGGGACTGTGATGGTTAATTTTATGTGTCAACTTGCCTGGGTCACATGTTGCCTAGAAAACTGGTTAAATATTCATATGGATGTGTGTTCTAGGGAGTTTCTAGATGAGATTAACATTTAAATTGATAGACCGAGTTAAGCAGATGGCCCTCCCCAGTGTGGGTGAGTGTGAGGCCTGAATAGGACAAAAAGGCGAGAGAAGGGAGAATTCACTCTCTCTGCCTGACTGTCTTTGATTGGGACGTCAGTCTTCTGTCCTTGGACTCAGATGGGGACTTATACTCTCCTGGGTCTCCAGCTTGACAACTGCAGGTCATGGGATTTCTCAGCATCCGTAAATCTTGAGAACCAATTCTTTATAAAAATATCTATCTATGTATCTACATATTTATCTATTTATACATGTATGTATGTAAATATGTATGTACATATCACCTATCTGTCTATAAAATATCTCCTCTCCTATTGGTTCTGTTTCTGCGGAGAACCCAGACTCACACGGGGACCCCAGCAGAGTAGACTCGTGCCTCTCCATTCCACTTGGAGGTCTGGAGATCGATAATCTCACCCACGGCTTTTGTATCACCAGGGTGAGAGAAATGACTGTGAGAGGTCTCCAAAGAGAGCCCACTGTCTGGCCTCGGGCATCCGCAGCCCCGGAGGGGTGTGGGGGAGCTGTCAGCTTTTCCTCCTATTCACGAGAGATGATCCGGAAGGCAGAGAGAACAAGTGGGGGCCTTCACATCTGGGGTGGGAGGGCCGCAGCAGAGGATGTAGAGTGAGCCCCCCCGTAGGGGACTGAAATGAGGTGGGGTGGAGGGGTCACACCCAAGGCCAGACCAGCCGAGGCACAGGCAGTGGATGCCAGCAGGGGCTGAGAAAGACGCAGGCTGGGAAGTGGTCACTCCTCCCTTGAGAGACCAAACTGGCATTTATAGAAACACTTTCCCAGCCCCACCCTCAACCTAGGAAAAAGGGGGGCAGAGAGGGACGGTCTCAAATGGGACTGAGTGTAAACCCGAGTGTTTGAGCAATTGGTAACATAGAAGTTACTGGAATAAATTTTCTGCCAATAACATAGAAATCCAGTTATAGCAAAATAATAAAAATTACATTTTGCACATTTGAGTATAGGGCCAAGAAAGAGGTAGGCGCTTCCATCTTTGTTTATTAACTGACTTTCTCGCCCCTAGCCTTCTCCTTCCATCCTGAGTGTGCTGGAGACTCGGTGTCAGTGGTGGTTAAGTTCAGGGCTCTGGGCGGTCTGGCACTTCTAAGTGTGCAAAGCACATTCACACTCAGTGGGCCGCAGACTGTGGTCCTGGCATTTTGCACGCCTGAAGGCAGAGCTCGCATTGCTGCCTCCAATTGACAGAGGAGAAAGCTGAGGCCCAGAGAGATTCAATGGCAAGTTTATACAGCAAGTTAGAGAGAGTGGAGGCCGAAGACCCAGACTTCCCGATTCCCGTTCGGACTCCCGGGTGGGTCAGGGACCCCGGCGGATTGCAGAGATTCTGAGATGTGGGGCAGAATCCTAGAATTTCTGGGACTGCACATAGAGGCCCTGTCCTTTTCCAGCAGGGCGCATCTCAGTGATGCTCATGCAGAAGGAAGGTTTAGAGGGTCCCCTCCCTGTGAGGAAGAGAGATTTATCCCAGGCTGGGACCCAGAGCAGCCACTTTCCTGGTGGAATCTGGGACAAGGACATCACTCCACAGTGGGCCCAGCCCTCACGCTTCGCAAAGTGCTTTCACTCCCTTTCAGAGTTTCCTGATCACCCTGGGAGGCATCAGGGTGGGCAGGCCATTGTTCAAATGTCAACCCTGAGGATCAGACAGGGCATGCGGTTTGCCCAAGGCCTCGCTGCAAGAAAACAGCAGTGTCAAATGAAACTCCAGGCTTTTCAGGACAGAGGCTGGCCTTCCAGCTGGGCTTCTTGCTCAAGTCCCAGGAAATAAACTCTGAAAAGAGCTTGCTGTCGTACTCTTCAATCGGGCCAGAAATGACAATATCCTTCCCCAATTCAACAGAATAACCAAAGACACTAGATTCTGTTTACGATTAAAAAATTTTTCCTATATTTCTCTCTCTCTGTAAGACATTCACATCGAAGCCATACAGAATGTTAGACACGGCCAACTGCAAGGTCACTGGCAAATATTCGGCTTGCAGGGGAAGGTCAGCACTATCCCTCTGACCAACCTGGACAGAGCTCGTAGGGGCGGAGCCTCAGTTGTTCATGTCAATATCCAGTTCCATTTATGGAGCTCTCCATAGGGGCTCAGTAAATGTGTCATGAATGAAAGAACAAACAACCTCTCATTGGCCTCTTTATGCCTCTGTTCTCGCCATGGTTCACCTCACCAAAGTACAGGCCAGAAGGGACCTCAGAGGTCATCTTCTCCAACTTGCCTCATATTACAGATGAGGTCCAGCGGGGGTGAGTGACTGGCTGGAGGTCACACAGCAAGTCAGAGGAAGCGCCGGTGCAGGAGGATGACCTCCTTGTTCCAGAGCTCGTCCTGAGACCTGACGCAGCCTCTTGGCCACCTTGCTGCCGAGTCTGATGCTCCCTTCCACGGGCCGTGTTCGGGGAGGCTTCCTGGGCTGTGGGCCATCTTTGGGCCGTGAGATTGACTTCCTCAGAGGCCTGGGAGCCTTCTTGCCACTTGCCTTCACTTGGAGAGGAGAGCGGCTCCACTGGGGAGAGGACGTCCCTCTGATCCCTATGTGGAGGTGGCACAGATGCTGCCCCACTGGGGGTGTGGGGGTGGAAGGAAGCAGAGCTCAGGAACACGGGCGTGCTGGATGAGAGGGCCCGGGAGAGACCGTGTCTCCCATGGGTGGCGTGGGAGGAGGGTGATCCGGGCAGGGAACCAGGCACAGGCCAGCTGACTACGAATTGGTGGATAACACCCCATGGGAGGAGCCAACCTGGACAGCGCAGGGGGCAGCAGCAGGGGGCCCTGTCACGAGAAGTCAGGAGAGACGTGAATCCTAAGCTTTACCCTGGACTGTCCCTCAGCGTCCCAACATTTCCCCCATGACGTGAGCAGCTCGGGCTGGGTAGGGGACCAATCTGGGGGGAAGCATGTGCCCTGGGGGCCAGAAAGCCTGGTCCTCATCCCACCATTGATAGCAATTGCTTGATGTGGGAACATCACTTTGCTTCTCAGAGCCTAGTGTCTGCCTTAGCAAAAAAGGATAAGTGAAAATAATTCTGTCTCATAGCCTCCCTGTGGGTCTGCACAAACCTGTCACCGTAGGACTATTTTGTGTGGTGCCGTCTCCCCAGAGCTTAGCATCTGGTACACACTCCAAATATGTGTTTACTCAGTGGATGGCTGACACGTAGGGAGCTCTTCCTCGGTGCCAAGCATTCTTCACGCTTCACTCATTTCATCCTCATCAAAAGTATTACTGTCCTTCGAGGGGCACCGTGACTCTACCAGGCCACCCTGCAGCTAGGTGCAGAGCCGGGATTCGGACCTGGGCATCTGACGCTGGAGCCAACGTGCTGGACTCCTGCAGGCTGCCCTTGACTTCATGACTCTGTTCCATAAACTATGGCGTTTGGCACAAGGGATACAAGCCAGTCCCCAGAGGAGGAAAGGGCACTGTAATTGCCACTCAGTAGATGAGGACATGGGGACAGAAAGAGACAGTGACTTGTCCCAGGTCCCGCAGACTTCCAGAACATCCTTGGCCACGCTCTATCTAAAAGAATTCCCCTTGCGCTTTTGATTGTAGACGGCCCTGATGTGTTTCCTCCCACCTCGGTCTGGATGGGATTTTCCCAGATGGCGGATCCCCCAGCCCCTCTTGGTGCCTCAACTACTCACACCCACGTCCAGATTTGTGGCTGGGGCCCAGTCGGCCTCACTCGGCTGCTGTGGAGCCCCAAGGCTGCCCATCTTCTCCTGCTTCCGCCACCTGGCTCGCTGATTCTGGAACCAGATCTGGGGAGAGGGACAGAGAGGATGGAGATAAGCAAAATGGTTTTTCTCTGTCTAGTACCTTCCCAACATGCGTAATAACCACATCTTCCAAGATACCAGCACTTTACAGTTTTGCAAGTTCCATGGCATCCAGGATTTCTTTGGCTCTGGAGGTCAGCCTTCTGAGAGGGGGTGGGGATCATGACTTTCAATGCCTACAGGGCTGGGGGCTCATTTGACAGTGAGGCGGCTGGGTGCCACATGACTGAGCAGGGTGGAGTCTGTGGTGGACAGAACCTAAGGGGTCAGCCTCTCAGCTTTAGCCAACAGCCATCATGTGGAAACGTGAACCCAGCCTTGCAAGCTCATCCAATATCTAAGGCAGAAATCTTAATTTTTATGTGAAAGCTCTGCATTTTAAAATACTATGCAGATCAAATAAAACCCACCGGGCTATTTCCACCGGTTTTGCAACCTCTGGGACCCCCTTGGCATTCTCGGGAACATTGGTAGTACTCTGTATTCACAAGCACCCTGACCGTCTCTGACATGTGGCCATCTGCACTTGGTCATTCTGCTGAGAAGGCCGCTGAATTCTGCAGAATTTTGAGCTGCAGGTGCTACCTGCTTAGCTGGTGACTGCTTCCGAATGGGAAGAACAAGGGAGAAGTCTAAGCCAGATGTGGTCCTTAGCCAGAAGAAGAGTAGGTTGGGATAAAAATCGAGAGTAGAATGTTAACCTGGGTCCTGGCACAGATTTTGAATTCGAATGAGTCCATCGCATGTGTTAGGGAAAAAAAAAAAAAAAATGAACGACTTAGAAAACTGTTAGAGAGAGTGCCAACCACGCAACAATGGATCTGGGTTTGCTAGGACGGTGCAAGCTGAGGAAGTACAAAGAGGGCAGGACATGCCCTGGCGAGTGACAAGGGGCTATTGTGTCTCCAGCCGCAGGTGAAGCCATAGACACTGAGGCATAAAGAAATTAGAGTACAGATTAGGCAGTTGGTGCTTAAACCAGGTCTCAGCCCATGGATCCAGGGTCCTTCTCACTTCTCTGTGCTGCCTTCAAAGTGATGCCCATGGGGTCCAGATCAGGGGTGGGCAAATGTAGACCTTAATGGGCTAAATCTGGCTTTCCACCTGTTTTTATATGGCCTATGAGTTAAGAACGGTTTTCACATTTTAAAGGGTTGGGAAAAAATCAAAAGAAGAATATTCTGTTGACACATGCAAATTATATAAAGTTGACATTTTAGTGTTCATCGATAAAGTTTTATTGGAATACCTCCACGCTCATTTGTTTACCTATTTTCTGTGGCTGCTTATATGCTACAGTGGCAGAGTCAAATAATTGTGACCACATGGCCTCCAAAGCCTAACATAATCACCATCTGGCCCCTCACAGGAAAAGTTTGTTGACCCCTGGTCTAGATTGTCAAGACCTATTTTGTGAGTGAGGCTGCATGGTGAATGCTCTTCTGGATCTGTGGTCAAGTGGAAAGGAAGGGCATGGAAGCAGATGCCAGAGACACCCCTGATGCCATTTCCATCCCTCGCCCGACCCCAAGGAGAGAAACCATCTTATAACTGCGGTAACCTCAGTTCCTGGAACATAGTATTTGTTAAATATGACAGTACTCAGGACGAAGCCAATGGAGAGTTTCAGATAGGGTGGCCCCAGAGAGTCCAGGATCCATAGTTTCACCCATGCCCCAGGTGCACTAAGGTGGGGTTGAGGGTGGGCATGGCTGTACCTGCACCCGAGCTTCTGGGAGGTTGATCCTGGCTGCCAGCTGGTTGCGGATGTGGATGTCTGGGTAGTGGGTGAAGTGGAAGATCTTCTCCAGCTCGTGCAGCTGCTCTGTGGTGAAGGTGGTTCGGATCCTCCGC
This sequence comes from Pteropus alecto, assembly GCF_000325575.1. Lineage (NCBI taxonomy): Eukaryota > Metazoa > Chordata > Mammalia > Chiroptera > Pteropodidae > Pteropus > Pteropus alecto. The sequence goes on from NW_006437736.1 coordinate 1,389,678, forward strand.
TTGCTCTTCCTCTCCTCTGATGGAAGATGGGTCAAGTCGTTAGTGACCTTGGCATTGGCTTTGTGTTGCCTTGTTCTACCCTTTTGACCTCGGTGGCCACTACCAAGTCTTGACCCTTGGCCTCTTGTGCTCGGAGTTGTATAATATCCTTTTTCTTAGAAACTCTGCTCCTAGGCTGGCTCCCTCTCATCTATCCTGGCCAGAGAGGCCAAGATAACCTCCTAGAAACTTCTCTGATTATCCTTCCACTGCTCAGATGCGTTCAATGTCTCCCCCTTGTCTACAACGAGGGATGGCAAACTATAGCTTGCGGGTCAATTCCAGCCCACTGTCGTTTCTGTAAATAAAGTTTTATTGGAACAGAGCCCCACACATTGGTTTATGTCTATGGATGCTTTTGTGCTATAACTGCAGAGTTGAGTAGTTGCCACAGAGACCATATGGCTTGCAAAACCTAAAATAATTACCATCTAACCCTTTACAGAAAAAGTTTGCCGACCTTGGTCTGCAAAGTAAAGACTGCATTTCACAACAGTCGGCCCCTTACCGCCTTTTTCCAACCACCTGTCCAGCTTCATGTCCACTCAGGGCCGGCTACATCGCTTGTGGGCCCTACTGCAAAATGAAAACGTGGGGCCCTTGTTCAAAAAAGAGGAAGAAAGCTTTTTTCTTTCTTCTTCAGTCACTCTCCTGACCTGTCAGGGTGTTTCTTTGTGTGCTATTTAAAGCCGTGCTCCCTCAGGCACAGAGATACCAACGAGGTGAGTGTGGACCCTCACAGGGACCCGGGGGCCATCCTTGGACTTAGCCCACCCTAGGATAGAGGAGGCAGTGGCTCCAGGTGGAAAAACAGGTGTCTGAGAGCCCATCCTGGGGAAGAGGGGGTGAGCAGGAATTGAGGATCTAGGCCCTTGGTGCGTGCTTCATGGTCTCATGCGACTTCACTTACAAAACACAGATTCAAACATAAGAATTATTAAGAATTTCAAGATAGTGACCACAATCATTAAACCCCATTAAATCCCATATGAGTGCAGTACCCTGTGTCACTACACTGGCCACACGCCTGCCCATAAAGTCAGGCGTGTGTGTGTGTGTGTGTGTGTGTGTGATGGGGAGGTCAGCTGTTTGATTCGGACATGTTAAATTTGAGATGCCTGTTGGCTGTTCAAAGGAAACTATTGGAACTACACTGGCCACACGCATGCCTATAAAGTCAGGCGTGTGTGTGTGTGTGTGTGAGGTCAGCTGTTTGATTCGGACATGTTAAATCTGAGATGCCTGTTGGCTGTTCAAAGGAAACTATTGACTAGACAGATGCATACATATTTGAAGTGCAAAGGGAAGCCCAGGGCTGAGGTTCAAATTTGGGAATCGTCAGCATGTATTTGGTCTTCGCAGGCGTGGGGATCGTAGATGAGATCGTTTAGGCAGGAAGTGCAGGCGGAGAAGGATGGAGAGTCTAAGAAAGCCTGGGGCCTCTCTGCCATTTAGAGGTTCGGCAGCCAACAAGAAGGGGTGGTCTCTGAAGTGGAAAGAACACGAGAAGGGTGCAGTGATATGGGCCCCCAGTTTCAAGGAAGAAGGCTCGCTGTGTCCATGCTGTGACTAATTACGATGGGGACAGAAGAGCGATCACTGAACCTGGCTCTAACGACAGACAGCAGTCCTGCAGGTGAGAGACAGTGAGGGCTCAGTGGCGGTGGGCAGAGGAGAGACGGGGAGGCGAAGCAGGAGGGGCGGCAACTGCAGACGACCCCTCAGGAAGGTGGGCTGGGAATGTGGAGGAAGAAGCCAGTGGGTAGCTGGGGAGGAAATGTCTGTGTGGTCCAGGGGATTTAAGAAAAACGACCCTTATAACATCACGTAAACTCCTCAATAAACATTACCCCTGTGTCACAATTTCCTCTAATTGCCACATATCTCTAGGAAAGAGAGCATCCATCCGTCATAGAGCCGACTTGGATGGCGTCGGGGAAACTGGAAAATAGGGCAAGTAAGAGGAAGAGCAGACAGGCCCATGCCCATCTCTCTGCTGGTGTCCGGGGAGGAGGATGGGCAGTGGAGAGGATGGTGCCCAGGAGCTCCAGGTGGTGACTCAGAGCAGAGAGGACCTGCCCATGGTGCACAGGGAGGGATGGGGAAGAGCAGTGTCTGAACGGTTAGCTCAGGAAGGATGAAGGTCTGCATTTCACGTTTCCCACCGTGCGCAGGAGGGGGCTGCTTTAGGGAAGGGGTGGGGGGTGGGGGGGCAGCACGGCTGACGCTGGGTTACAGACCACTGTCAGTATAAGAGGGAGCCTGGGAGAGAAGGCAGAGTAGCATACCTGGAATACGGAATGGAGAAGAAGGGACAACACAGACTCAGCCCAGAGAATTTTGGACCTCTTTAGACACGAGGCTGGAAATACGAGCTCATTGATGGAGCTCCCCATGCGCGAGATAAGATTCTCAGTCATCGGGAAGGGCTGGGCTCCTCCCCAGTTCAGAGGGGACGATGGGGGTGTTGGGCCCCATTTTCCAAGCCATGGAAAGAGCACTGGATTAGGAGTGAGAAAATCCTTGAGATTTCTGTCCAAGCCCAGCATCTCCAGACCCAGAAGAGAGGCCCAGAAGCCGGTGGCCACAGTGCTGGCCAAGGGCACTGGGGAGGGCATGTGGGTGGCAGGGAGACCAGGAGGAAGGTGGTGGGGTACCGCTCCCCTTTCAACTCGCTCCTCTCCCCGTTATTAATTGGGAAGCCGTGAATCACACTTCAGTGGGTCCTCGAAGAGAACGAGTCAGCAGAACTTAATTAAACCTGAGCCGTTTAGCACATCGATCATAAGAAATACACAATTTACATAGGTGATTAGGCCACCTAATTACAAACCGATGTTTCTCACGCTTGGTGCTCTCCTCTGACTGCTCCCTCTCTCTGGTCTGTTACTGGCCCTGGCTGCTCCGGAGGCCCCCGGGGGCTTTGCCACTGGGCGACGGACGTCTCTGGAAATGGGCCTTGTCTTTGTCCTCCTAAGGCAGGGGCTTCAGTGCGGCAGAGATCCAGGGCCCCCGTGGGACCCCTCCCGCAGGCTGGGGACGTCTCCCGCGTCTGACAGGCGAGCTGCAGGGCAGGCGTCTCCCAGGGACCTGCACTGGCCTCTTCTCTCCCGTCTGGTCATGGACATCCTACAGTTCCCTCGTGCCCGTGGCATCCACTGTGACCCGCTCCGGGAAGCCTTTGCTGGCGTCCCCAGTGGACCACACCTCCCTTAGAATGTGCTGTCAGAGGACCGTGTCACCCTCTTCCCGGCACTCATCACAGTTGTCATTGTGCTTTCACTGGTGATGATTGGAGGGTTATTTGTCTCCGTTGCTGTCAGGTAGGTGAGGGCACGGATGTGCTTGTGTTCTGCTCTCTGTATCACCCCGCTCCCAGCTGACTCCTGCGGTGGCTTTAAGACACGACGACCCTTTGGATTCCTTTCTCCTTCAGCGTGGGCTGGCCCTAGTGACTGCCGTAACTAACGGAGCGCAGTGGGAGGGCTGCTCGGGCAGTTCTCGGCCTTCCACTTGGCTCCTTCTCTCTTGGACTGCTTGCACGGAGAGACACCACCGCCGTTGTGGGAGGAGACTCAAGTGGCATGTGGAGAGCCCCACCTGGGGAAAAACTGAGGCCTCCTCCAACGGCTGGCGCCAACTCACCAGCCATGGGCGTAAAACACCAAGCAAGCAGATCCTTTACTCCAGCCCAGTCTTCAGCTGACTGCAGCCCCAAGCACCATCTTTGCTGTAGTCTCCTGAGGGACCCTCAGCCAGGACCACTCGATTTGTGGTAAGTCACTCCCAGATTCCCGACGCACAGAAGCGGAGTGAGATAATAAATGTTTATAGTCCTCTGAAGCCATGAAGTTTGGGACAGTTGTTGTGCCAGCAATAACGTGCCTGCCACACGTTAGACAGTCAGCAGTTCGTGCCTGGATGCAGCTTACAGTGTATGAATCGAATTTAAATGACAGCCAGTGCCCTAAGCCCCCTCTCTCCATGCAGATTTCTCCTAATACCCTGGGGTCTTCCTATTACAATGACGTTGTCAGTGGCTCTCTTGCAGACCTCAGATCTTTCCGTGCTCCAGATCGACTTCCTACTGCCAGGATAAGTACTTCTGGGCTAAAAAGCCTGGCTCATTCTGAGAAGTATCTTTGCTCCATTTCCCAAGGCGTTTAAGCCACAGTTTGACACAGTGGTCCCTGGCTTCATCACATGTGCTTCCTTCACAATCCTTCCTTCTTTGTCTCATTTGACTACTTCCTTGTTGCTGTTCTCTGCACGTCCCAGATAAACTGCTTGTGCTCAGATCCTTTCCTTCAGGTCTGCTTTTTTGGGGAACCCATACAAATGCAATGCTTTCTTGCAAGCAGGGGTCAAACCTTGCACTTCCATGTATTCCCCACAAGGCCTAACTAAGACTGAGTCAGATTCGCATTTCTAGAACCAGCATCCAGATGCCTCCGCCCTGTAGGAATGTCCCCCATGGCCACGTTAGGTTGTGGCTCTGGTGGCAGGGGCAGAGAGAGGGTGTCTGGTGGAGAGAGACCAAACCGCACTTACCCTGGGGGAAGTACAAGCCTTTAGCTCCGTGGCCTTCCGCCCTGCTCCTGTCTGCTCTCATGAGAGCCCCGGATCTACCTATCTGCAGGCCAGAGCCATTAATGAGACACACCCTGGGCCTCGGCCATCGCCCGAGCCTGGCTAGGCTCCTTCTCCCAGTGCCTGGAATGGAGTGGAGCCTCAGCCTTCGGTTCCAGGAGGGGCAGGGTGAGGGGAAGCAGTGGGAGGGGGAGGAGGAGAGGATAAAGAGGAGGAAGACAGGGAAGCGAGGGAGGAAGAGGAAAATGTGTCCCCCCGTTCCCCAAATATGTCCGCGTCCTAACCCCGGTACATGTGTGCGTGACCTCATGTGGACGTAGTATCTTTGTAGATGTAACTAAGGATCTTGGGACGAGATCCTCCTGATTTCGGGTGAGCCTTAGATCCAATGACTGGTGTTCTTATGAGAGAAAGGGGAGGGGGACTTGACCCAGGCCCAGGAGGAAAGACCAGGTGACAAGGGAGGCAGAGATTGGAGCGATGTGTCTATAAGCCAAAGATGGCCCGAGATGGCTGGCAGCCACCGGAAGCTGGGAGAGAGGCGTGGAGAAGTCCCTCAAGGCCTCGGGAAGGGATCAACCCTGCCAACACCTTGGTTTTGGACTTCTGGCTCCAAACCGTAAGAGTTTAAATTTCTGTTGTTTTAAGCCCCTCCGTTTGTGGCAATGCGTTACAACAACCCCAGGAAACCCACACAGAGCGGGAGGAAGAGAGGAAGAAGAAGAAAAGGAGAAAAAAAAGAAGAGAGGACAGAGGCTTCTAAAGGGCAAAGGTCTGGAGGCATTTAAAGGACAAGAAAGATCGGAAGTTGGAGAGAAACTCCATGTGCCTGGAGTTTAGGGAGTGAAGGACACGGAGGGTGTGATGGGACTTGAACCGAGATACAGGAGGGCTGGTCTGGGAAGGATTTTTAATGACACACCAATGGGTTAGGAGTTGATAAGCTGCAGCCCAAGGCCAGATCCAGCCCTCTGCTTGTTATTGTAAATAAAGTTTTATAGAAACACAAACATACCTGTGCGTTTGCATATTGCCTCCTTTTTAGCTTTGTCAACAGAATTGAGTAATTGCAGCAGAGACCACATAACCATTAGTGCTTGAAGTTACTATGTGGCTTTTTGTAGAAGAACTTTGCTGACCATGGCTAGAGGATATTCCTCAAATCTCAAGAATTCCACTGTGACCCTGGCCACCTCCACTAGATAAGATGGGCAGAGGTCAGCACTAAAGGTGCCTACAGGTGGTGTTGCCAGGCTCTCATTGCTGCTGACCCCACCCCGCTCCAGGTGAGTGGTCACTACACCTGGTTCTATTCATCGTCACCGTCTCAGGGCCCAGCTCGGCCCAGAGTAAGCACTCGGCAATTATTCTCTGAGTGACCGAATGGCTCATGAACAGACGAGGGAATATATCTGGGTCCTCCAAAGGCCAGAAGGCCATACTGGTTTACCCACTGAGGTGGTCTCTTCCTCTTCCATCTTCCTCTCCACCCCCCTCCGCCCAAGTGCCACAATTTCCCTGCAAAGGGTCATCAGTGGGACAGCTGCAGAGATGGTCTCTCTCTTTCCAGGGTCTGAGCCTCCAGTACACAGTGGTTTCTTCCTGATTGTATCTCCCTTGACTTCAGAGGGTCCCCCGACTTCAGGGGGGTTTCCTCTCTCAGGAGGAGTGAGCGGTCAGCTGGGCTCAGTGTGCTTTCAAGTTGGATTTTTCCATTGGCTTGAGACCTGGGAGGGTCTAAGCCTTAGATTACGAGGATCCCTGTGAGACTGGAAAGACTTGGGGAGCGGGTCCCTTGGGGAGGTAGAGCAGTGGCCTAGCGTGGATAAATGGCCTGGCCCCAGCTCTTGTAGGTATTGGATCAGTCAGGGATACTACGTAGCTGCAGCAGGAGAGACTGAGGTTAGACTCCCAGAGGAATCATTACTGTGAATGCTCATTGAATTACCTGAATGATATTAATGAACTTCCAAAAATTAAGCTGGGGACCCTTTCCTACTGACAGGCTCTGCTACAGGGCAACCTGTCCGCTCCCTGGGGACATGTGACCTTCAGGGTCTTCCCCTGGCTTGCAGCTGAGCACAACCCCCGTCCTGGGAGACTTGGCTGGGAGGAGGGAGTGGGCTCTGTGTGTGGTCGGAGGACATCACGAGATCCCCTGACCTTCCTTACCAATCTTTCCTTGTATTAAAGAGATGGAAATGGGGAGAGAACTCGGAAGCTCGTGTGAGATTCTCAGGCTCACTGGACTATCAGACTCCAGTGGAGGCTTGAGACAGCACTGCCTCGGGTTCCTCTTCCTTCACTCAGCTGTATCACCTGGGATAAAGCCGAGGCTGGAGGTGGAAGGGGACTTTCCTGATGTTACACAGGCCAGGGCAGAACTGAGACCGACATCGTGGAGTCTGGACTCTTAGCAGGATGTGTGTGTTCACTTCAGGGCCCTTGCTCCAACTGGCTTTAAGGGAGGGGACTGAGATCTGGTCATTGTTATTTGGGGACATGGCCTGGGGTGGGCCACTGGCCGGGGACGAGGTGTAGTGGTGCTCAGGGTGGACAGATGCCCAGCAAAGCTTCAGAAGCTGTGCAGGCTGAACTCTGCTTAGGAAGGAGAAAGCTATGCCGGACTGAGCAGGTGTTTGGGGGCAGCCAGAACCAGGTCCGGATCTCGGGTCCTCTACTTACTAGCTGTGTAACTTGGGGACGCCGTCCACCTCTTCTCTTTTGCAGATGAGTTTCCACATCTGTCAGGTTCCAATTATGCCTTTCCACTGAAGTTAAAGAGGAGGCACATACGGCCTCCAGCACAGTGCCTACCACATTGTGAATGCTGAATAAGTAAATGGTAACTAGCATTCTCAGGAGAGCCTGGTTACAGAAATAAGCCCTGGTGCCTGCATTCTGCAACGAACTGAGCCTTGGGGTCACATCTGAACAGTTCTGGGCTAGATGGAAAGAGAATTAAGGCACCTGCCCAGAGCCTGGCATCTCTTTGAAAGTTAGAGCCCTCTCTTCTGTTGATATGGAGCAGCCTCCTCTCTGCCTGAGCCCAGCTGGGTCTTAGAGACTCAGGAATGGATAAGAAATGACCAGAAGACACTCACCGTGGGGCTGGTCCTGTGGAGGCCTCTCTGGCCTGGAGCTTGCAGGTGCTGCTTGCCCGGTGCCCTGTCCACCTGCCCTGTCCGGCCTGACCCTGTCCCTCCTCTCCGCAGGCCTCTTCAAGATCTCCTCGATGGAGAAGGACAGGCCCAGCTTCTTTGGGCCCTCGCAGCACCTCGAGTTCTTCCTCTCCATACCCCTGCAGAGAGCAGGACTCTCCGTGAGTGGCTGTGAGGAGGGCCAAGGGGACTCTGTGTGTGCCCAGGGCGATGCTGGTGGAGGGTGGCGTACTTCCTCCCTTGAACCTTCTGGAATCAAGAGGGCGAACAGAGGAGGAGGATGGGGAGCCTCATGTCAGATTATCCAAGCACGATTCCATCTTCCCGTGGACTTCCATGGGCCACTTCCAATCACCCCTGGAATCAACGAGGAAGATCACATGGGAAGAGCTGGAACAGGCTGTACCCTGGGTCCACAGGCGCAGAGCCCACGCCGGCACGACGTAAGGGCGTCGCCGTGACCAAACTGGGTCAGGTCTTCCTGCAAGGGTCTTCCCCCAGTGGTTGCCCGCACAGTCTCCAGCCGAGGCCGGGGTTCCTGAGGTCACTGCCAGTGGGAAACAGGGCACGGAGCTGGAAGGAAGAGGAAGCCTGCCCGAGAGGAGGGCTGGGCGGCGTGCCCACCTTTGCTCTTTCTCTGCCTTGAGGCCTTTTCCTGCCGGCTCCAGGCCTCTGGAAGGCTGGGGTGCCACCCTTGGATCCCAGGCAGCCAAATTTGTCCTGGGCCACACTGCAGCTTGAGAGGTATTCCCAGAAACCCTCCTGGACTTCTCCCAATTTTGTTGCCACCCCCCGTCGACTCCAGAATCCGCCTTCTGGAACACCTGTGCTTCTGCTCTCCTGAAGGTGGAGGCTAGAGCGGGGTCATGGGGTCGCGGTGTCAGGCTCTCTCTGGGACCGGGCTTAGTGCTACTGCCTGGGCCTCCCAGGCGTCTCTGGTCAGGCCCTGACTGCCTTTCCTCCTCTCTCTGACATCCCTTCACAAGGATCTCCACGGGCTTCTGGCCCCAGCGGCCTCTCCTTGCTTTTTGGGATGCTTCCTGCTTCGCTTCTGCTTGCACACCCCTTACCTGCCTCCGAGACAGCACGGAAGGGACCCCGTCCCTCTGCCCAGTAAGCTGTGGGCTGGGAGCTGACAGGCATTGACCTGCCCTTGCCAGGAGTTCTGTTCCCAGAGACTGTGTAACCAGGGAGGAGGGGGCAGTAAAACGGCTGATAAGAGAAAAAACTCTCCACCCTCTTTAAGGCCAGGGATGCAGGTGTCAGGGGAGAGGGGCAGGGGGCAGCGGGGAGCGAAAGATGGGTTCGGGGGGCCTGCGGAGGGGCTGTGCCGGGGAACTGACCAGGCTGGGGAGGGATAAGGGAAGGCAGGAGCGGGATGGCAGGAAGTGTCCTTAGGCCCAATAAAATGTGTTTACTCAGCCAGGAGAATTTATGGGTCCTGTATAGGCTGGAGGCTGGAACAGGGTGCAGTCTGCTGGGTGTTGGCCACAGGCCATCCCTCTCAGATGTGGTTGGCAATATCGGAGCAGTAGATGCCTTCCAAGGCCTTATGGTGTAGGTGGGGAAATTGAGGCCCAGAACAAGGGGGTGTAGTGGACGTCGTGACACAGTCTGATCTAAGTACCCTGCTGGGGAGCTCTAGGACGCCATGCTGGCCACGAGGAGCCAATTTATACGAGAGTGACAGATTTCCCGAGAGAGACCGTGAATGTGAATTGGGACATTAGAGTCTAGACCGCTCTCAGTGGACGGGAGTGGCAGTGGGGGGTGGCAGTGGGGGCGGGCAGAGAGGGCTGATCCCAGCTCCTTGAGGAGGGTGAGTCAGAGCATGAAGGACTTACCCTGAGCTTGGGAACAGGTTAAGATCACATGGTCTGTTTTAGGGGCCGTGCCCCTCGGAAGTGTCAGGCTTTCCAATCCAGCTGGTCTCCGTTGCAGGAACGAGGAAACCTAAAATCTTGGGAGCAACATTGCTCACTCGTATTATAGTCGATGTAGTTGGCCATCCATTCTGGGACTGTGATCATTCCAATCTGTGATGCTGCCGTCCTAACCTGGGCTCTGTTTTCCAGGGAAAAGGAGAGGGCGGGGTGGGGGAGATTTTTCAGGGGGATTTTACAGGTCAGAAGTGGAAGCGGCTCATGTAACTGCTGCTCATATTTTGTGTCCAGGATGAGTCATATGACCCCGCCTAGATGCAAGGGGGCCGGAAATGAAGCTCCCTTCTGGGCCAGGAAGAAAATGACCCAGTTTGGTGGATGCACCATGAAGCACCTGCTGTATACTCTTTAATGTCAGGAGGCCAGAAGTCTGGCCCACCATTGGCTGGTTAAAGGTGGGAGTTTCCTCCCACTTGGAGTAGAGAAAACTGTGATGGATACTTGTAGTGGCTGGTGCAGAGTGAGGAGAGGGACACAGCTGGCCAGGAGCAGTGTTCCATCCCAGGCGAATCCAGCCCTAAAACTCACACTCTGCTCCCTTCTCCATAATCCCTAGAGACCCTCCAGTCCCACCCTCTCATTGTACGGAGTTACACCTGTCATTTTGAACCCCTCATTTGATTTCCTGTCACCCTCCCTCTCTCTGGCGAGCCTCACCTCTAGGAAGGTTAAGAAAACATCCCTCTTGGTGTGGACCCGGATGCCCACTCTCCTTCCGAGCCATTGCCCCCATGGTTGACCGCAGCGCTGGCTGTCACGTGCAGGCTCTTCCCACGAGTGTGTCTTGAGCATCTCCTATGTGCCAACCACTAGGTGCCCGGAGGGATCCGCATGCTGGGGTGTGAGGAGGTGAGAATGTGGCTGCAGATGTGCCGGCGAGACAAGGTGGAACGTGGTCACCGGTCAGTGATGGGATCTTGCGGGCGTTTATAGGAGTAAGAGGTTGTGTCCCCGTTCGGATCGAAGAAAGATTCGACGTGGAGGGAAGAGAGAGAAAGGGGAGTCATCACACACACAAGTTCCCTCATTTCATCTGCGCTGGACACACAAGCACGTAGAGACACCTGCACGGTGCACTTTTACTAGTCGAAATGATAGGAGAGGGATTTTATTTTCCGAAGATGTATTTAGGAAGAACATGCTAGAAAGGTAGGTTGGAGCCATCTGTTCATTTATGCATACATCAGATATTTTTTAAGCACCCACTATGATGTGCCAGACCGTGAGGGCTGTAAAGATAGTTGTATTAAAAATAGACGAGCTCCCTCTTCTTACACTGAAAATAGACAGACAATAAACAGATGACAGATAAATGCCCAATATAACTTCCATTCTTGTTAATGTTATAAAGAAAGCAGAACAGGCTGATGGGCTAGAGAGAGGCCAGGTGAGGGAAGGTCCTTTAGTTTATTTCAGATTCGAATTGTATCCCGCAGGCAATACAGACCCATGGGCGTTTCTGTGAGCCAGGGGTCATGAAGATCAAGTGGGTTTTGCGTTAGAACGTGGTGTCAGGACAGGCGTGTGACCACATGTGTGGGGCGGTAGCACGTCCTCGGTAACCAGGGTATCGACTGCGATGTGGGGAGAGAAGGAAGAGAGGAAAGAGACAGGGAGGAAACCCACCGCTTGAGAGCCTCCTCTCTCCAGTTATCCTTGAACTTGCCTCGCATGGCCCCCAGTGCCCCCAGTTCCAAAGCCTTCTCCGGCATTATCAGCTTTAATGCTCACGGCCTCCACAGGAAGTGGGAGTCACGAACCCTGGCGTATAGTTGAAGGGACTCAGGCCTGAAACGGGAAGGAAGTGACTCGCTCAAGGTCTCTCTGTTGGCTGCCGAGTCACAGCTTGTGCCTGACGTTCTGCCACCCAGTCTTAACCTCCCACCGCTCCACACTGCCTCTTTGAGTCGTTCGAAAATTCCGAGTTTTAAGAAGGAATACCCACTGAAGCATAGGTACGGAGACCCCAGTAGGTTGGTGACTGAGAGATTTGAGGTCTGTGGGGGCAGCATTCTATTACTTCCCTCCAGAGCAGGTTTTCAGGGTCTAGCCCTCTGTGTATTTGGGATTATTCGATAATGACCTTCTGTGCAGAAGCCCTCGTTCTATGGGAGAGTTTATATGGGAGAGATCAGGGACAATGGCATGAAAATGGCTCGTCATGGGATGGCCTGGTGAGAAGATCGGGAGTTCTCAGTGGACCCCCTGTTCTTGCACTATTTGCCCTTGAGACTTGCTTTTGACATGACCTCCTGGGGGAATCGAGATGCCTAAACCTGCCATCCTGATCTCAAGATTCTTTTTCACCCCGGATTCTGTTGAGAACATTCCTAGCCATTCCCATAGTCTTCCAGGTTCTTATGACCCGTTACTTGGGAATGAGAACTTGACCTCCCACGCAGGCCGGGCAGATCCTGGAGGCACCGCAAGTGGAGAGTAGGAGTACCTTGCACCCAGGACAGAACACAGAGCTCTTTCCTTTCAGGATCTGGTAACTAGAGAGGCTGGACCTGGCGTGAAGTCGATTCGCATCTCTCCATTAGGTACGTGCCGTCTGCTTGGACTTTGGGTTCCGAGTGATGGTTAAAATCCTCCATTTATATCACATGTTTAAAGTTGGTCAGAATAACCTCTGAAGACCAGAAGATCAGGATTGGTGTAGGGCTGGCAGGTCTTACTGGAACTGCTCTGGAGTGAAAGAATAGTTATGTATATATTGGTTTCCGATGTATAGATCATATCTCCTTGTGAACAGCTGTATTAAGCTGAGAGGACAATTCTTTACTAATGGATTTATGGAGTCTAATATTTCTCTATGTTAATGCATGGCAAGGATCGGGGGAAATTTTTCATTCGATCCTTTATTCAGCAAACATCCATCTGGTGCCCACTACGTGTCAGACACTAGGCTAAGTATTGAGTAAGACCAACGTGGCGCCTGCCCTGTTGAGGTTATAGATCAGAGAGGAGACACAATAAACAAGCAGACAAGTAGATAAAATAATTTTAAATTATGGTAAGCAGTTTGAATTTACAGTATTGTAAATTGCATTACAGTTAGCCTGTCTTATTTATTGCTATGTTCAAGAAGGTGGTTTTCAGGCAGGGACAAAGTGATAATATTCCTTCCACCTGAACCATAGATATGGCCGTGCTTCAGGCTATTAGAATTCACGGCTGCACCTCCAAGAATTGGGATATTGCAAAGAGAGGAATAGAACTTTCAAACTGGTGGAAATTGCTTTTTTGAGCATCTCTTGAAATGCCACGAGTTTACCTTCTTACCCCTTAGGAATGCGGTTGTTGGAAAATTAAAACTGGCTTTGTTGGCTCATTTTGATTGGGGTAATGTGGATTTCGTTGTTGTGGTTCTTTTTTTTCATAAAGTCTGTTAGACAGTGAAAAAGAGAGAGAGAATTAGGAAAGAGACCAAAACAGAAGCTGCAGTGTCTTTTGTAACTTAACACTGGAGTGACATACATTACTTCTGACATATTGCATTGGTCACACAGACCAATGCTGACACAATATGGGAGGGAGACTATACAAGGGTGTAAATACTGGGGTGGGGGAGATTGTTGGGAGTCATTTTAGAGATGGCTACCACAGTGCGTGTAGGAGTAATTTAAAATTATCTAGTAGCCATATTAAAAGAAGTGGAAAAAAGTGGCATTAATTTGAATGATCTATTTTATTCACCCAACATATTCAAATATTTCAACATGTAATCAATGTAAAATTATTGAGTTTACATTTTTTTGTATTAAGTTTGAAATCTGTTGTGTTTTACACTTACAGCTCATCTCAATTTAGACTTGCCACATTTCAAATGTTCGATAGCCAAGTTATTTCTACACATGTGATCTTTTTTATTTTTAATTCCAATTGGAATATGATATTATATTAGTTTCAGGTGTACAATATAGTGATTAGACATTATATAGCTTACAAAGTGATCACCCTGATAAACCTATCTGACACTATACATAGTTATTACAATACTATTGACTATATTCCTTATGCTGTACTTTACCTCCCCACGACTATTCTGTAACTACAAATTTTTTCTTCTTAATTCCTTCTCTTTTTCATCCAATTCTCAACTCCCTCCTATTTGGCAACCATCAAAACGTTCTTTGTATCCATGAGTTTGTTTCTGTTTTGTGTTTTATTTTCCTTTTTGGATTCCACTAATAAATGAAATGGTGTGGCATTTGTCTTTCTCTGATGTGGACCCTCTAGGTCCACCCACGTTGTTGCAGATGGCAAAATCTCATTCTTTTTTATAGCTGACTAATATTGTGTATATGTGCCACCTCTTCTTTAGCCATTCATCCATTGATGGACACACAGGATGCCTCCATATCGTGGCTACTGTAAATAATGCTGCAGTGAACATACAGATTCACATATCCCTTTGAATTAGTGTTTTGGGTTTCTTTGAATAAATATCCAGAAGTGGGATTACTGGGTCCTTTTTTGTCTCTTGTTACAGATTTTGTTTTAAAGTCTATTTTATCTACTATAAGTATTGCTACCTCAGCTTTTTGTTTGTTTGTTTCCATTTTCATGAACTATTTTTTCATCCCTTTACTTTCAGTCTGTGTGTGCCTTTCGATCTGAAGTGAGTCTCTTATAGGCAGAATATGTAAGGGTCTTATTTTCTTATCCATTTAGCCACTCTATGTCTCCAATTAAATTATGTATTTTTAAAGTTCTATAACTTAGATTTTATATTTTTACAGTGAGAGAAAATAGTTTACCATGTATTAAGTAATTCTACAGAAAAACAATTTTAAAATTCTCTGTAAGATGATATGACATAAAAAGAATAAAAGTCCAATCACTCATGGATCTGAGAGGAAATGGAAAAAAAATGAATAAAGCAGGACAAGATTTTTCAATATTTATTTCAATTACGATGATTCTATTTTAACATTTCATTAACAAGAGTCACTTTTGGTACTCAGAATTAGGAATATGAAATATTTTGTCACAAAATTGATTGTTTCTTGCTCTTACATTTACATGTAATGCTGAGAATTTCTGAGTTTCCTGGAATTTCTATTAATGTTTTTAGATATTCCAGTAAAATATTAAAGTGTTAAAGTTTCTGATGATAATGCAAGTTAAATAGATTTCAACCTAAAAAATTTCAAAATTTTCCTTTGGTTTATAATGCTTTGTTTTCAAGTGTCATGCACACACTACTTTTTTTCTATAAATATTTTAATTTTTTTTTTTCTAAAAGGACTGTATAACCAAATTTCCTTATAGGCTGTGATAAGAAATAGTTAATGAAATAAGATAGTACTATATAAGATAGTATAGTACTATAAGATCGTATAGTACTATACGATTTCTTAATAGTAATGTTTTTGTTGTTAACAC
>NW_006437736.1:1405218-1413244 GCF_000325575.1 Pteropus alecto
GGGTTGTTGGTGCTCTCCTGGTGTAGGTGAGCGTTGGTTGCTGTTTGTACATCAGGGGGAGGAGACTGACTCTTGGGCTGATTATTGGTTGTGAGGACTGGCCATGATCAGTGGAGGAGCTGTTGTGCAGGGCTGACTCTACAGAGCAGGAGTCACTTTAGCATGGCTCTAGTGCCTGCCTGGTCAGCCCTTTGGATGCGTCATTCTTAGATGTGACCCCATGTGGTCCTACAGCTCCGACTGAAGCTGGCCACTGGGTGTGCAGGCTGGGGCCTCCTAGGAGGGGCCCTGCCACTGGTCAAGTTCAGCTGCAGCCTGCGCCCTGCCTGGGGCCACCCAGCATGAGCCACCAAGCAATAGCAGATGGCTGCCACCCACACTGGGCTTGGATGTACCTCAAGAGGCCAAGCTGCAAACCAAGGCCAACTGCTGCTAGTGCCAGGCTTGGGGCTGCTCAGCAAGAGGTATGGGGCATGCTGAGGCCAAATGCTGCTCGTTTGAGTTTTGTGAACCTTTGGGAGATTTTAGGGAAGTCTGCAGCATGAGCCAAGACAGGCTGTTTATGTGGAAATGGCTTGGGTGGGCCTACTCATTGGGAGGGGTGGGGTCTCAGGCTCAGGGAATCACCAGGGCGGGGCTACCAGTGTTAGCCAGGTTTAATGGAGACTCAGATATGGCAGCTGCTTGCGTTTGCAAGCTGGGCAGATGAGGGCTCAGCAAAGGAGCAATGCCCTCTGCCAGCAATTCTATCTAAGAGAAGGCTGCCCCTCCAGCCCTCACCCCCAAAGCCCGGTTCTACTCCAATGTCCCTGGCACTTCCCAAGCTGCTGCCCCAGCGCTGGAGCTCAGAGCGAAGGAGTCAGTCACCAAGCAAGTCCATGTGCACCGGCCCTCAAAAGGAGTGTCTGTAACTCCAGATAGCCACAGACTCCACTGGTGTTCACAGCCAGATGTTGTGGGGAACTTCTCTTTCTGGCACTGGGCACCTGGGCTGGGGAACCCGGTGTGGGGCTGGGACCCTTCACTCTCCCAAGAAGACACTGCAGCTGAGATATTTCTCCAGATTCTCAACCGCCACATGAGGTTGTGGGACCAGCCTGTTTTGCGTCATTTCTCCTCCTACCAGTCTTGATGCGGCCTCTTCTGTGTGTCCCCAGTTGTATGATGTCTGTTCAGCTGGACCTCAGGCGACTCCCAGCGATGGCTATTCTGTAGTTTAATTGTGATTTTGATGTGGTTTTGAGAGGAGGCCAGCATAGCATTTACCCATTCTGCCATCTTGACCAGAAGCTCTCTACACATGTGCTCTTGTCTGAATGAACCCAAAGGGTAGATTTTCCCACTTTGTAAAGGTTCATTCTCTATTTCACCCAAATGATGGACTTATTTATTGGTTTACTTGGTATTCCAACTAAACCATCTGCCAATTTTCTCTTTTATAAATTGCAAGGGTGATATTTTGTACGAGGAAGCCCTTGGGTTTTCAGCACATTTGTATTATATTTTTGACCTTTTTATGCCACTTGTACAAAAATTTGTCAGGAACAATATAAGAATTGCAACAGCAATGACTGATATTGGCCTTTGACTCAGTGGAGGGAAACTAATTATGTGGAGAGAAACCAATTATGGGCTAAACTGCAGGGGCTCAGTATTAATCCCCACCCTGCCATAGGCACTTACACAGAACCTGCACCTTAGCACAGCTTGGGGGCTGGTGTCAGAAGAAATCATGTCCCAATAAACCAGACCACAATTCCAAGCAGAGCACAAGAGCCATGTGCTTTGGTCTCTGCTCCTTTTAACGGATATTTTATGACTTGAAAGAATTTTGGGGGGAGTTGGATGAATTGCCCTCTGTTATGAGAAACAGGAAATTAAAAGTCTTTTCTATGCAGATGACATGGTTTTATTGTCACCAACCAGGAATGGCCTCATTACTGTCAGGAAAAAATGGCTCAGGATGAATCGCTCCAACCCCTCAATTGTCATTTTTGGCAGATGTCCTCCAACATTGAGTTGGCTTTTATTCAACAACCTATGAATCACATTCATTTAGTCACTTAAGGCTACATTTTCCTACTAAGCCATTTGGGGGACTCACCAGGAGATGACATTTGCTTAACATTAGGTGTCTGTGGGTGCAGTATTAGGGTTTCCCCAAGGCCTTCTTTGGAGATTTGTAAAATGTACTTTGAAAAAGTTTTTAAGCTAAAATGATCATGGCTTAGCTTGATGGACTAGGACATTATTTCTTGGTATGGGAACAGATATAGAGCTGTTCCCTTAAGGAAAACAGGTTTTCCCCACAGGTATTCTTAGAGGCATTCCCGTAGGGTTTCCTACAGGCCTTCTCGCAGGTTTTCCCATAGGTATTCTCACAGGTATTCTTAGAGGTATTTCCATACGCTTTCCACAGGTATTCTCCCACGCATTCCCCAGGTATTCCCCCAGGTATTCCTTTAGCTTCCCTTTCTGCGAGGTTGACCACTTGATTGATTGTTAATGCACATAGGTCTCCCCTCAGCTGGGAACATAGACTGTCTGTGCAGTAGGCTGCTTCTTACTAGAGACTAGATAACTTCAAACCATCTGTTATCCACATGACATCTCTGAGGAGATGGAGAGAAACACATTCCTCAGAATTCCCTGATGGAGGGAGCTGGGTCTTGCTGAGGCTTGCGTGCTGTTTTCCTTAAGCAAACACCAAGCCAGGAAAGGCCCATATCTCTTGAGCAACTGGGAAGTTTTCCAAGTTTTTTAGTCACTGTCATGCTGACCACTTATAGGTGGTCGTGTTTCTGTTTTCTCTGTGGCTCCAGGGAAGCTAAGTTTAAAAAAACTCATTTGGCCTCTTGGATCTTAGACGGTGCTGGACCTCCTTTCCCTCCCCCTGGTTTCTTGATCTGTTTATTCCTTTAAAGTATGTGCTGGGTTGTCTGTGCTCAAATAAGCCTCCTTCAGCCTTTTTTGGGGGTGAGGCAGATATGTAAACAAACACTGATATGAAGCATGGGACGGACAGTCCCCCTATCATCCTAAAACAGCTAATGAGTATTGTAAAGGATAAAAACTCAGGTCTCCTGACTGCCTAGCTGGTGTTTTTCTTTCAGATCACAAACTAGACACATGGGTTTAACAAGAAGAGTTTAGCTGTTATGGAGGCAACAGGCAGAAATCCTGGATAAAAGGTAACCAAAGAGTTTTAGAAACACTGGTGAATTTCACACCCAGGCTGCTGAAACCTGAGGGACCTCAGCAGAGACAAAGGAGAAACTGGCCATGGGGCACAGGGGCACAAAAATCAGCTGAAGGAGAGCTCTTAGCAAAGAACTGCAAACTACGTGAGGAGATGGATGTTGTCAGAAATGCGGGGCGGCCCAGCCCAGAGGAGACGGTGTACCCCCAGTCATGCTCACCTGGAAGCTGGCCAGGGGTAGGGGCTGGAGTATTCCTGGCAGAGGGAACAGCCTGGGCAAAGGCCTGGGGGCAGGAGGGAGCCTGAGAGGCTTGGGGAAAGGTGAGAAGTTTAGGGTGGCTGCAGTCTTTGTGTGTTCTCTCGTGTGCTTGTATATGCATGGGTGTGCATGTGTGTTTACACATGTACTTGTGTGTATGTGTATGGTGTGCGTATGCAAGTGTACACTTGGGTACAGGTGCCAAGCCCAAACCTTTCAGCCTGGCAAATAAACTCTTCTTTATCTGCCTTCCGCCTCTGCTTCTATCTCTGCTCTAAATCTGCCTGAGGGAATTGTTGTTTTTAAACGTGCAGCATATCTATTGGTGCCTTTCTTTGCCCTCCTTGGCTAGGTCAGGTCCCCTCCTCTGTGTCTTTCAGCTCTCCACACTTCCCACTGGTAAAATAAAATAAAATAGAGGCCAGGCTGGAAAATCCTCCAAGCAGACAAAAGCATTTAATCCACGGAAGCGAAACGAAATCGAGCTTATTTCATGAACATAGGTGACACTTGACTTAGATTATTTCTTGTAAATATCTCTTCCTAAAATAGTAAATACATCTTCCTAAAATAGGAAAAGATAATCTCTTTGAACCAATCCCCTGCCATCTGGAAACCCCCCAATCGCTGCAAAGCTTGCACGACTTCCTCGCTTTCACTGTGTAAACCGTCTACAACTTCATGCTTCTCAGCTTCAGACCAGTTTTGGGTTCGAAGTCTGTGTTCACGAACAGTTTGTTTCTCGCTCAATAAAACATTCACAACAAGCAGAGCTGTCTGAATGTCCGACGCCTCTATTACAGTTTCCTCGCGGAGTGCCTTGCACCGTGAGGCCCTGGGAAGCAAGGTCTGTGTGGCTCCTTGTCTTTCACGCCGCACACCTAACATGGTGGCTTGCACACGACAGGGGCTCAGTGAGGGTCTGCCGAATGACAACACGTGAGTTAGCACATCAGTTAGTATTTTGTTCGACTGCGTTGTCACAGAATACAGAAAAGGAGCCTTAAAATCATAGACGTGTTTTTTTCCTGTCGCGTAAGTGGAGTCCCCGAGTTGTCAGGCCAAAGCTGTGTCGGCAGATTCACTATAGCCACGTCAACTTGTCTCAGTACCAGCTTCGTCCTCGAGGTTACCTCACAGTCCAAGCTAGCTGCTGGGGCTTCAGGCATCGAGTCTGAATTCCAGGTGGAAGGGAAAAAGGACTAGTCTCTCAGCTCAGTCAGCCCCCTTCTCAAGAGCTTTCCTGGAGGGAATCTGACCTAATGACTTTATCTGTTGTCTCATTAAACCTCCCTTCTTAGTTGAAAGCAGGGCTAGGAAATGCAATCTTTAACCCGGGAACATTGCCACCCGTAATAAATTAAGGCTCTGTTGATAACAAGAAGGAAATCAGGAATATGGGGCTCACAACCAGTAGCCTGCACTACAGCTCGTCATTGGAAGCTAAAATGAGCGAGTCCTCTACAAACCCGGAGAAAGGAAGTGAGGTGGCCTTTTTTGGTGACAGACTTAATAATGAACACATGACACGCTGAAGCAGAGAAGTGTAAAAGCGATTTAACAAGACACAAAGCCTGTAACCTGTTAAGGTGTGTTAGTGTGAAAGGGTCGGTCAGCCCCTGGGACCCAGGGAAGACCATCGCGGTATAAATGTTGAGGGCGCCTCTTCCTGACCGTTGGGGGTCAGGGAGTGGGGCAGGAGGAGAATTTAGCAAGTGGACTCTGGTTATTTTGGTACCACTGGGAACACCACACCCTTGAGATGGGTGTGTAACCGATCGTATATGAATCCAAGTCTCCGTCACTATCTTGGGGTACGAGTTGCTATAAAATTAAACAGCTCAAACCCTCGGCTCACAAAAGCGACCATGCCAGCATTCACATAAATGAATGTATAACATACATGGCAGGTGATAAATGCTATGAAGGGAAAACTAAGCAGAGGAAGGTGATCAGCGTGGGAGGAGAGGTGCCAGGAAAGCATCCCAGGAAGAATGAGAGCATAGGCATCAGGGTGCTGGTGTCCTTACCCCAGCTCGGCCGTTGACTTGCCTGCATGTGGCTACATCACTGGGACTCAGTTTCCACCTCCGTGGAATGGGGGCATTGGACTGGTGCAGTGATTGACAGCATGGATCATTGAGTGAGTGCTTCTCACCTTTGAATCCCTGCTCAACTCTTCACTGAGCAAGTGACTTGATCTTTCTGAGCCTTGGTTGCTTTGTCTGTAAAATAGGGATGAGGATAGGTATGTCTCGAGGTGGCTCAAATGAGACAGTGCAAATAAAGTGCCTGCGCAAAGTAGGTGCACAATTGATAGCGGTTTCTTCGTCTGCATGTCCCGCTGGACCAGGAAATGCCATGCTTTCTTGATAATCTGCCTCCAGCCGTCACTGCTGCCAACTCCAGACTCCCTTTTGCAGGCTGTCTCCCTGGTGACAGTTGCTATGATTGTCTCAAAAGTTCAACGGCTACCACCCATCACGCAGAGGCCCTGTGCACTGCTGTCTGGAGTCCCTTTAACCCACAATTTATTAGGTTTGTTGTCCCTCATGACTTCTCAAACGAGCCCATAAATTAGAAATATTAGTAACATGTCCCCGGGTCTTAAAATGGTAACTTGTGTTACGGGGTCCACTTATGGACCAATTATGATCAATTGACATTTCTGTCTGCATCACCATCCATCAGGGCACAAATGGCTCTCGTCCTGGTGCTCTGGGGGTTGAAGGGAGACATCTGCTGAGGGGTGGAGGGTTATGTAGCTACAGGGATCAGAGTCCTTGCTTCTTCTGCACCCATAGGCTCCATCTATTCTCAGGTGTATCACTTAGATATGCTTCATGTCCTGTTGCTCACCTTCTGCATTCTAGAGCTTTCTCTGGGTGGGTGATCATTCATTCATTCATTCATTCACTCCTTCCTTCTGTCTTACTTGCCTTCTCTCCATTCTTTGTTGAATGCGTACTGAGTACCTCTTACTTCTTTGAATAAGTCTGTAATTGTATCAGTAGTGATGACAAAGGATGATGATTAAAAAAAAACCCTCTGTTTTTGAGTATCAATATGTGCTAGATTTTCCAGAGAAGGAAACAAGCAGTAAAATAACTTGTCCAAGATCAGAGAGGTTAGTTGACTTGTCCAAAGCCACACAGCAAAGGAGAGGAGCCAGGGAACTTTGGATAAGTTACATCAACACTGTGCTCTAGTCTGTTCTTCCATATAGTGGGTTTATTGAGAGAACCCGTGTCACAGTGCTGCTGTGAGAATTGAACACAAAAGTTTTCAAATGATGTTCAGCCAATGACAAGTACTCAGGATGCAGTAGCTGCTTCTATCTGCTCATTTAGTTGAAATCTCCTAAAAGCCTCATGAGGAAAAGGAGACCCAGAGAGAATCTTGCCCAAGGCCACCCAGCAAAGAAATGACAGGGGGTGGGATTCGAACCCAGGTCCACGTTGCTCTAGAGCACCGCACTTCAAAACCGCTTTACCTTCCAGTTCTCATCCTGAAAACCAAAGCCGAAAGTGGCTATTAACAGACACGCAGGATGAATCAGTCTAAAGATCTAACATACGGTGTGGTGACTGCAGTTAGTAATATCATAATAAACACTGGACATTTGCTAAGGGAGTAGATTTCAGGTGCTCTCATCTCTCTCACACGCGCAGTAACTATGTGAGAAGATGATATATTAATTAGCTTGACTGCGATAATCATTTCACTATGTATATAGTGAATTTAAAAAATAAATTTAAGATGTGGTTCCATAGTGTAGTGGTTAGCACATCTGCTTTACACGCAGAAGGTCCTGGGTTTGAGCCTCAGTGGACCCACAGTCCATGGTCTATGGCTGTGCCACCCTGAACAAGCCCGATGTCTGATCTTGGAAGCTAAGCAGGGTCGGGCCTGGTTAGTACTTGGATGGGAGACCACCTAGGAAGACAAGCTGCTGAAGGCATAAAAAAAAAGATGAAAAAAAAATTTAAAAATAAATTTAAAAAAGGACAAAATATCCTGTGTGGTTTCTTCTGTGGAAGGTTAGATTACTCTCCATCCTCTCACCCACCAAAATTAAGGAAGATTCCCTGGAGGAGGTGACTTTGGGGTAGAACTGAGAGAAATTACCTGCTTGGCAAGGGATGGGGGGCAGTGCCACACGGTGGCTAAGGACACAGGCTATCAAGTTAGACAATCCCAGGTTCACTTCTTAATTCTGCCACGTACCAGCTATGTGAGATTTGCCTGGTGATGTCTCTGGGCTCAGGGTCCCTCATCTCTTAAGTGGAACAAGGGAGGCCTGTGTCACAGGCTTATTGTGAGTATTAAATGAGGCGACATGAGCAGAGCACAGTGCCCGGTGCCCAGTCAGTCCCACTGGAGGCATGCTGTTATTACTTCCGAGGGTGCACAGGGTGGGTGGCTGTGTTGTGGCAGATGCTGTGACTGCTTCCCCGCTGCTCACTGCACCCTTGTCCTGTCGAGCGATGGCACTTCAGTTTGGGACCTGGGCTCAAACTGGCCCAAACCGAACACCTGCGAATTATCCACACCCTTTTGCCCATATC
>NW_006437736.1:1413266-1419615 GCF_000325575.1 Pteropus alecto
ATTCCTGTGGGTTAGATCTTTCAGCTATGTCTGGGGTCCTACCACTTCCCACCACCTTAGCTGCCCCCTGGGGTGAGCCAGTGTGTCTCCGCCTGGGACAGCAGCATGCAGTTCCCTGCTTTTCTCCTTTCCTCTCCCGTCCATGCTCCATACGGCCACCATATCTGGTCTCCTTGCTCAAGCACCTGCCCTGACCCCCCTGAATCCTGAGGAGAACCAATGGCCTATGAAGCCTTGTGAAATCTGACTCCATGGCCTCTGTGCTCCAGCTACACAGACTTCTTGGAAGTTCCTTTGAACACACCGGATGCACACACATCTCTGCATTTGCTGTTCCCTCTGCCTAGAATGCTTTTCCCTGCACAACCTCATGGCTCACTCTTTCATTCCTTCTAGCCTGCTCAAACACCACTTTCTCAACCAGCCTTCCCTGCTGAGCCCTGCTCTTAGCCCCCGATCCTCTTTTCCTTTTTCTATAGTACTTAGCCCCTTCTTACATGCAATATAATTTAATTATTTAGTATGTCTATGGCTTAGAGCTTATTGCCTATTCCTCCTGCCAATTGGATTGCAAAGAGTTGGGATATCCATTTGTTCATGGCTGCATCCCAAGCATCTAGAACAGTATCTGGCACAGTAAATATTTATTGATCAAAAGAAAGAAAGAAAGTCTCTTGAGTCTGATGGGGTGGGGCCAGGGCTGGAGCGGGAGATGAAGAGATGTGCTGTCAAACTGACATTTGTTAGACACCAACTCTGTGACAGATCTTCTGGGAGATTTAGTCTTTACCACAAACAAGGGAGGAAGATACAACGTGCCCATTTTACAGATGAAGAAACTGAGGCATGGGGAGGTGATGTCACCTGGCTTAGGTACTTACATCTAGATTCAAATTTGGGTTTGTGTGTCTGCCTAATGCCATCTCCTTGGGTGAGGCCAACTTGTCACTGAAGCATAAATATGCTAAATATAAAGAAAGTTAGAAAACTGTGTCTTATGCTTAACACAATTTTGCTATAATTAAAATAGTATACTAATTTTTAGAAGGAACAGAGAATGAATCACATTTTTTTCTTTTTGGTAGAATTTTTCTGACAAGATGATATAATGGTATGCTTCACTTATTAGATTTTCATGGTACAGCTATAAAGAGGGT
Source organism: Pteropus alecto (assembly GCF_000325575.1). NCBI lineage: Eukaryota > Metazoa > Chordata > Mammalia > Chiroptera > Pteropodidae > Pteropus > Pteropus alecto. The sequence continues at coordinate 1,414,424 of NW_006437736.1, forward strand.
CATTTTTGCAGAAATGCTTGAGGGCTTGCTTCTCTTAGTACCTTGAAATTTAAATTATTCTCTTTTGAGGTACTTACTCATTATCCTCATTGACTTCCTCTTTGTTAATTATCAACAGGTCTAACTCTTTACATAGTACTAATAACTAGCAGTTTTTGAGGGCTCACCATGTGTCAGGCTCTTCGTGTATATGATGGATTTATTTTTACTGCAGCTCTACTTGGTAGGACATACTATGCATGTCCTACTAAGGACACAGAGGTCAAGTACCTTGCTTAACCTCTGGTGGTACCACTAGTAAGTGGAAGACTAGGGACTTGAACTGCAGAGCCTGCTTCTTAACCACTCATTTGTCAAAGATCCTGTGCGTGATTAGAGCCATGCTCCAATACAACTTTCGCTGATCTCATGAAATCCTGCCTCGTTTGTGAGATTTTCATTTTCAAATGAAATTAATCTGCATTTCATGTGCACAGCACCATGGGATGCGAATGTCCCATAGTCCATAAGGTTGACTGGCGACTGACCCAATGGTGTGAGGAGCCGTGACAGACACTGGTGTGAAATGGGGTAGGACATTCAAGCAAGGATGCCTTTATGAGGGGGTCAGTTCTTCGATGATTTTTATTTTTGTCCGTGGGGGAAATTGGGTGGGAACTGCTTTAGGGGCAAGTAAACTCACAGCTGTGTGTGTAACGTGAGGGCCTAGGTCTCCCTTCAGGATATTTCCGGGATTCTTTCTTTCCTGACAGTCTGAGGGGGTGGGGCCAGGGCTGGAGCAGGAGATGAAGAAGGTGCTGTTAAGCCGACATTTGCTGGACACCAACTCTGTGACAGACCTTCCGGGAGGTTTAATTGGTCTTTACCACAAACCAGCGAGGGAGATACAATGTGCCCATTTTATAGATGAAGAAACGGAGGCATGGGGAGGTGAAGTCACCTGGCTTAGGTACTCACATCTAGATTCGAATTTGGATTTGTGTGTCTCCCAAACCCAGATTTTCCCCATTGTGCTGCCTCCTTGCTAGTACGGACAGTTTAGTTGAGGGGACCACTGGCGGGGTTGGGCTGAGAGGCAGCCAGGGTGGTGGCAGTGGTAAGACGTGGGACGCTGGGCCGGCAGGAAGTGACATGGCCAGTATCCGCTCCCATGCGCTGCCTCCTCATCCCTCCAATCCCTTATATTTGGAAGCAGACTTGTTCTCTAGGAACAAACAGGGAGGATGGCCCTCCGATAATTCGATCGCTGCCACTTAGAAACGCCGGAGAATAAATATGTCGCCCCCCTAATTCAGAGGCTGCAACAAGTATCTTCTCCGCCAACTCCAGAAATGCGGAGCTGGCTGGCTGGAGGAGCGCCAGGGTGAGGCATAGGGGGGTTTCCGCGGAGCCCCGCGGGACAAAGGGGGCGGGGGTCCTGATTCATGCACCAGTCACACATGGGGTGCTCCATCACAGGACTAGGGGTGAATAAACCCGAGGAGCGTCTGTCCTCTCCGAGCCCACGTGCGGGGCTCGTATTGCTCAGCCCCGGCTGGCCACCTCGCGGCCCAGACCCCGGAGGCTGACGTCCAGGAATCGTTGGCGAGGCGGCCACATACGCCCCCCCAGCCAGTCTCCTGAGGCCGGGAAGCCTCCTTCTCTCCCTTAGTTTCCCTAGATGGTTTGGGAGGCGGGGTGGGTGGTCAACATCATTCTTTAGGGCCAGATCCTTTGGCTGAAAAATATGAAAGATGCACCTCACCCTGCCCCGCCGCACCCCCTCACCCTGCCCCGCACCCTCCCTCCACTGCAGTGGCAGAGTGGCTGTGGGCCCATCCAGAGCCTGTGGAGAGAAGGAAGAGGTTCACCTTGGGGTGACAGGGATGGGTGGGGGGCCTGGGTTCTCACGACTTCTCCCCTGTAAGGCGTGACCTGTACAATGAGAAGGCCCTGGTTGTGGTGGGTGGGGGCTGCAGGTGGCAGAGGTAACCCGTCCTGTGGGAACGCAAGTGGCTAGGCTCCCGAGACTGGCATTGGACTTGGGACTTCCCTCTGCCATCCTCCACCCTCTTCCTCATCCCGGGCTGTGACTTCCTTCCGAGTCCCTTCGTGGCCCCCTCCAGCCTCCCCATCCTGTGCTCAGACGACCCTTTAGGACTCTGGGAAATCCTTTGGAGGTCCAGTGGATTCTGGAGGAAATGGAAATGATTATTAGTAACGTTACTAAATTATTAAATAAATGATTATTAGCTTAAGGAAAAGGCTCCATCTCATCAGTAACCCAGGAAATGGGAATTTAAATGACAGGATACCTGGAAAGTGTATCACACAAGGGAGGGATGTGGACAGAATGCTTCTGAGGCAGCCATCTTGGTTCATTTTCAATTTGTTATTCAGCATGTAACCCTCTGGGCATATCTCAAGATGTAAATGATTCAAATTTTGTATTTTCAAAATACTGGAATACCGTAACACCAAACATGGGCGTTTCGATCACTGGTGGTCAGTCCCCAAGCACCGGCTTGGTGCCGGGCTGCTCTGGAGCCCGAAGGCAGAGTTGAGGACGTCATCTCACAGTCTCGAGCAAGCACACACATGGGAAGAATCCACCCCGCTCGTGGCACAAATGGGGGGCCGGCCTTGGAGAGGGGTCGGAGGGACCTGAAAGGGTATAGCCTGGAGTCACGTGGCCAGCCGATGCACTTGGCCTTTCTCAGACTCGGTGTCATCCATCATGTGTGAAATGAGGGTCTTCATGCTTACCTCAGACTGTGAACCCCAAAGAGAGTTGAAGATTCTTTATAAACTGTAATCATTGCTCAGCAGTGAAGCTTTTATGTGCAAGTGTGTGGAAGAGGCAAGCTTGTGTGGTGGCGGGAATTAGATGTCCACAGGTCTGGGAGGGACCCCGTGCTGGCTCTGACTCCCGGTCGTTGCGTGACCTTATCCCCAAGGCATTTAATGTCTTGCTGTTCCTTGGTTGGTAGACGCGTCACTTCCATCTCTGCCTCAGTTGTCACATGGCCTTTTCCCTGCCTGTCTGTCTCTTCTATTCTTCTAAGGTGATTTGTCCTATTAGATTAGGACCTATCCTAACGATCTTAACTCAAAATTATATTATTTTCAAATAAAGTCATAGTCACAGGTACTTGGAGTTATGACTTCGACCTACCTTTTTTTTTTTTTTGTGGGGGACACAATTCAGACCATAACAGTAAGTAAAGCACCCAGCTTGGTGCCCGCACCTTGTAAGTATTCAATAAATATTAGCCATTGTTATGACTTCCGAGGCTCAAAGTAGACCAAGTACACAGTCTCTTTGCAAATGATAAACCACCAGGCAGAGTTATAATTGGCTATTGGTATTTTCCTTATTTATATCAGTCGGAGGCACCTTCAGACAGAGGCGGAAGCGACATGAATAACCACGTGCAGGTGTTAGCTACGGAAAGGTGGCAAAGGAAAACATACCCAGGCAGGTGGTATCCACCCAGAGTTGGTGGCCGCCTGTGGGACAAATGGCAGACACACTGGGAGCAGGGCTCAGAGCCTGGGCAGCTCAGGCAGGGCCAACCCGGTGCAAGGTTGGAGAGGAAACAGCCATCTCTCGGGCCTGGGTCCTCACAGCCAGGACCCCTTGATTACCCTGCGGGGCCCCAAAGTCCTGTTGTCTCTATTCCCAAATAGATCCCAATCCACACTTCCTTCCACCTCCACTGCAGCTGCTCTTGTTCGAGCCGCCGTCTTACCTGGACGACCACGAAAGCCTCCTCCCCTGCCCCCCCGCTTCTCCCCGTGCTCCCCTCCCCAGCCATTTCTTAACACAGCAGCCAGTCTGCTCTTTTAAATACCATAAGTCAGATCCTGCTTACACGCTCTGAAGGCTTCTTGCGCTCCTCCACGACCGACATCCCTACCGTTGCTCCCCGAGCTCTTCCTCCCTGTTCCTTTCAGTTCCTCCAACTCGCCAAGCCTCGTCCTGCCTCAGGACCTTTGCACTTGCCACCTACGCGCCGTTCGTGGTCTTGGCCTGTCTCGCTCTCTCACCATTCATTCCTATCTCTGTTCGGGATCTGCCCCGCCCACGCATGGGAAGGAACTCCCCGCCCCAGGCCCCGCCTCGCCTTTTCCACTTTCATTTTCATTCTGATACTTAACCTGGATCTGAAATTATCTTCTACTTTTTTTTTTTTTGTATTTTCTTGTGTGTCTGTTCCCGCTAGTGGAACGTAACGGGCACAAAGAGACAAAGAATCACGAGTATATGGTTTACTTCTGTATCTTGCGTGCCGGGAACAGGGTATAGACTACAACAGGGGCTCAATACGATTTGTTCCAGGGATGAGAAACGGCCCTGGGAGCACTGGGACCTGGAATGTGTGGGGGAGCAGCCATCGAGGAATGCGGCCCTTCTCACCGTTCACGCCTCGGCCCCCAGTTTTGATAAACAAACCTCTGCCTCGTTCCTGAAACCCAGTCCCTACTTCCTCGTCCCATTCTTTCACTCCCTCGTTCATTCAGAAATCTGCGAACACCTGCATTGTGCCGTGTGCTGTAACAGGTGCTGAAGAGGCAGTTTTCAAAAGCTCAGGAGGGACGCGCAGAGAGAAGGCATCTACCCAGACCTGGAGTGGGAGGAAAACAGGGAGGGCTTCCTGGAGGAGATGACCCCTAAGGCTGCATCTTCAAGGATGTGCACAAGTCGGACAGGCAGGAATGGAGGGGAATGGAGTGTGGGAAGGTGCGGCCACCAGGCAGCAGCCTAGGGGAACAGAGGAGGCAGAATGATACATAGAGGACACTTTCTCAGCATCGTTAGGCCTTGCACTAAGCCCCGGGCAAGGATGACCTCATCCGTTCATCTGGCAACCCTAGAGGCAGGTGCTCTACCATCCCCAAGTGGCAGGGAAGGGAACTGATGCGGAGAGAGGTTCAGTTATTTGTCCAAGGGAACACAGCTCATACATGCTGATCAGGCTCCAGCATGGGCCGTGTCACTCTCCGCCTGGTATACTTACTCTTCTGTCACTGGCAATGGCCTGACGGTACATCCCGAGTCCTTGCTTTGCATCCAGTTTTCCCACAGGGGGCCCCACTTCATTTTCCCAGGCACCCCAGGCCCCCCCTATTCAGAGATTCCAGAAGTCTTCCTGGTGGTTACAGCCTGACCGCCAGGCCTCTCTGATGCTCAGCTTTCCTGATCTTGTCAT
>NW_006437736.1:1419788-1425498 GCF_000325575.1 Pteropus alecto
GTAGACCTCCCTTATAATTCCGATGTGATGCTTTTGTTGGCAAGTGAGGGAAAGCCCAACTCAACCTGCCTTAAATAAGGAGCTTTCTTATCTCTAGTCACGGGTGCTGAGCCCTGCAGCTACCCTGCCTCCAGCAGGCGTTTGCTGTATCCAGGAACCTGTCTGTCTCCATCCTCATTGGACAGAGAGGGGGCTGGCTCAGTCTGCCCACCGAGGTCCTCTGCTCAAGGACACAGCCTTTGGAGGCGTTAAGGAGGGCCCACGAGATTCACACGCCCAGTAAACACCTCACCTCCCAGCCCTCACATTGCAAGAGACGCCCAGGACGAATGCAACAAGCTCACACCCCTTTGAACGCAGCCGCCACCAGAAGCCAGGACCCCAGGCCAGCACCAGGTAAGGCCACACAGGCGACCGCAGCACGGACTGGAGCAGTGGCCTCGGCCCTCCCTCTGGGAAGCTGTGGATCCCCCAGCACGTCACTTATCTCCCAGTGCCTCAATTTCCCCTTCCATAATGTGGGGCTATTCCAGAGCCCAGCTCTCAGGGCGGTTGTGTGAAGCCCTTACTTAGCAGAGGGCGACTCACACGGCAGGTTAGTTGTTTCTCTTTCTACCCCCAAAACCTCATGCCCCACTGCTCTCGGTGCACCCCTAATCAGACTCAACTTCACGCATCTCCCACCTCCCCAAACCAGTGGCACACCCAAGGCGGGCGGAGGCGGCAGCCTGCCCGGTGCCGGCAAGGAGGTCTGTGAAGCATTGAAAAACAAGAGCAAGACCTGCTTCCCATTATCACCAGGCACCTGCTGTTCTGGACAGCGTCAGCCATAATGTTCTCCTCCCTTCCGGAGCACACCGTCCCCCTTCTCCTGCCCGACAGACGCCACTGCCCAGACCCTTCCGTCGTGTCCCTTAGAACGAGCTGGCACTGTCGGCAGGGTCCCCGCACGCAGCAGCCTCCCCGTGCCGTCCCTCGGCCCTCTCGCTCTCACGGCGACCCGGAGCTCCCCTGAGCCCACACGTCCCTGGCGGCCTTTCAAGGAGGTTTACCCCTTTCCCACAGGCTCTGAGATTAAAACTCCCTGCCACCCCTTCTTCCTTGCAGTCACCTGTAGACCCTGAGTTTGGGTCTCAGAGTCCGAAGCTTTTGGCCCTTGCCATGTCTCCAATGTGAACCGGGTCCTCATTTGGGGGGATTTTAATATCTGCAGTGAGAATCCTTCCGATAACCCAGCCTCTTGGTTCCTTAGAGTCCTTTCCTCCCATGAACTTGTCCTCACCCCTACCTCAGCCGGTCACCCCCATGATTATACCTTGAACCTTGTTTTCACCCCTACCGCCCACCCAGGTCCATGCTTTAACCCACAGGTCCTGTCTTTCCCCACGCTGCCCGTGGTTCCCTGTGTCCGTGCTTCTGTGAGCTCACCCGGACTTCCTTCCACCCACATCATCGTCCTTTTACTGCCCCCTTCACCCATCATGCCCTCCACTCGCTCCTTAGATCCTGTGACCCATGAGTTCTCTCTGGGTGGTACCTGCTTGGCAAAACCCCCGGTCTGGGTTAAATCCGGCTTTCCCTGTACTCCACACCTGTACCCAGGTATTCCTTCACATGGACAGCCTCTAACTCCGGCCAGCCCCCCGTGTGTCTGCTAGCCACGTTTCCCCAGCCCAGTGTTTTTCAAACTCCAGGCTGAGATTCCTTTCTGGGTCATGAAATCAATTTAGCGGGTCCAATAAGCATTAAGAAAATGAGACAGAATAGAATAGAAAAGGTCAGAGCCCATCCAATGCAATCAGGTTAAATGCTGTTCTGTGAAATGTGTCGTATACTATGTTTTAATGCAAAATGTGTTTCTTACTGCAGAGAGAGGTCCAAAGAAGTTTGGGTTCAGAACTGGACTTTCCTAGATGACTGTTTCCTACTCACTCCTCTCACTCCTCCCTCATCCCAGGGATGCCCTTGCTTCCCACTTCACCGAGAAAGTTGTTGCCATGACGAGCCTTTCCACAGGGCCCCGCCTACTCAGAGGCTGGCCTTCCTTCCTACACCTTTGTGTGAACTGTCCTCCCACAGACGGCCAACTGCTCCCACCCTCTTGTTGCTCAAGGACCCGTCTCCCGCAGAGGCTCCCCTTCCTTTCCTGCCTTCCCAACGGCCTATTCTCTAGAATCGTTTCATCGGCCTACAAACAGGCGACAATAATAATAAAACATACCTGCCTCGATTCCGTAGTGGCTTCTGGATGTCGCTCCATATTTCTGCTCCTCTGGCCAGCAAACCCCCTCTAAAACTGTCTACCCGCCAACTCTATTTCCTCTCTCCCTTTCTGCTTGAACCCACCCCATCAGGCTCTTGTCCCCAGCCCACCCCAGGAGCTGCTCTTATTCGGGCCACCAGGGGCCTCTACCTTGCCACAACCACCAGTCAGTCCTCAGGCCTCATTTCCTTGATCCAGTTAATCAATCTTTTTCTTATCCTTGAGGTACTTTTTTTTCCCCCTTGGCTCTGGGATTCCACATTCCCCTTGCATCCCATCTCACCTGAGAGGCCAGCTTCCTGGATGTGTGACCTGCGCATTTGCTCCGAAGGCCCCGAGCTTCGTTAAAGGCTCTGCCGCTGCCATCTTGAAATTCTTAATGACGTCGAGCGAAACGTCCGGCATTTTCCTTTTGCGCTGTTATCTGTGAATGACGTAGCTGATCTGTTCGCTGGTGGCTCTTTCTGTCTTTTTTTGCTGGTTCCTCTCATTTTTCGGACTCTTCGTGTTGGAGGCCCCAGGGCTCAGCCTTCAAAGGATTGTCTTCTCTACTGAAACCTATTCCCTTTGTGATCTCATCTGGGCTTACGGCTTTGGTCACCATCTATGCTCTCATGTCTCCCAGGGTATTTTTGCTTTTGAAATGCAGACCTGTCCATTTGGCTGCCTCCTTGGGTCTCCGCTTGGCTGTCCAACAGACCTTTCAAACTGAGCAAGTCCCAAATGTAATTCCCGACTTTTTAAAAATCCCTCTATAGCTGTCCCCACCTCAGAAAATGATGACGCTATTTTTTCATATCCTCAAACTAAACCTGAAGAGTCGTTCCACGCTCTCCCTCCTTCGCTACCTACTTCGTAGGCATCAGCAATCCTGTTGGCTCTACTTTCAAAATACACTCAGATTGCGAGCACTTCTCATCAGTAGACAACTGTTACAATTTTGAAAAGTTTATTCATATGCCTTTCCCTGCACCCTTCATCCACATCCTAGCATCTCTGAAACGGCGATGTTTCTTAAAATCACCACTGGCCAGGCAGCAGTCACAATGTAGTTGTCACAGCCTGTATGTTCGAATCAGAACTTCCAGATCAGCTGTCAGCATCTGGGAAGAAAATCCCAAGGTGATGGTGAAGCGTTCTTTTAAGAAGTGCATTACACAGAGGCACTGAAGATGACATTCTGACAAGGACAGAAGTGATTTTGAGTCAAAAAGTTATTCTGAAGAGTTAGACTCTGGATATGAAGATATTTTAAGAGTACCTCAGCTAACTTATTTTGCATACATTTTCCTTTTTGTGTATTCACAAGTGCGATACAAAGCTATGTTTAAATAGTCTAAATAACTTTCAATAAATGTAAAATAAAATCTACGTAATATAAAAGCATCGTGGTACAGTTTAATTTGGCAGCATTTTTCTTGTTAGCGGTACATAAAAATCGTACATCTTACAAATGATGATGTGGTAGATCGGGAGTTGGCAAACTTTTAATGTAAAAGGTCAGGCGGTCAGTATTTTAGGCTTCCCAGGCCATAGAGTCTCTGTTGCAACTACGTCACTGCCTCTGTGTTGCAGAGCAGCCATAGATAGTCCCTAAAATGAATGTGGCTGCATTCCAATAAAACTTTATTTATGGAATTCAGATTTCATATAATTTTCACGTGTCATGAAATATTATTCTTTTGATATTTTGCAACCGTATAAAAATGTAAAAGAACCCACTCTTGGCTCATGGGCTATAGAAAAACAGGCCTGCAGGCTGCAGTTTGCTGAATCCTGTATTAAACGTGAAAGGTGGTAAAGCGAGTTTATAGATGGTGAGGCCGAGCCCATGGCGTCATTGAAATGTCTTGCTCTCGAGAAAAGGCTCCCAGATCGGGGAGCTCTTAGGCACTGCCTTCTTCAATTCCATCGGCCCCTTCGCCTTCTGCACGTGGACAAGCCAGAGCCAAGAGCGTTGTACAAGGTCAAGGTCCCACAGCGAGCCCTTGGCATTTCTGGGTCAGGGTGCTTGGTGTCATATATTGTTTTTCAAACACAATAATGGGTGTAAAAGTTCTGAGCACAGTGCAAGGCACGGACTGAATTCCGACTAAGTGTTTGTTACACCGCTGTCCAGCCTGGTCTCCCCTTTAGCCAACATCCCATCCTTCTGGTAGGGAAGGAGGTACCTCCTGCCCCAAGGCTGTGCGCCCCACCCAGCCCCACCCACACTGGGCCGCCGCCGGCCCCCATGCATCCAGCCAAGGGCTGAGCGGGAGACGTGTCAGAAGTGGGGTGTCAAGAGTGGGAAGAAAAGCTCAGCGACCTGCGCCAACAGCCCCGTCCCCTGCTCCCTGCCCCCTGCCCCTGCCTCCTCCGCTGGCCCCCTCCGCGTCTGCCCCCCCTGCCTACCCCCTCGGAAAGCTATTTGTGCTTCTTTAAGCCATCACCTCGGAGCCGCCTTCCTCCCTCACCTCTTTCTCGCTCACTCCGCGCTCTCTCTCTCCACTTAGTGGTTCATTTACTGCTCAATCTGTGATTAATTAAAACAATTTAAATAACTGTGCTGATGCTAAATTCATTTACAGCCACCTCCGCCGCGCATGGCTGCGTGAGCACAGGGGAACCGCGGTGCAGGCTCGTGCGGGCCGCCAGGGGGCGCTGTGGTCCCAGGTTTGGCCGCGACTGGCGGACCTGGCGTAGGGCTGATTCCTGTGCGAGGGAAAGGGTGAAAACGGCCCACTGTCTCCTCCACCCACCTTTTTTCTTCCACGTGGGCTCCCACAGTGCTCCGCAGTCCCCAGAAAACCTCTGGGCTAATCCAGAATAGGATGTGCGGGGAGAGTGACCTCCTGTCTCCTGCTGTGGATAGGCGGCAGGATATTACCTGGACACATTGGGCCCAGACAGCAGGATGGTCTTTGCAGAGGGCAAACGCAGGCTCCACTGTGTGAGCCAAAGACCTGCTGGTGGCCTTTCTTGCTGGGAGAAGGAGCAGAGGTACATGGCAAAAGCCCTGGCCTGGGTTCCTCCACCACGAGATGTGTCATCCCCAAATTCATGCCCACTCGGAATGTGACTTTATTTGGGAATAGAGTGTTTGCAGATGCAGTTTGTCAAGGATCTCAAGACGCGATCATCCTGAATTTAGGTTGTGCCCTAAATCCAATGGCTGGTGTCCTTATCAGAGGAGAGGACTCGGAGAGACCCACGTAAATAGAGAGGAAGGTCACGCGAAGACGGAGGCAGAGACTGGGGTGATGCCACTGCAAGCCAAGGAACCAGGGAATGAATGACCAGACACCGGAAGAGGCCGAGAAGGAGTCTCGCTGAGTGGCTCTGGGAGGAGCCTGGCGCGTAAGCCAAGGAACCAGGGAATGACCAGACACCGGAAGAGGCCGAGAAGAAGTCTCGCTGAGTGGCTCTGGGAGGAGCCTGGCGCTGCTAACGCCTTGATTTCAGGCT
>NW_006437736.1:1425661-1439700 GCF_000325575.1 Pteropus alecto
GACAAGGCAGTTTATTATCACTGTCCCCATTTTGCAGGGTCATACAGCCAGGAAGTGACAGAACCAAGTACCAGCCCAGGTCAGCCTGGATCCACATCTGGCCACCCTGCTGTCTACCTGCCACCATGCACCACGGCCTGCAGTCTCCTGAGATCTTGCCTTGAGAGCAATGAGACCCAGCACATGGAAGTTTGTTGGGTGGGCGAGGGACAGGCAGGCTCTCAGGATACTATCGGGAGGAGCAGGCTGGGTGGTGGGGCCAGGATGTCAGGAGGACACCAGGCATCTGGGCGTGCTCTGGTCGGGGGAGCACTGCTCAGGGCAGGCTGGCCCCACATGCAGAACTTCAAGCCTTGAACATGGGCTGGCTGCCCGCTGCTTATGGATTTACGTGGGATGAGATTGGAATGAGGCTAAGGGACCTTGGGCAAGTGACTTCAACCCTCTGGGTCTCAGTTCTAAGGGGGTGGGGTTATGATTTTGCCCTCAGGGGACATTTGGCAATGTCCAAGGACATTTTGGTTGTCATCCCTGGTTGAGGGTGGAGGCATCTGGTGAGTGGAGGCCAGCGATGCTGCTAAACAATTCCGTAGTGCACGGGACAGAGCCCACAGCAGAGAATTATCTGGTCCCAAATGCTAGTAGTGCCAAGGCCTTTAGTTCCTATTTTTCCTGCTCCTCTAACATGCCAGGTATGCTCCTTGGCCATTTGGTTCTGCAGGTATTTTCCTGGCCCACTCATTCTCTATCTTTTCTGTCTTTGCTCAAATGCTACCTTCTCAATGAGACCTATTATGACCACCTGCTTTAAAATTTCAACTCTGCCATGCCTCTCTTAATTCCTATCTTGCTTTTTAAAATAAATCCATAGCACACACTGCCTTCTAGAATCTTATGTATGTTATTTATTTCCTTTCCTTCTTGTTTATTGTCTGTCACCAACAAGGAATTCTGCTTTATTTGTTTATCTCACGGCTGGTGTATTTTTAGTGCCTAAATAATGCTTGGCACACAATAGATGCTCAATAAATATTTATCGAATCAAATGATGCCCTTTAAGTAGATTTCTAATGCACTCAAGTGAAAGAAGCTGATAGGAAAAAAAAATTGATTCGTTTGAAATGTGGTGCTGGAGGACAGCTTTACGGATGCCCTGGACCGCTGGGAAGATGAACAAGGGGTCCTCTTGCGAATTATGCCCGAAACATCCCTGGAGGCAAAAATGGCAAAACTGAAGCTGTCCTTCTCCGGGCACATCATGAGAAGGCAAGTTCTTTGGAAAAGACAGTGATTCTGGGAAAAACAGGAGGCAGCAGGAAAAGAGGAAGGAAGACTCCACTAAAGAAGCCACGGGCCGTGTCCATAGGCGCCGAGCAGGGCTGCTGAGGACAGGACATCGTGAGCATCACTCGTTCATAGCATCTCCAGGAGTCAGAGCTGACCCAATGCCACACCACACACACACACACACACACACACACACACACACACACACACACACACACACACACACGGCCCCGAGAAGTCTGACAGCAGAGAAACCAGCGTCGCTTTTTCTTACCCAAGGTTTCTCAATCTTCCTTGACAATGGAACCCACTCCCCGTCGACCATGCCCACCTTGAGAACTTGCGCTTACAACCACTGTTCTGTTTCAGTCCCCTCCTGGGGGCTGGGGGGGCAGTTCTGAGTCCAATGTTTCTGAACAGAAGAGTTGCAGAGCTTTAGATGAAGTTATGGGGGCAGAACTGCCACCAGGACAGCTCAGTGGGGACAGAGGCACCAGGCCTGGCCCAGATGGGCAGGCACCAGGTCTGGAGCCTGGACGCCGGCCAGTGGGGAGGAGAGGTTCAGCTGGGCAGCGCCTCCCTTGCACCTGTGTAAACATTATATTTTATGAGGCCTGTAAAGAGCAAGACAGCATATGCCCAGGGGCATTCTTTGGAAGAGACGAGAAATAAGCTCTAGCCTAATTTGCCTGGCCTGACAGAAAACTGGCAATAGTTCTGTGAAAAATCGGGGTGTGTGTTGAGAAGACACTGACCAGCCTGCACGTCTCTTTTGGGGCCCCGTGTGCTGGGAAGTGGTATCTGAGTACCAGGGCCAGCTGGATCTGAAGGAGGGCTGACACTCTAGCCGTCATCGGAAGATGAGGCAGAGACGGTGAGGGGCCCGAAGTCCCCACCAAGAGCAGGAAGTGCAGAAGAGAGCAGTCATGGAGTGGACGGGTGGCCTGATCCCTGTGACCATAGGGGCCAGAGCTAGGACCGATGAAGGGAACGTACTGGGAGAGGCGGGCTTCAGCCCAGGATAAGTCAGAAACGTCCAAGCTCCAGTACACTTTCTGGAGGACTGGACTACGTAACGAAGCAGAGCAAGGCTGTCCCCAGACGTGGTGGCCAGCTGGCTCTGTGCCCACACAGCTCTGTGCCTAGGTCGTCACTGATTCCTGCGATACACTGGTGAAAAGTGGGGTCGGACCCAAGTTCTAACCCTGGCTCCCTGCTAACTTGCTGTGTGACTGTGGGCAAGTTGGTTAACCTCTCTGTGTCTTAGTTTCCTCAGTACTCCGATGGATCCATGCCGTCCCCACCTCACAGGGCTGTTGTGAGGGTTTCGTGAGTTAGTGCGTGGGGAGAGTCTGTACTGCTCGGCACAGAAGAAGTGCTATGTCCACACCATTGCTGTTATTTTCCTTGTCCGTCCTGAAGCCATTTTTTCAGCCTCATTTCTTGTCCCTGCTCTGACCTTTGGTTCAGGGTTCTTGGGTTTGTTTCATGGCTCCAGATATTTTATTTCCCTGGCCCGAGCCCTCAATTCTAATTTTGCCTTACTTTGGTTTCTCTTGCTGGATCAAGAGTGGGCTGGTCGCTCTTATAATATTAGTATATTATCAATTTAAAAAGCACGGTGTCTGGAGTCTGAGAGACATGGGCTCAAATCCTAGCTCTGCCGCTTAATAGCGGTGTGATTTTCGATCAGTTCTTTAGCCTCTCTGGGCCTTGGTTTCCTCATCTATGAAATGGAAATGAATAACACTATTTACCTCATAGGGTTATTCTGGGGTGCACGTAAGAAAGTTCGTGAAAAGTGCTTAAAATAGCTCCTGGCACATGGCAAGAGCACAGGATGGGCTGGCCACCACTGCTGTCGTCATTGTTCCTAGCGTGCCGCTCCCACTGGGCCGAGACGGGGATCCTGGTTCACATCCTGGCTCTGCCGTTTGCCAGCTGAGCGACTCGGGATGAGTCGCTGCCCCTCTCTGGGTCTCAGAGTCTTCATTGCTCCCTGGAAAAGCCTCTTTATGGTTGCTTTTCCATTTCCAAGCTCTGATGTCCTGGCTTCCCAGCTGACCTCTGACCCAGGTCCCACAAGAGACATAACCTGGCCTGGGTGGCACACACGAGCTGGGTCTTCCCTGTCAAGGCCCAGAGACCCATCCCCGTTGCTGGAGGGATTCTGTGGGATGGACGGGAGGGCGGCGCCTCTCCTGGAAGGAGCCTGGGGTAACGGTCTCCACACTTCCTTCTGGCTCATGGCGCCTGAGGCTGCCGTCAGCTCTGCCAGCACCTTTTCCAGATCCCAAGGCTGGGTCTACGGATGTGCCGGATACCACCAAGTCTATCTTATTTTATCAGCCCCAGCACACAGGGCTTTAAAATTAAGTCAGACTTCCATCCAACCCATATTCATTGAGCACCTAATCAAGCTAGGCACTGTTTTAGGCACTGGGGATGGAGAAACAAATAAAACTAAGTTCCTAGCCTCTGGCAGACTTACTACTCACCAGACTCCACATGGAAGGATTGTACCTCCCCATCCCATTGAATTCCAGCTCTAGGCCAATGAAATCTGAGTGGAATCAGGTGTACGAGGTAGTTCATGCCTAGTTAGCCACATTCTCTTTTCCATCTGCCACGTCACCTGCAATTTTCCAGATGGCGGGCCTCTATTGGCCTAGGTTGTAGGGTGAGGACAACGGTCATGGGGGAGTAGACCCCACAGCTGGCCCATGTGAGAAGTAAACTCTTCCACTTGGAAGCCACGGAGATGTGGAGTTGTTGCTGCCACAGAACCTTGCTTATCCTGACGGATGCATGGTTCTCATGAAAATTCTATTCTAGTGAAGAAGAGAGACAACGAATGATCAACAAATAAATGCGTAATATATCAGAAGATAGGATAGAAGGATAGGAAGTAAGGCAGGCGCTACTGTAGATGGGGTGGGCAGAGGAGGCCTTGCGAAGGAGGGGACGTTGGGGCTGGAGGAAGTGCGGGGGTAAACCAAGGGCGTATTAGAGGAGCTTTCCAGCAGAGGGACCAGAAAATACCAAGAGCCTGAGGTCAGCATGTGGCCTGTGTGCTCCAGGAACTCAGGGGCCAGTGTGCCTGGAGCACAGGGAGAGTGGACGAGAGCCTTTTAGAGAGCAGGTGGAGGCCAAGTCATGTAGGGCCGGGTGGACCATGGTCAGCATGTGGGATTGGGTCACAACCATTCTGGGAAGCCATTGGAGGGCGCAGAACATGATATACCTTACTTTACAAAATAGAACCCCGTGGAGAGGAGATCATAGAGGGTGAGGGACAAAGCGGGGAGACCATTTCCATTTCCTTCAGGACCCAAAAGGCCATGGCTACTCCGAGGACACGCTTGGTGCCAGGTGCAGAAGCATCCATTCCAAGTTGACATAATCATTATCAATCGAAGTCTATTTGGATCCAAAACATAGGTCAAAAGGTCCAGATGAAAAGCCCCTGGCTCCTTGGGCAGGGAACGGGCATTGAACTGTAGGAAGGAAAGAATCCAAGGAGAATCAGCACCAGATGGTTTATGAGACCAACGCCCTCTGGGCTCTTAGCTCTGGGGATTGAACACGGGTTACGACTGCGCATCTCAGATGCCTCCAGGTCGGCCCGATGGGCAGCCTCCATGTTTTGCAAATCTCGAAGTTATTCCCTCGCCATTTGCCTGGAGTTAATCTTGCTCTTGCTTTTTGAAGCCAGGAGGTCAGGACTGTGGCGTGGTGAGCAGGGAAGGTGGAGGGCGGGAGGGACAGGTGGGCAGCGGAGTGGATCATCTACCCCTGGAATAGGTAGTTTTAGCTGTGATTTCACGATAACAGGGAACCGTGGGCTGAGCCGTTGCTACAGGATGGATTGTGGGTCTTCCCTTACCCAGCTGTCCTTTCCCTCTGCCGTGTCCCACATCCAGGCTTTTGCTGTCCCTCCCTTAGAGGAGGCCAGATCACAGCCGGTGGGGTGGGCCAAGGGAGTCTATCAAATGAAATGATTTTCTACAGCCACCTTGAGCCCGAGAAGCCTGCTCGGTAATAATGATGCCATAAATGCAAAAGCAAACATTATTAAATTTTAGAATTGAGATTTATGGTGCTGCTTTCAGGGGCATGGAGAGGCTGTAACTCCTCGCTTTCAGGTTTTCCAAGCATAAACAATGAAGTCGAGTGGCCGGAGGCTGGAGTGCTGGTGGAGGGGGACTCCCAGGCTCCGAGGAGACTGTAACGCGGATGCCAGGTGGGTGGGGGTGTCCCAGCAGCGTGGGCTCCGGAAGCAAATAAAGTCAAGTGCAGGGACTTGGCGTCTCTAGGCTTCGGCTTCCTTGTGCGCAGAGAGGATGAACTCACCCAGTCCACGAATATTTACTGAGAACCTACTACGTGCAGATGCACCTCACAGGGCTTTTGAGGGGACTAAGAGATGTGCGAAGACCAGTTGTAGGCACAGAGTTATTTAAGTAACTTCAGCGAAAGATGTGTTACATTCATCCCTGGACCTAGGCTTCTTATACCTTCATCGTTCTTTCACTAAACGTTTTATAAATAAACTTTTTGTTGGAGAATAATTTTAGATTTACAGAAAAGTTGCAAAGATAGTACAGAATATTCCTTGTACCCTTCACCCAGATTTTCTCGTTAACGTCTCACATGGCCACTGGTGTATTTGTCAAAACTAAGAAACGGTACCTTCCTATCAACCAAATTCCAGAGTTTATTTGGAGTTTACCAGTTTTCTACAAATGTCCCTTTTCCCGTTCCAGGATCCAGCTCAGGCTCCCCCATGACATTTAGCTGACGTGTCTTCCCGGCGGCGTGTTTGCTCAGTCCCTCTGGTCCAAGACAGTTTCTTGGAACACAGTTTTATTGAGCACTTACTACATCCCGGGGTGTACTTGGGGCTTCCACTTCTGCCATCTTATAGCCTTTAATGTTTCGTTCCCTCAGCTTCTCATGCTGCCCGTGTCTCAGGCGCGACTGGAGCTCATACAGCACTTTTTGCCCAGACCCTCAGCATAGTGACTTGTGACGAGCACTGGACTCCCAGATCTGTCACCGAGTTTTAGCTCTTCCCCTTGCTAGCTGCGTACTTTAGGGCAAACATTAGTCATGCTGGCTTGGATTCTGGAGACAGAAAACTCAAAAGGCTTAAGCCTTAAGGAAGACGTGGTACTTTTCCTAATAAGAAGGTCGGAGGGACCAAGGCTGGTTCCTCCCGTGGCTCGGTGAGCTCATCAGGGACTCAGATTGTTTCTGTCTCCTCCCTCTTCCACCTTCGGCCTGTCTCAGCTCCCCACAGGGTCACAAGATGACCTGCTGCCTGCTTCGATTTCCTTCCTCTGCACCTGGGAATCCAGTGGCCACCGTGGGAAGGCTCCATGCTGGCTCTTTCTCCGTGGCCCGCCGACGGCCCAGCTTTGCCCACACCTTGTGGCTGTGCAGCTAGATCCTTGTAACACAGCTCCCTCTTCCCACCTCACTGCCTCAGGCCGATAGCCACAGCTTCGTACCCCTAGATTCTTCAGGCACGTGTCACACACCCAAATCCAGTGGAAGCTTCCCATCTCGCTGAGCTGGAGGAGCAACGGAAGTGTCTTCACCCCCATTCCATCACCTTGGGAAAGTATCGTCTTGCAGTACCCTGATAACTCTCCAAATAAAGGTCCCTCAATATTCAACCTTCCGGAGGTTTCTCCAACATTTAAGGGGTCGGGGAGAAGGGGACGTGGCGAGGTCAGCCAGGAATTGCAGAACAGGTGTTTGGTTACCTCCTTATATGTCCAAGCACTTACCTTGAAACGTAGAATGTCTTGGGACCTGAACTTGGAATTGAGCTAGAAAGAGCCCCATTTTAGCGTCTGTCACACGATTGATTTCACTGCTGTTACTTTTATGTAAGGGGTAGGGTGTAGCCTAGAGTCCCGTTTCCTGACTCCCAGAGGGGTCTTCTCCCCCCACCCCAGTCTGTCTCGTAGAATGTGGGTTGTGTCAGGCATTCCAAGGGAACGCCCGTCTTCTGGAGTCAGCTCCTTTTCTGCCCAAGCCAGCCAGCCTTGCTCAGCGATCGCGCACACACATGCGTGCAGATGCTCTCTCACGCAGGAAAGGCAATTAAAGGAACCGACGCGGTGACACAGAGGCCGTCTGTCAACTGCGCCACGTTGACAAATTCTGCATTGTAAACACAAAAACAAGAGCTTACCCGCCTCCCTCCTCCTGCTCAGAGTGTAGCCGAAACGGCACAGTTTCTCCTCCCGTGGAGCGCAGGCGAGGTCTGGCAGGTGAGTCTGGGGCCCTGCAGGTACAGGCTGCTCTGTCCGGTCCGGAGGGCTTGAGGGACACTACTGGAGAGGGCTCTGTGGGGACACTGAGGGGGAAGGAGGCTGGCACGAAGCCCCTGCAGGCCCGTTGTGCAGGTGATCTTTTCCTCCTTACCACACCCCTACCTGTGTGGTGAGAACTCTCACTTCCCAGGTGAGGAAGCGGGATCCCAGAGGTGAGGGCCAGCTCAGTGGCCAGCCGCTGGACAGTGGCTGTCTGGGGGTTCAGATCTAGTTTTGTTTGACCCCAAAGCCTGAGCTTTTTGAGACACTGATCGCTGCACGTGGCATTTTGACAGTCTATTCACATTTCGTCCTGGCCGGCCCTCACCCCGCCGCCACGTTTTGGTGTGTTCAGCAGATATTCTACAAATTGACCTCTGATCAGTGCCAAGAACTACTCTGGATGCTGAGGAGCCCGTAGTGACAGAACCAAACCGCAGCCCTGGGGGTTTCCATGTTGATAGGGCAGAGAGAAAGTAGCAAATAAGAAGCTGAGGAGGACCAACTCTGTGTGCCAGGCTCTGCTCCGTCTTCCCGTTTTTGAACTCGTGCATCCTCAGGACAAGCCTCCAGGCAGCTGCTGCAACTTGTCCATGTTAGGGATGAGGACGGTCAGGAGCCCACGGACACCCAGACAGTAGAATTCGACTGGGATTGGGACACGGATCACCTAGTCCTCGGCCTCTATGTCGTGCCCCGTCTCCCTGCAAAGGAGAGAGCGGGTGGGCCCCCAGCAGGATGGAACGGGCTGTCGAGAACTGGAGGTAGTGGACAGGGAAGATCTCTCCAGGGGGTGATGCTGGACACCTCCCTCCCTTCTCTGGTGAAGTTATGCAGGGGTCCACTGGTCCAAGACTGCAGTCGTGGGACATAAACAATGGACCATGACCTCAGGTGCCTACATTGCTTTTCTTCTCAGTGACACTGAACACAAAGCACCAAGGAGTTTTTTTAACGACTAGATCTTGTTTAAAAAATTCTTCTTTTAAAATGCAAATTTTTCTTATGGTCTCTTTTTCTCTACTTCTGTGCTTAATAAATGCTGCCCCCAATCACTCTGAGTGTGTTCTAGCAGGAGAATTTGGGTACTGAGTTGCCAGGAGCCCAAAAGCCCTGGGTTGGTTGGATTCCTGCCCTTTTGCTGGGCTGGCTGTGCATGCAGGGGGGAAGCTGTTGACCTCTCTGAGCCTCAGCTCCTCCTCCGCAGTGAGGTGAGGATTGTGTCACCTCCTTAGGGCCTTTCTTTTAGTATCTGGTTCACTGGAGAAATCTGGTGACTTTGCTGATCTCGCGATGTATGAGGTTAAGAAATGTCAAATTTTAAGAATGTGCGGTTCATGAAAACCTGTTTTTTTTTCTTAAAGTCACAACCCTAATTCCTTCCGACAGTCACAGCCCTGTCCCAGTTCATCCTGTTTCATCTGGTAACCATAACAGCTCATATCCCAGCAACGTAGGCCGTGATTGACACAGGCAAGAGGAGCAAGTGTCCTGCGTTTGTCTTCAGGCGTCTTGTGAGTGAGATTCCTCCTGAGGTCTGTTGTGACGCTGTCATAGGGGGTGTCAGCCAGCCAGCACAACAGCCTGGGGCTTGAGGGCACAGATTCTGGGTCACCCAGATCTTGGGTCTAATCCTGACTTTACCACCTGCAGCTGGGTGACTTTGGGGAAGCCACCGAATCCCTCTGCACCGCAGTTACCCCAACTTTAAAATGGGGATTATGATAGCAGAGAGGCCTGGTATGCACCTGGGAATGGTGCTGGGGAGAAAAACTGTGGCTCGAGAGGGACCTTGGGGGAGCCATGGTGCAGAGGAGGAAGCTCAAAGGTGGGGAGCAAAAGAGATTCCTTGGTGGGCACATCCAGGGAGGAGAGGAGGGAGCCTGTGGAATATTAATGGACGTGAGGGGAAGTAGGGAAACAGGCCTTGTAGAGGGAGGCGGGAAGGGGCAGCCTGGCAACCAGAAGCCGAGAACTGATATCTCGTGTCATATGTCCCGTTTACATGCCTGTCTCTTTCATTAGATTTACTTTCTTGGAAGAAAGCATTTTCTTTGTCATCTCTGTATTTCCCAGATCCGACACAGTGTCCAAAACATAGTGCTCAAAAAAATGTTCGTGTTCAATCATGTCCTTCCTCTCTTGTCTGCTTGGCTGCTTTGAAATTTTCTTCCCTTTCTTGGCCCTGCTTGTCCCACGGCGCCTCAAACAGCCTGTTTAGAGAGCCCTGCTCCAGAATACAAAGCAGCCAAGCAGACAAGGGCAACATGGCAGACACCGCTCACCCCACCGAGCTGTCTCTCACGGCAGACATCACCAATCGATCACTGCGCTCTGTCTTCTGAGTCTGGTCCTGGATTCCAAATCCTTCTCTACTCCATCCATGTTCCATTAACAGCCAGTACCAATAGATACGCACTGGAATTCGAGGTGAACCCACTTGCCATTCTTGCTCCAGCGGTGTTGTTCCAAAGGAGCCAGGGCCTATCAGGCCCACGCTGGCTCCTGAGCCCCGACTGAGCTAGGCCCGTCTCAGCCCATCACTGCTCCCGCCATCTGCAAGGTCTGCACTTGGCCTGTGGTTTTCTGGCCTACTTTTTTCACACCGTGGTGGCTCTTAAGAATACTTTCCTGGCAGCACATGGGTGTGTTCCTGCTGGGAGGAAGACGGAAGAAGAATTAGCAGCTTCCCATATGAGAACTTCCACTGGAATTGATTTATCCCAGCAGAAAGAGCCCGGCATTTTCCTTCCAAATTAATATGCAAATGAGTATAAGCAACACCTCCCACGGGCAGGTTCAGAACACAGTGGTATTATCCCGGAACATTTATTAGCACTATTAATAGAGTTACTGTCCGACTCCTCCCCCCTGCTTTTATTGCCATTCTAATTATGGACTGTTTTGTTTCATTTAATTTTTTCTCGATTCTGGTGCAGGCCCATTGGCCCTGGTTAGGAAAGAGGCTCTGGCATGCGAATGGGCTGTGAGGGTGGGAGGCTGCCCTTTTTTCATGGGTGCCTCTCTGCAGGACATTGCTCTCCTCACCCGGCACCCCGTATTTCTGGAGGATTCTTTCTCCACACCTCCGACACCACAGTAACACGAGAGGAATGCTGCTGAGCTGGTGGGGAGCGGCCATGCCGAGCGCTGTTATGACTGAGAAACCTCTGAAAGGGCTTTGGGGTTCTTCGAGGGAAAGGGACATTCAATGGAGACGATACCCCTTGGGGATTCCAGATCCTCAGGGGTCCTTGACATGGATGAGGCAGTATTCCACATGCTCTGTATGTATTAGCCCATTCTGTTCCCACCACAACCCCAGGAGGCAAAGGACGATTAGCATCCTAATGAGGACGAAACTGAGGCACAGGGAGGTTAAGTGGCTTGTCCTGTGTTAATGAAATCTGGTTCCAGACCCATGTTTCTAATTAGAAGGTAGACAGATTACGGGTTTCTTCCAAGATCCTTTGGCTGGTAAATGAGTACACTCATTCATTCACCCATCCAGGAAATATTTAGTAAGTATCTACTATGTGCTAGGCTTGAGGAAGGGATTCTAATTCCTCTCTGGTTTCCAGAACCCAGGCCTTTATACTTTCTTTCAGAATGACTCTAAGAGAACAGAGCCATTTTCAGGCCTACTAATCAATGTCCATGTCCACTTACGAGAGTGATATAGCATGGTGGTTAAGAACACAGACTCTGAGCCTTGGCTCTGTGAGTTCAAATCCCAGGCCCATTATTTACTAGCTGGGTGACCTTGGGCAAGTTAATTTCTCTGTGCTTCACTTTTATCATCTGTAACATAGGGATGATGATAACAGTGCCTATCTCAATTAGGTTTTGAGAGACTTAAGGGAGATAAGTTATGTAGACCACGAGAGAGGTACTTAAACAGTGCCAAGCACCTGCTCAAAAAATGTCTGTCGAATGGAAGAATCCATAAATTACTCACCGGGGTTTACTCAACTCAAAATTCTTAAATTAAGCTCTTCCATAAAGGGAATGATCTCTCCTTATCTGGCTCTAGGGTCTGTCGGCCTCCTGTTCGCTCGCTTTTCCTACATGGTGGGAAGGACCGTGGAAGAGTTGGGTTGGGTCTCAGGGTTACATCCACACAGGATGAATTTTGCATCTTAACCGTCTGCAGTCCCGTCTCAGGTCAGAAGCTCAGATGCTCCATAACCCCGCCCCCTGTCCCGGCTCCAGCCAAAGGAGCACAATTAACTCTCCCTGCTGTATCCTATGAGATGAATATATCATGGAGTAGGGGCTTCCTTTCTCTAGAATGCCCTACTTATAAGACCAGCTCAGAGGAAAAAGGGCTTAATTACTTCTGGCTCTGTGTTTTATCTTACTTTGGGAGACAAAATTTAATAACACGTAGGAATTAGGGCAATTTTTTTTTTCCAGGTCACGTTCTGCCTACCAGCACAAAGTTTTTCTGATTCATCACAGCTTGTAAATCAAAAGGACCCAATGTAGATTATACTTTCTCTCTCTTTCTTTTTTTAAGACGAGAATAATCATAAACAACGTATGTGACCCAAGCTCTTCTGCTCTCCTCCCGCTAGCAGGTTATTAAACACAGATAAATCCCAGTCTCAACGCAGTGTCTCACCCAGAGATACCCTCGGTCAGTTGTAAAATTAATCAAACAAGAAGGCCATTACACTGAGGTGGCTCTCATGCCGTGGCAGCCTATGTAAGCAAATCAAGATCTAAGCCTGGGAACGCCACAAGGTTACAAAATCAAAACCTAAAAACCGTCAGTCACAAACGTTGGCTATAGCCAATCGATAATCTCCTTTCTTCGCTTCCACCTTTTGTCTCTAAAAGTCCCTCAGCTCCCATCAGTGGGGCCTCCTACCCACTTCTTGTTTGGCGCTGCCCAGTTCAAGTCAATTTTTGCTCAAATAAACTCTTAAAATTTTAAATATGCCTCCGTTTATCTTATAACACGACCCAAAGACAATGAACAGTACTTCATTTCTCTCCCGGTCTTTCAGTGGAATGCCAAAGGGGATAATTCACTTTATTTTATTTGTCCCTTTGGAAGAAGAGCTAAGAATCTATTGATTATAAGTTATCAGATGAGCCATTATTATTTTTCGTAGCACCAAGAAAGAAAAAAAAACTCTGCCAATTTAACTATGCTCTACCATGAATTGTGAAATGTATTCTTATTTCAGAATTGTTAAGATGTGAAAAAATGCATGTCTTAGATTCAGGGCAAAGTAGTAGGACATATTATAAGAACGAAAAAAAAAAGCGCAGAAGAGTTTATGACCAAAAATCTCTTGCTTGGCCTTTCATATCTCCAGTCCCTCATGCCAGAGAGAACGTAAAAAAAAAAAAAAAAAAAAAGAAAAAGAAATCAATTCTTGTGGTTTCATCTCTATCTCTAAATAATCTTTTCATCTTTCATTGCTTATCAGCTTTTTTTTCTTCAGATATATAAATTTTTAAACTTTTGATGAATCATGTATTACAGATAGAGCTTCATTTCCCCTTCCGCTCACATCTTCCCCTTTCCTCCCTCGAGGGAGGCATCATCTCAAATTTAGTGAGTATTTCTTTTATATGTGTTTTTATCTGTTTGTAGCTATAACGAAAAGCGCGACTGACTTTTGATGGGAAATAATCTTAAAACACAAAGCATCCTGAAGGGTCCTCTATAATATTACCAATCTTTTTAGAGAGGGCAGTTGCCTCCCCTCAGCCCTAAATCTTTGCCTCCCCCCTTAAATTCATCCCCCACATTCTTTCTGACACTCAACCCCCCCAAATTCTGTATTTCCTCTCTCGACTCATTACGGGAAAGCAGGATCAGCAAGCTTCTTCTGTAAACGGCTAGAAATGAAATCCTTTGGGCTTGCAGAGTGGCTTTGGACAAGAAGGAAGTTAGTGAACATGGCTGTTCCGATACAACTTTATGTATGGATATCAAAATTGGAATTTCATATAGTTTTCATGGGTCAGGAGATATCATTTTTAAAATTTTGTTTCAATTATTTAAACAGTTAAAAACCAGTCTTAGCTTGTGGACTATACAAAAACACAGGCAGAGGGCTGTATTTGGTCCATGGGCCATAGTTCGGCGACTCCTGTTATAGATCGTTTTAGCTTCTCAGATGTCGCCTGTATTCTTTCTGCTTTACCCATTATCCTAAATCGATCCCGGTGAAGGAGAGATGTAGGCTGAGATTGCAGGCAAGAATCCTACTCTCTCAGCAGCCAGTGGGAGGGGGGTCCTCGTCATACTCATAGATTTGTAATATTATATCTGCTGCTCTTAAGAGGATATCGTACATGCACACCTGCGCTAACACACACACACACACATACACACACACACACACACGCGCGCACACGCTTTAAGATACTGCCTTATAGAATTCCATACACAACCACTTACCTGTG
>NW_006437736.1:1439716-1452120 GCF_000325575.1 Pteropus alecto
TTCCTTCTCTTCCCTCACTCCCGCCCCTCTCCACTGGCCAGTACTGGATTTCATTCAGGTGGGAGAGCAACACGCAGGGATTGCCTTAAAGACAAAAGGGTTCCGAGTCAGCAAATATTTGCGCAAGACCCCCAGTGAACCCAACACCTGGCGTATTTATTTTACTCCTCTTATTATGTCCATAATCAGGTGAGGGCACCGAGGCTCGGTGATAATAAGCGGCCAGTCTAAGAGAGCAGAGCCAGTGATAAAGGATACGCAATCCACACCCATTCTCCTCTTGGGAGCTCTGAAGGCCTTTACACATGTGTTTATTCCCAGAAGAGTGGAGCGCAGGAAATCTTTAGGATCCATCAACATAACGAGGCAGTGAAAAGCTGTAGCAAAGCAAGAGTCCTGGGCTGGGAGATGGGGTCACCACATTCTACTCCTGTCTCCTACTCTAAGAGTTGGTGCCACCTTGGGCAGGTCTCTTGGCTTCTCTGGGGTTGGGCCATGAAGCTGGGTAATGTGACATTATCTGGTCCCACCTTAGTACGGGGCATAGGACTTCTCTTCTATGCCACTACCACCCTTCTGGGTGTTAGGAACCGCGACCTTTGTTTTGGCTGGGTTTACAAAAACACAGGGCCCTTGCAAAGAAGGATTTCCATGCAGAAAACTCTGGGTGTGGGCTTAGCTAAGCCTCTGGCGTGGGCTGGAGCCCCGTGCCCAGACAGGCCGTGGTGACCCGCGGTGGCTGTGCAGGATTCACGTGCTGTCTTTGTTTGAATGATGAGGGCTAATCCGGGTGTTGACTTGATTCCCACACGGCTCTGCGCTGCTGGGCACAGGGCGCGCACGGCAGCCATCTCAGTGCTGCCTGGGTGTCCTCAACGGGATCCAGGACCCTTGACCTTCTCCCTGGCCATACCTCGCTCTCCCTCTTCTACTCCGAGTCCAGTGCTAAAGTATAATTTTTTAAAAGATGAAAACATGGCACTCGTACAGCTATAAAATGAACAAAGATTTTATTTAACTCATCAACGAAGGGACCAGTAAGATATTAATACTAGTACATACACACACACAACCAATCAGGGATCTGAAATAAATTTCATAATAGGTACAAAATTAGCTAATATTCTTCAGGGCAGCAGTTCTCAGACTTTTTGGTTTTAGGATGACTTTACACTCTTAAAAATTATTAACGGCGTCAAAGAGATTTTGTTTATGTGGGATGTATCTACCAATATTTGCCATATTAGAAATTAAGACTGAGAAAATTTAAGACACAAGTGTACACAAGCACACATCCATTAGCCATTAGAATAATCACAGCAACATCACAAGTCATGTAGTCTCTGGGAAACTCTATGTCCTTATGAGAAAGCGAAAGAAAATTAGGCGAATAATGCCTTATGATTATTACGAAAATGATTTGACTTAAAAGACTCCCTGAAAGCATTTTGGGCAATCACCAGAGGTACCCAAATGACACAGAGTTCCACTGCTGCTGGGCAGTAAAATGTAATGGTTAGGTTTATTTTTTTCCTACAGGGTAGACATCAATCATAGCTCTACCAGATAAAATTAATTTTCATTGCCATGGACAAGAATCATTTGCATTACTCTGAGTTTCCCACAACTGCCTCCTCTCTAGAACTTTAAAATAGCCCAGTTGATTAAAATCTGTCAAAAGCGCTCATCCTGGTAGCAGCAGATAATCCCTCGGGATCCCAGAACTCCACTGAAAGGACAACCGGGTCCTTGATTTTGCTAATTTCCAAGTCTTTGTCAAAATTTCCTGACACCAGGGAGCCTTCCTGTGGTTTCCCTGGTGACGGGACGGTCTGGTTCTGTCTGTTCTTTTTCTGGTCTGTTGTTATGATATAAGCTCTATGTCCAGCTTCCTTTGGATCTGTCCTTTGGCTTCTAAGGAGCTCACTGAGGAAGTAAAAAGGCTGCAGTAGAAATGCCACCATAATCCTAATTATCCTCATGGCAATGCAGAAAAGAAAAGGCATGAGGATAAACAACATACTGCGATTTGCTCTTGCTACAGCACGATTCCCTGGAAAGGAAAGAAATTCCAGGAGTGGTGTTTTCAACATGGCAGACACAGCAGTCAGGAAGCTGGGGACCTGGAACAGCATTAGCCCAAACCTCAAAATCGAGGCCACAT
This sequence comes from Pteropus alecto, assembly GCF_000325575.1. Taxonomy (NCBI): domain Eukaryota; kingdom Metazoa; phylum Chordata; class Mammalia; order Chiroptera; family Pteropodidae; genus Pteropus; species Pteropus alecto. Next base: position 1,441,881 of record NW_006437736.1, read on the forward strand.
CAAGTATAAGTGATTTCTACTTGGGTCTCACCTGATAAGGAAATTATTCCTTGTGCTCTAGTCAGAGGACAAAAAGAACTATCTCGGCCATGAGGCCAGGATCATGGCTGGGAAGAGAAGTCTGAATCTTGTGAGGGCAGACAGGGGAGCATCTTGATGACTTCCCAGTTGGGAACGTCTAGAAGGTTGGTCTAAGAGAAGAGGAGGAGGCAGAGAAATCAGCAAAGACCTGTCAGAGCAGGGCTATCTAGACAGGGTGGCTAGCAATTCCTTGCATTTACGAGGATTGCTTTTGGCTACAAATGCTACAAAACCCTCCTTAGTGGATTAAACAAATAAAGAATTATTTGTCCAATACAACAAGCGCTCTACCCTCCTTACCTCGTAGACCTACACCCTCACGCTGTCACCTCATAGTTGCACAGTGGCTGCTGCGTCCCCAGGAGTCTCAGTAGGAAAAAGGAAGAAAGGGCAATACGCACGTACACACACACGACTTCTGCTACCTCTCACTGGCCAGAACTGTGTGTGTATCTCTCCAGGCAGGTGGCAAATAGGTTATTTTAGCTTTTCAATCTCTGTATTAGAGGAAGACAAGGGGAAATTGGCTATAAATTGCCTTTGGGTAGACAATTCGCAGTGTCTAGCCCAGCTCCCTTGTGAACAGACTTGACACACAACTCCAGGTTAGGACCCAGGTGGTAAAGCAATGGTCCTTGGTATGGGCCACAGGTTCTCGCCGCCCCCTCCTCTGTGAATGCCCTGCCTATTCCCCTCCCCCACCCCATGTACCTTCGTAGATGAAACCCTAGCTTCTAGTTATTTTCCTTCCACTTTTCTGAAGGCACCCATTGTATCATTCCTCCACAATCTCTCTCATGCTTCCCTCTTTGTCCAGGATGCCTGACCACAAGCCACCCTCTTCGTTCACATGGCGCCCATGCTGTGTGCCAGCCGTGAGGAGCACAACAACAAACAAGACCATTAGAGTCATCGCCCTCACGGAATGTATAGTTTCGCCTTCCTTCGACTTGTACAGCCTGTGGGAAGGGGCGGGCCCTAAGGACGGAGCCCATTTCTAGCAGGCTGTGAGCAGTCCATGTAGGTAAATGTTATCATGCCCATTTTATTTTATTTATTTTGTTCACTAAAAAAAATTCTATTTCTTTTAATTAGTTTTAAGTATACAGTACATTGGTTAGACATCTAAATATAGTTCATAAAATGATCCCAATTGCTCCCTCCCTCCTCTGACCCTCCACCTAGCCAACAAAATAATGCTAACTGCATCCCCTATGCCATGCTCCCCATCCCCGTGACCATCTATCAGCTACTAGTTTGTACTTCTTAAAAAAAATTCTATTTCTTTTAATTAGTTTCAAGGATACAGTACATTGGTTAGACATCTAAATATAGTTCATAAAATGATCCCAATTGCTCCCTCCCTCCTCTGACCCTCCACCTAGCCAACAAAATAATGCTAACTGCATCCCCTATGCCATGCTCCCCATCCCCATGACCATCTATCAGCTACTAGTTTGTACTTCTTTAACCCTTCACTCCATTCTCCCAGCCCCCCAAACTCCCCCTCCCCTCTGTCTATCACCAAATTGTCCACTATATTTGTGAATCTGTTTTTGATTAGGTGTGTTCTTTTTATTCCTTAGATTCCGCATGTAAGTGAAATCGGATAGTGTTTATCTTTCTCTGTCTGACTTACATACCTTCTAGGTCCATCAAAGCGATATCTTTTTCCATCTCCTTCCTTTTAGTCCATGTCTTTTAATCTGAAGTGAGTCTCTTATAGGCAACACATAGGGGTCTTTCCTTTCCATTCATCCACTTCTTTAGTTGGAGCACTTAATTCTTTTCCATTTGAGGTACTTATTGATAGGAATGTGGTTGCCCATTTTATTTTTTTATTTTTAAAAATTTTCAATTACAGTGGACATTCAATATTATTTTATATTAGTTTGAGGTGTGTAGAATAATGGTAAGATATTTATGTAATTAATGAGTGATTCCCCCCGATAAGTCTAGGAACCACCTGGCACCAAACATAGTTATTACAAAATTATTGACTATATTTCCTATACTGTACTTTACAACCCTGTGACTATTTTAGAAATGAGGACACTGAGACTTGGAGACACTAAAGGACTTTCTTAAGGTCATAAGGCTTGAGAGTAGCAGAGATGGGTTTATCTATCTATCTATTTATTTATTTATTTATTTATTTATTTATTCTTTTATTTCACTACAGATTACCTTTACTTATTCTAGAATTTCATATAAATGGGATCATACAATACATATGCATCAGGCTCCTTTCGTTTAGCATAGTGGTTTTTTTAAAATAAAATAAAAATTATTGTACAATTCAATAGTATGTCACATATATATATATATACTGCATTTTCTGTTGACCACCCATAGTCAGATTTCTTACTGTCACCAAATATTTGACCTGTTTTACCCCTACCTACCTCTCCCCTCCCCCGCTTCCCTCTGGTAACCACTAATCCACTGTCCATGTCCAGGAGTTGCAGAGATGGGTTTAAACCTGGGCTTGCCTGACTCAAAAACCTGTGCATTGTGCTAACTCAATATGCTGCCTTCCTTTTTAAAAGGACAGGCCTTCATCTATTTGTGAAGATGTCGGTCAAGTTCCCCACGAGTCTTTCTTCGTAGGCGATGCATCTCCATTCTAATCGCCCATACCTCCCTAGGCCGAGTGTCCTCAAGGGCAGGGCCTGGCTCACATCTTTGGCACTGAGCACCTTGTATAACATATAGTGAGAATCCAAGAACCCAAGAAAGTTGGATTCGAATCCCAGCTCCATCAAGACTACTGACCTTGAGCCATTTGTGTAACCTCTATGGCCTCAGTGTCCCCATCTATAAAGTAGGAAAATTTCTACTCTGGTGTCCCCAAATACCTTACTTGGAATCAGAAGGCATGAGTTTTGGAGGGGCTCTTTGCCATGGCTGGTAAAGGTTCAAGCTTAATTCTGGCTTCTTGAGATATTTGACTATGTGACTTCCCATGACGTTCACTTTCGTAAAATGGGGACGAAATGCCTATTTCAAAACATTGATAGGAGGATCAAACACGACATCCATTATAATAATGAGACTAGCTACCACTTATGGATCACTTACCATATGCCAGTATCTCTGCTCAGCCTCATGTTATAACATAGAGAAGTACGATAACCCAGAAAGAAATGTATTATTATTCCCATTTCTCTGATGGAGAAAGAGTGGTTGAGTAACTTGCCCCAATTATACAGATGGCCAGGCCTGATTTCAACTCAGAGTTGGCTCCAAAGACTTTGCTCTCAAATGGCTCCTGTACCATGAAGCCATGTTAGTACAAAGTGCTGTGAAATGTTAACCCAGGTGCCCAACATAGGTGAGTGAGTAAATCAACGAACAGACACATCTTTTCCATCTTTTATCCCCTCCCACCTCATGTCTAGCAGAGTGCCAGACACATAGCAGGCAGGCGGTGTTTATTCATAACCAAATGATCTCAAATGGCTCCTGTACCATGAAGCCATGTTAGTACAAAGTGCTGTGAAATGTTAACCCAGGTGCCCAACATAGGTGAGTGAGTAAATCAACGAACAGACACATCTTTTCCATCTTTTATCCCCTCCCTCCCACCTCATGTCTAACAGAGTGCCAGACACTTAGCAGGCAGGCGGTGTTTATTCATAACCAAATGAATGAGTGGGCTTATACACTCTGCGTCCTTCTACTGTGTTTACCCTGCTCATTCATTCCACAGATCCTTATTAGGTGCCTCCTGGCTGCAGGCACTGTTCTTGAGGATAGAGATGAGCCCAGAGGAAGGGATTAAATAATTGCTCAGGAAATAGTTTGCTGAACTACGACGAAGAGAACACAGAAGACTTTCTCCCAATAGACATCACAAACTGGAATCCTAGCCCAGCTCCTGAAATGAGCTGATGCTTTTGGAAAAACAGACCAGCCACCTGCTTCATCGATTATGTCATTCGACGTGCTATTTCCTCCTCTGCTGTTCTCCCTGCTGGAGAAGGATGTTTGCAGGCAGAAAGGAACTCCCCTATTCAGAGAGTGTCTCTTCCCCTTTCTTGTAGCCTGCTTCAGCTCAGATTATCATCTCCAGCTGGTGATACTGCAGTTGGTTGCCTGGGAGTTGATTGTCATGTTACTTAATGTGGGAAAATATGACCCTGGGAGGGGACTCGAGCAGGGAGAAACAGTGGATACTGAGCTGCGGAGAGGCTGCTCTCTGACGAAGACCTCGGGAAGCCATTTACAACATCACGATCCATTTGGGGGTGTCCATTTAATTTATGCCACTCGAAATTTGTGTGAGATCTTAGACAAGTTGCTCAACTCCCCAGGCCTCAGTTTGCTCATCTTTCGAATGGGATAACAGCCCTTGCCCTGGCTTCCTGCCTGCCTTCCACTCTTTGATCACAAGCTCTCCTGCCTCGGAGCCTTTGACTTGACATTCCACATGCTTGCGATACTCTCCTCTCTTCTCTTTACATGAATGGCTCCTCTTCATCCTTAAGGCCTTGGCTTAAAAGTCACCTCCTCAGAGAGGCCTGTCTAAAGTAGATTTGCCCTACTTAACCCCCCAGTTACACTCCATCAGATGATCCTGATTATTCTATTTGTCACTTCCGAAATCATTTTCTTCATTTATTTATAAACACTTCATTATGTATCCTTCCTCCTATAATACAAGCTCCATGGACTTTCCATCACCACCGTGTCCCAGGGTCTGGCTCAGTGCTTAGAATATAGTAAACACTCAATAAATATTTGTTGGGTGTATCCATAATAGGCAGTTTTTGAATTAGTTATTTCCAGTGGCACCAATATTATCATTAGAGAGGAACAGAGAACTGGCCTGGGAGATGGTGGACATCTGGTCCCCAAGTGCAATCCTCAGCTGCCACAGAATGACATTCTCTGCTAGTGCATCAACAAATACATCTTCATTCTCTGGGCAGCAGCAGAGCCAGAGACAGAACAGCATGGGCCAAGGGAATAAGTCATGTTATCAGGGAGAAAGGTCTGGTCTAGCTGATTTGGCTTCTCAATTCTCATGGAAGACTGGGTGTGTGATATCTAGACAAGGAGAGAGATTTCCTTCCAAATGAATTCATTTGTGGGAGTTGGAAAATGAGCTCAACCAGTGTAGAAAGCTGGGTTTGAATCTTAGTTCTACCACTTAGAAGCTGTGTGACCCTAGGGAGTAACTTCACCTTCTTGAGCATCTTTATGCTCTTTATGAAGCTGGGATATAGAGAGTTAAATATAACAATGGTAGACATAAAGATGTTTGTTAAATGTTAAATGTAATGCATGCAGGAGAGATTTTTCTCCTTTCCCAGCACCTCCTCCTTCTCATTCTTCCTCCATCTCTTCCTCATCCTCCTTCTCTTCTTCCTGACTCTCACGTATTATCTCCTAAGTCCAGACTTCCACGATATAAAGCAAATAGCAGGTTTATGACTACGAAAGGAGGGAAGGGACTGCAGGATTGCCTGTCTCTCATTCATATGCTATGGAGGCATGGACACTAGCCTGGACACCTGAATTTTTTTGAGTCCCACACTAGGTGACCTGTCTAGAGATTTTAAAAGGATAGCCTTAGAGCAAACATCTTGGACTAATAGCTTCTACTCCCTGGGCCTCATCTTTATCTGTCGGGGATGGCCAAGTAGGGACTATGCTAGGAAACAGTCTGGAGCTATAATGAGACTCAGAGGGAAATGGTGCTGTGATGGACTAGTTATGTCTGCCATGAATCTGTCAGGGGCTGTGATGGTACATGTGACCTGTACTGGCCCTTCCTGGTTCAAAGTGCTATTTCTTGTATCTCTTTGCAGTGATTCTCAACTGAATTGTCCCAGTGAGTCAACCCAGAGGTATATGCAGCCTAATATTTTGTCTATGACAGAGGTGCAGAGAGAAGTATCACAGGAGAGTACACCTGTTTTCCAGGACTTAAAATTTAATAATTTGCTTCCTTACAGGCTTTAATAATCCATTAGAAATCAATCACTTGTGAATTTAACTAATCTTTATGGGAAATAATTTAAAATTTCCACCTCAGCAGCTTCCTGGGGGAAATGTATTCCGTTTCTGCATCGCCTGCATTACCTGGTACTTCTTTTTAAATTTCTGTTTAAATTATCTAAGCTGCATAAAAGATGGACAGAGGGAGCATCTCTGCCTCTAATCAGGAGCTGACGAGTGTGTCCTCTGTCGCCTCTCAGCCTGTCCTGAATTCTGTGGATTTCATCTCCCCTCTCAGACGGTGCCTCTTGGGGATGAAGAGGATGGTGGTTCTGGTTGCCAGACAACAGCCCATGGAGTGAAAATCGCTCTGATCTTTCAAAGCTTGGATAAAATGCCACCTCCTCTAGGAAGCCCATTCTCATCTCCAAGGGTAAGAATTAATCTCTACTTAGTCTGAGGTTTCAAAGCACTCGAGCCATATAACAACTATCTGCTGCATAGAGAAAAATTCATTATATGTTTGAAGCACTTCCAAATCCTTCTGGGCCCCAACAGTTTATAATAATGATAACAATAATAATACTGAACAATAATAGCTAGTATAGATCCTTTGCTATGTGTCAGATACTATGCTAAGCATTTTAGTTACATAGATTACCTCATCTTTACAGCAAACTTTTGAGGGAGGCAATGTTATTTCTACTTAACAGTTGAGGAAACTGAGGCACCGAGAGAGGAAGTTATTTTCTCAAATTTAAGTGTGAGAAAACAGAAGCTCAGAGAAGGGAAGTATTTAAACTTAGGCCATAAAGCCAACAAAAGACAGAGCTGAGGCTTAGCGCCAAGTTGCCATTACATCGAGTTACCTCTCTCTCCATCTCCCTCTGTCTCTGTTTCTGTCTCTCTGTCTCTCCATCTTTCTCAAAAATATTTCATGGTGTGCCATGTGTTAGAAGTTGCTACTTGCCTGCTCTGCTCAGTGTATTAGGAATTACTTGAGGTCAAGACTGTGATTATTTTTTTATCTCCACAAATTCCCTTTCTAGAGCAAGGGTTCCAGAAATGAGTGTGCGTTCACCATCCCCTTTCCTCTTCCTGTGGGCTTGAGCTAGACTACATATCCCTTGTAGTCAAGCGAACTGATGTGACTGAGTTGTGGTCAAGGAAAGGGGGCAGAAGCGACTTGTCCACTTCTTGGATTTGTCCCTAATTAAACAGCCCCCCTATGGTTCTCCATGTCCTCTCTCTTCCCAGATGGATGCAGAGGACCCAGCTGAGTGACAATGTTACTATAAACTTGTGGCTTAACACAACCCACGTTCATTAACTCACAGGTTCTGTGGGTCAGGAGTCTGGACCTGGCTTAGGTGGATCCTTTGCAAGATTGTAATGAAGGTAATGATAAGGGCTGGGTTCTCATCTGGAAGCTGGATTGAGGAAGGATCCACTTCAAAAATCACACATCTCTTTGTAGATTTTAGTTTTTTGAGTTATGGGCCTGGGGGCTTCAGTTTCGTGATGGCTATTGGTCAAGGCTGCCGTCAGTGCCTAGAGTCAGCCTGCAGTTTCCTGACACATGGCGTGCTCTAACACGGTTGTTTGGTTGCCCAAAGCCAGGAGAGAGTGAGAGATTCTACCAAGATAGGTGCTATACTCTAATGCAACATCGTCATATATTAAATCATATATATCCTATCATTTTTGCTGTATTCTATTGGTTAGAGGCAAGTCACAGGTCATACCCACACTCAAGGGTTTTGAGTTATTTTTTTCTTATTATCCCCTACTTACCAGGTCAGGCGTAGTGGGGATGACTAGCTGTGAGTAAGTACTGTGGGTATAAATGGGTAGAGGGGAGCTGCTTGTTTCTGGGGAATGACAGTAACTTCCCAATGTCTAGTGGGTCTAACCAAGTCCCCAACAGTTAAAGAGGTAGATCTAACCTTCTATTTTACTAATGCTACTTCTTCCTTATTAGCTCAAACATATGAACTCACGGTCCAACAGGGCCTAACGAATAGCTCGAGGCCACCCAACAGCTGCGATCTCCTGCCAGGAGCTTGGAGCAGTCAGTAATTGTCATTGAAGCTGAACGTAATGGATTAGATGACTCTTGACTATTTGCATTTAATTTATCAAAATTATATCACGAAACTGGGGCACGATGAAAGATTGCTGTCAGATAGGAAAATAGGTGCAAATAGGTCCTTAGGCGCATAAGGAAGAAGGATTGGGAGGAAAACGGAACCCATCTCGGTTGAGCTTGATCTGTGTGCCAGGCGTCGTTCCCAGCCTTTAGATGCACAAAGTCATTTAAATCTTATAAATGCTCTGTGAGCTAATGTAATATATTCATTTTTCAAACAAGGAAGCTGAGGTTCAGAGAGGTTAAATAACTCGCTCAAGGGCACACAGCTATTAAGCGGCAAAGGCAAGAATAAAACTTGGCTCTGTTTGACTCTAGGGTGATGTGCTTGCTTTAGGTGGTGCCAGCAGGAGCTCTCTTCACTTACCTTTATTATCCACACAAATTTATATAGCTTGTCTACATATGGATTTCACAGCCGGGACCCCCTGCTGGGAAGCGTCGCTGGATCTGCCCTGGAGTGAGGCTGGGAAGGAGAGGGGAAGAGAAGGAAGTAGGACTTGTTCTAACTCATGGACAGAAGAACAGAGAAGTGGCAGGCAGCTTGGAGATCTTCCAGATAAGGCTTTGAAAGCTATTGATAAATCTTGACCTGTTTAAAGAATGCTTGAATTATTGTATCTCCAAATTGTCTCTCAAATCTTTTTACCTTCTCCCTCCCGCTGTCATGTTCATAGATCTCCATCATCTCTCTCTTATGGACAATTGTAATACTTAATGGGTGGCTGGCTCCAGTTTTACTCCCGTCTGATCCATTCTAATGAAATCTCTTTAAAACGAGTGAACCGTTTAACTTTCCTGCTTGAATGTTTCCAGGGTTTCCCTTTGCTTTTCATGCTACATCTGAACTTCTAGACGTGGTTTATAATGCTCGACAAGGTTGAGTCTTTATTCACATTTTTCATTACTCCCTCCTTGCTCTTTCTAACTGAATAGAACTTTTTTTTTTTCCCCCTAAAATGGTTTGTGCTCTCCCTGGCCTCAAGCATTTGGTTGGTACACGCTTGCTTATTCTATCTCTGCATTCAAAATGATGTTTACATAAATAGACATGTGTTTTTATCTGCCCAGCATTTCTTTCCTTTTCTAGAAATTTCACTTTGATTTTCCTTTGAGGAACCCCGGCTCTCAGGCCATATGGTTTGGTAGGAGTGAGCCCAGAACACAATTCCAAGGGTGGTCACATGACCCGGGCCTGATCAATCCGTGTGCTATATGACCCTGGTCATTGTCAATCCATTCAGAAATTGACTATGACTCAAGCCTGGCCAATAAGCATGGCATTGGATTTTTTCCAGAACTATTCAGAAAGAATGTTTCTCCTCCTGGAGTGATGAAACTAAAAGCATACTATATATATACTTTTTCTCTGTGCTTCAGGTTAGGTATTTTATATTGACTGCTATTTGAATTCACTGATTTTATCTTCTGCTGAGACCTGTTTGCTAAGTCCATTCACTGAATTCTTCATTTCAGATATTGCATTTTTAAGTTTTAGAATTTTCAATTAGTTCTTTTTACATACCTTTCCTTTATATTCTAAAATTTCCTATCTGTCTACACATTCTGCATATATTTTCTTCTAAAATTCTTTAATATGTTTAGAATAATTATATTAGTCTTTTTTTTTTTCTTTTTAAAAAAAATTATTTATTTTTTATTACGGTGACATTGGTTAACGAAATCCAGTAAGTTTCAAGGGTACAATTCAACAGTAAGGCATATATATATATTGCATTATGTGTTCACTGCTCATAGTTAGATTTCTTTCTGTCACCACATAGTTGACCCCTTTTACCCTTTCTACCTCCTCTCTCCCCCATACCCTCTGGTAACCACTGGTATATTGTCCATGTCCATATAGAGTCTTTTTTTCCCTCTCATTCCCAGGTCTGGGTCATCTGTGGGTCTATCTATATTGGCTATCTTTTCTCTTGATTATGGGTCACATTTTTCTTTTTCTTTGTATGTCTCATCATTTTAAATTGTATGTTGGACATTTTGATTAAAAGAACAGTAAAGAATGTTAGTATATATGTGTGTGTGTGTGTGTGTGTATATATA
>NW_006437736.1:1452237-1499315 GCF_000325575.1 Pteropus alecto
GTGAGAGGCTGATCATTCAGATTCTACTATGATCACGCTGAGCTTTGTTGACCTATGGTTTAATTTAGTTGAGTGAGAGGCTGATCATTCAGATTCTACCATGATCATGCTGAGCTTTGTTGACCTATGGTTTAATTTAGTTGACCTATGGTTTCATATGAGATAATGGAGATCTCTATTTGTCCTTTACCCCAATATCTAACTTTCTATGCTGCCACTGCCAGGAGACTGTTTCTTTGATCTTATCACAATTTTGGCTAGGAGGTCTTGGTTTATAGTTTTAGTTTTAATTCTTCTCTAGATTCTACCTGAGCACTGTGCAAAACTGTAAGATCCAGCTCCACCTTCATAGCTGCTCACTCAGTATAATTCCTGTGGGGGAGAACTGTTTGGCAAGAGATTTATCATTGCCTTTGGACTCTTCTAGATTCTAATCTGTCATGCCAGCCCGCACTGTCACCAAAACTTTGCTGGAGTACCCTTGTTTCTGTAAAGTTCTTCTGCCTGTGGAGGCCTACTTCTCTGCCCACAGGAGCCCAGATCAGGTCATCAACCTCAGGGATGAGAACAGTGGGTGCTCTTTCCTCACTGATGAAGGGCTTGTCCCTCCCTGGAATTTGGTCCATTTAAACTTCTTTGCATCTACTACTCATTGGTGACTTTAACGAAAAGTATGACATTGAGTTTGTCTGGTGTTTTCTTCTGCTGATGATGGTCCTTTGCAACCTCGTGCATCCTAACTAGCAGTGGATCTCCTATGTTACCTTTCGTAACAGTTCTAACATTTGTAATTACTTGGAAAACTCCTGACTCTACAGCCAGTCTGTAAGCATCATGAAGGCATGAGATGTTTGCTTTGCTCAGTGAAGTACGCCCAGGGCCTGGTCCATTGTGGGTGCTCAGGTGTATCGTTGAGGCTTGGTGCTGGGTGCTGGGGCAACAGGTTGGATAAGAAAAGCACGGTCCTCCAGCTGCGCATGGTTGAGAGGTGAACCTGGGTCAGCGCACATCTATTTCTTCAACTGGGAAATGACTGTCAACACCTAGGTTTTCTGGGCTGTGTCTCTGGGCTCATCATGATTTAGGGAAATCATCATCTTTGTCATAGGACGTGGAGGGACCAAGCTTCTTTGCATCCATCCAGACCTTCTCTCATGATCCATCAGCTGAGTCCTGCCTTCCTCTCTGGGTTGTGGAGGGTGGGAGCCAAGTCTGTGGCAAGATCAATGATCTGGCTTCCCCTGGGCCTGTGAGAATTGGAGAACTGGAGAATTGGAGAGAATCGCAAGAGTGGAAGAGGCTTTGCTAAGGGGAGACCACTAAAATTCAAGTTCAACTGCCCCTGTTAGAGGAAGAAATCAGAATAGGGGAAGCACACACCTCTGGGCAGGCCCAAGAGGCAATTCCCACTCAATCTTTATCAGCAGCGTGGAAAGTAATAGCAATAATTTATTGACACTTTCTGTGCTAGGTACTGTGCTCAATACTTTAGATATATTGTTTAGCTAACATCACCCTCTGAATCAGGTGACATGTTCCTATAGTACCTATTCAGCAGGTGACATGCTTGGGTTCAGATAGGTTAAGTTGCTTGCCAAAAGTCACACAACTGGAGAGTGATAGAGCCACGATAGAAAACCCAGGTAATTTGATCTCGAAGCCTGCGATTTATCAGCCACTGCCCTACCATTGATTGTCTACCTCTTCTGTGTCAGCCGCTCTAAATGCCCTTTGCAATCATTATTTGTAATTTTATAAATTGGACAAAATGCCATTGATAGACAAGGATACTGAGGTTCAGAAAGAACGAATTTGCTTAGCGTCACTTTGCTCATATGTGCAGAAGCTGAGATCTGATTCCGGGTCAGTATCACCAAAACCAAGAGCTTGCTTGCTTATATCTATCCATCTATCTATCTATCTATCTATCTATCTATCTATCTATCTATCTATCTCATCTATTTATTTATAAATATTTAAAAATTTTTTTCAGTTATAGTTGGCATACAATATTATTTAATTTCAAGTGTACGACATAGAGATTAGACATTTATATAACTTATGAAGTGATCACCCAGATAAATGTAGTACTCATCTGATGCCATACATAGTTGTTACAATATTATTGACTATATTCCTTATGTTATACTTTATATCCTTGTGACTGTTTCGTAACTACCATTTTGTACTTCTTAATCCCCTCTCTCCTTTCACCCACCCCTAACTCCTCTCCCATCTGGCAACCCTCAAATTTTCTCTGTATCTATGAGTTTCTGTTTTGTTTATTTTGTTCCTTACATTCCACATGTAAGTGAAATAATATAGCATTTGTCTTTGTCTTACTTCACTCAGCATAATACCCTGTAGGTCCATCCATGTTGTTGCAGGTGGCAAGATTTCATTCTATCCAACATCCATCCATCTATCTATCTATCTATCTATCTATCTATCTATCTATCTATCTATAATATGGCTGAGTAATATTCTATTGTATATATGTACCACCTCTTTTTTATTTATTCATCCATTGATGGACAACCAGGTTGCCTCCATTCCTTGGCTATTGTAAATAATGCTGCAATGAACATTTGAATGGGCATGCCCCTTTGAAGTTCTGTTTTGGGTTTCTTTGAATAAATACCAGAAGTGGGATTATTGCATCCTTCTTCGTCTCTTGTTATAGCCTTTGTTTTAAAGTCTGTGTTGTCTGGTATAAGTATTGCTACCCCAGCTTTTTGTTTGTTTCCATTTTCATGAAATATCTTTTTCCATCCCTTAACTTTCAGTCTGTATGTATCTTTTGATCTGAAGTGAGTCTCTTGTAGGCAGCATATGTAAGGGTCTTGTTTTCTTATCCATTCAGCCACCCTATCTGTAGATTGGAGCATTTGATCCATTTGCAGTTAAAGTAATTGTTGCTACATATGTAGTTATTGCCATTTTATTCATATTTTTAATCTTTTTTTCTTTTTTCTTCATCTTCTTAAAGAAGTCCCTCTACTATTTCCTGTAATACTGGCTTGGTGGTGATTAACTCCTTTAGCTTTTTCATGTCTGGGGAGCTCTTCGTCTGTCCTTCGATTCTACATGATAGCTTTGCTGGGTAGAGTAATCTTGGTTGAAGATCCTTGCTTTCCATCACTTTGAATATTTTATGGCAACCCCTTTTGGCCTGCAAAGTTTCTGTTAAGAAACCAGCTGACAGTCTTATGAGAGCTCTCTTGCAGGTAACTAACTGTTTTTTTCTTTTTCTTTTTTTTTTTGCTGCTTTTAAAATTTTTTCTTTGTCTTTAACCTTTGGCATTTTAATTATGATGTGGGTTAGGGAGGCTTTCATTTTTTCAAATGGGATTTCAATTCCTTGCTCTCTCTCTTCTCCTTCTGGTAGCACTATGTGTGAATGTTGGTACAATAGATGTTATCCCAGAGGCCCCTTAAACTATCCTCATTTTTTGGATTCTTTTTTCTCGTTGCTGTTCTGATTGGATGTTTTCTGCTGCCTTATCTTCTCAAGCGCTGATTCAATCCTCTGCTTATTCTAATCTACTGTTGATTCCCTCTAACACATTCTTCATTTTCGTTATTGTAGTCTTCATTTCTGACTGTTTTCCACCTCCATTTTTATGTTTTCCACCTCCTTTTATGTTTTCCACCTCCATTTTTATGTTTTCTATTTCTTTGCTAAAGTTCTCACTGAGTTTATCTACTTTTCCCCTAAGTTTATTGAGCATCTCTATAACCAGTGTTTTGAACTCTGCATCTGGTAGATTGTCTCTATTTTGTTTAGTTCTGTTCCTAGAGCTTTGTTCTGTCCTTTCAGTTGGAACATGTTTCTTTGTCTCTCCATTTTGGCCGCCTCCCTGTTCTTGTTTATATGTATTAGGGCTTCTAAGTCTCCTGGTCTTAGTAGAGTGGCTTTATGTACTAGGTGTCCCATGGGGCCCAGTGCTGCAGTCTTCCCTGGTCACTTGAGCTGGGTGTTCAAGGTGTTTCCCTTGTACAGGTTGTGTGTGCCTTCCTGTTGTAGTTGAGCCTTGGTTGCTATTTACATGTTAGTGGGTGGGATTGACCCTTGGGCTGATTGATTGTGAGGAATGGCTGGTGAGGAGCTGACCCTGTGGAGCAGAATTCACTTTAGCAGGGTTTTGATGCCTGCCCATCTGCTCTTTATAAATGTTCTCCTCAGATGCAGCCCTGCGTGGTGTTCCAGCTCTGACAGAAGTTGGCCGCTAGGCGTGCTGGCCCAAGGGCCTCTTGGGAGGGGCCTAACTGTAGGCCAAGTTCAGCTGCAGGCTGTGCATTGTCTGGGGACACCTGGCAAGAGTAATCAAGCAATTCACAGATGGCTGCCACCTGTGCTGGGCTTAGAGGTGCCTCGAGGGGCCAAGCCAGGAACTGAGGCTGGCTGCTGCTAGTGCCAGGCTTGGGGCTGCTCAGCAAGAGGTATGGGACATGCTGAGGCCAGAAGCTGCTTGTTTGGGTTTTTGTTAACCTTTGAAGGATTTTAGGAAAGTCTGCAGCATAAGCCAAGACAGGCCATTTGTATGGAAAAAAATTACTTGAGGCAGCTAGGGTGGGCCCACAAGTTGGGAGGGGTGGGGTCTCAGGAATCACCTGGGTGGGGCAACTTTTATTAGCTAGGTTGATGGAGCTCAGATATGGTGGCTGCCTGCATCTCCAAGCCTGGAGTGAGGAGGGCTCAACTTTGCCAGCACTTCTGTCTGGGAGAAAGGGAGAAAGCTGCCCCTCCAGCCCTTTCCCTGAAACCAGACAATTCAGTCCTTTCCAATATGTCCGTGGCACTCCTCAAGCAGCTGCCCCAGCTCTGGAGCCCAGAGTAAGTGAGTTGGCATGTGCGGGCCCTTTAAGAGGAATGTCTGTGACCCTACAGTCTTCTGTTTCACTCTGCCACAATCTCCACTGGTTTTCACAGCCAGAGGTTGTAGGAACTTCTTTTCCTGGCACTGGAACCCTGGACTGGGGAGCCCAGTGTGGGGCCAGGAACCATTGCTCCTTTAGGGTGACCTCTGTAGCCAAAATATCACTCCTGATTCTCAAACACCACACTCAGTTGTGGGACCAGCCCTTTTCAAGTCTTCACCCCTCCTACCATTCTCAAGGTGACCTCTTATGTATGTCCCAAGTTGGAGAACTTCTGTACAGCTAGACCTCAGGCTACTTCCAATGATGGTTATTTTGTAATTTAGTTATAATTTTGATGTGGTCATGAGAGGAGGCAAGCACAGTGTCTACCTACTATGCCATCTTGACCAGAAGTCCTCCCCAAACCAAGAGCTATTTCCTCTGACCTGGACATTCTTCATCTGCCCGTATCTGCCATTTTCTGTGCCCTAGGAGCCTGCTCCTATGGACTGGACCTGTAGGGCTCTTGGCGTTTTGGCTTCTGGTTGGGTTCAGACAGTTCAGAGGCTAGGAGGGGAGGAAGTTGGGGTGTGAATGCATCTCACTTTCTGCTTTGTTGTGGTTTTGGTAGTGGATGTAGGTGGCTCTTTTTGCAGGTTCCAGCTCTCAAACAGACTCTGAGAGTAACTTTTCTCCCTTGTCCTTCAGACTTAGTGGTGGTTCTAGCTTCCTGCTATTGCTAGTCCCTGAGAGCCTCAACATCCCCTGTGGGCTCTCTGAATCCTGCCCACCCCTGTGTGCCCACCCAAGTTCCTTCATTAAAAATATCTTCAAAAATACCAGCTGAGTAAGCTTCTGTTTCCTGCCAAGACCCTGACATAATTTTTCATCAAAGATCTAAAATTCAGGAATAAGATTTCAAAAGCTAGCTTGGCTCAGAGCCTGTTTTGAGAAAATATTCACTTTCTTCCAGAAAAACAGTTCCTGTCCTGACCTCATCTCATTGTGCCTTCTGCAGGCCTCTGTGGATTGACTCCAGGCTCGCAAAATCAGCCAAGGTCCCCGGGGTCAGTGAATGCCTGTTATTTTCAGGCATCTGTGTTTGGATCCACCCTATGGCTGCACTTACATAGCACTGATAATTGTGGTAGCTGAAAGGAGATATAATCTAATTAGGATCATTCTGGGTGTTGGTGTGAAGGAGAGGGACAGATGTCTCTTCATTGTAGCTGTGGGAACTGTTCCTGATTGTAGGATGATGCATGAATGGGATCTTTGGGTGGAATCTTTAGGAGAACAGCTTTCCAGCCTGTCTGGCCCCAAATGGAGAAAGATTTGGCCAAGGATCCCATCCTGGGGAGGGGGCCTTCGTTCCCCATTATTGTGACCTGCATTTCTCTTCTTCTCTCTATCTCCTGTCTCACTAGGCGAGTATGGTATTTGTTGGGCATCCAGCAGGCTTGGAAGCACAGATTAGGGATGGAGAGTGGAGTGGGTGGGAAACTGCAGTGAATCCAGACCAAGGATGGGAGCTTTTTGGCAGATAGTGAATTTTCTCTCAGTTGGCTGAGGAAGGGAAGGAGAAATGACATTTGTGGCACAGATATCATAGATAGGCACTGGTTGGTGTGCATTGTCTCATAAGGTCCTCACAACCTCTGAGGTGGGCAGCAGTGCGTCTAATTTACAACTGATTTGCGAAGGTTCAGAGAGGTTATGTGACTTCCAAGTGTGAAGGGATAGACCAATTGTCTTGAGCCTCATTGTATGAAATGGAGTCTTTCTTTGGTTTGGAAGAAGTCATTTCAATCTTTTGAGCTCCAGTTTCTTGGCCTATGAAATGGGCATAATAGCACTTGCTGTAGAGAGCTATTGTGAGAAACAAAGAGATAACGGGTGTGGTCAGACTGCAAACATAAACTATAAGTCAGTGTGAAAAACTGTGAAAGCAGCAGGATGCCATATAGGAAAAATTAGGGAAACAGTGTAGTTCTCAGGGCAGTCAGGAAAATATTTTTACAGCTTGTTTACTGTTTGCACAGACAGTTTTTTTTTTCTTTTTAGAAAATTTACATTTTTTTTTTTCTGGTGACTTTGCTGAGTGGCTGAGGGAGGTTATGGGGGAGGTAATATTCCCTCAAACCACCCTGTGGGCCCTATTGGTTATTATAGTTACATTACTGGTAACAGAATGGGCTTCCTTATCTTGTGGGACCCAGAGGTTTTCTTAATATTAC
Source organism: Pteropus alecto (assembly GCF_000325575.1). Taxonomy (NCBI): domain Eukaryota; kingdom Metazoa; phylum Chordata; class Mammalia; order Chiroptera; family Pteropodidae; genus Pteropus; species Pteropus alecto. The sequence goes on from NW_006437736.1 coordinate 1,459,338, forward strand.
TTTTAGAATTTCAGTGTCTAATATGATAGTCAATAGGCACATCTGGCTGTTTAAATGGAAATAATTCATAGATATAAAATTAATTCAATTTCTTAGTCACACTAGGCTACATCTCAAGTGTTGACAGCACATATGGCCATTGGCTGCCATATTGGACAGCACAGATTTAAAACATTCCCATCATCACAGAATGTTCTGTTGACTAGTACTGTTCCAGAGGGTCTGGCAATGCCAAAGCTGACCAAGTTATCAGAATCCATCTTGTCTGATTCCCAATTTCACCAAGAAAAGGACCGGGGCCTAGGAGAAGTACAACCGTGCTGGAATCCAGTGTGCTAAAAGTGCTCGGTAATGACTTAAATAATAAATGGATGCACGTGTGCTGGGGCCGGCAGCTCAGAGTGTTTCCAGAAGAGAAGGGAGTTCCTGCCTGATGACTCCTTAGAGAATCGGATGGGTGCAGATCGGGATGGGAGAGATAGACACCTGCTTGGATGACATTTGGGGGCCAGGTTGTTTGCTCAGCCTACTTGTTGTGGATCGCTCTCCTCATGAGGGAGGCTGCCATCTGCATTTTTAGAGCTTGATCAGAAGGCCTGGTATAATTCCTTCACTCTGAGATTCCTGGCTTTTAAGCTCCACAAGTTAGATGGCCTGGCCAACCAAAGCTGGGCTTGACTCTTACTCTGGCCCAATAACATGGACACTCAGGAGTCACACAGACCTGGAGCCAGATCCGTGGTCCACTGCCAATGGTTGTGAAACCATGTGCAAGCCATTTGAACTTTGGTTTCCTCAACTGTAAAATGCGAGTGCTACTAACTGTTGTCTCTTCTTTGGGTTATTGAAAGAGATTAGATCATGGCTACAGGGTGTTAGCATGGGGCCTAACCCCAGTGAGTGCCCGATAAATATTAGCTGTTATTAGGGACGATTTATTTAATTGGCAAGACTTATGCATCCACTTTCTTGCCTTTTTCATGTTAAAACTATTTCTATGGCTCCCGCTGGTACCTGTGAGGAGGCATTTCTTCTACCCTCCTGGGGTAGTTAATATGCAGCTGTGATGAAGAGATAGGTTTAAATCATTTGGATGGTGGACCTGAGCAGGAACTGCTTATTTGGGTTGAGGGATCATGCAAGGCTCTGGAGCTCTCCCACTCACACCTTGTATCTCTGGCCCATAACTAGTATAACAGCACATAACAGTGGTTCTGGGCTTAAGCACAGAAGCTCTTATACTCAAACCCCAGCATACAAATCTGCTGTAATCACAAGAGTCAGCCATTTCCCAACCCAAGTCTTCAGAGAGAAGCAGTGAAAGAGGAAATCCATTTCAGTCTGTGAAGACGTGGGGCGCAGGATTCTTTGAAGGCTCTTGTCAACCAAAGTCAGAGTGGAAACATGCGTGCATTAACACGCACAGATATACATGTCACTCAAGCCAGGAGAAATGCAAGTTTCACACGAATCTATCCATGAGGAAGTTGGGTTGGAGGACCAAGCAGATGGACTGGGGGTTGCATGATGGAAGGAAAAAACATTCCAGAATAAGCAGCCCCCAAGAGGTGATGAGGGAAGGTATCAGTCTGATGGGGAAGATAAAATGTTCGTAGGAGCAAGTTCCAGCTGCAGTTTGAGTGCAGAAGAGGGCATGACTAACCTTGGAAGGGAGAGGCAGAGCAGTTTTCAGAGAAGAGATGCATTTCAGTGGGAGTTTGAAGGATGGATAAGAATTCATCATGTGAAGGGCAGGAAACTCTTTTCTGAAGAGGGATCAGCATGTATGAAAACAGAGGCCATTAAGAAATCTCTCATGGGGTTTAATTTGAATGGAGGGGACAGATAATAAGCAAGTAGGCCAAGAGAGTCATAAGCACCGTGTGAGCAATCAACATGGATGCGATAGCAAAGGAGGGACGCACTCTGGTTGTCAGGGAAGGACTGTGGAAACACGTGACCTTGACTGGAGTCTTGAAGGAGGAGGATGGAAAGCACCTTTTGGCCAAGTGCTGCTGCTGATACCTTTGGCCGGAGCAGCCTTGAGCTGTATGTCTTAGAAAACCAGTTCTGCATACAGGATGCAGGAGACCTTCTATTCCCCACCCAGTGACTTATATTGTCCCTTGGACCTTCTTATCTTGGCCCTTAGGACCCTCCCCTGGTCTTGTCTATTGGGTCAGCTTCTGAGTCTAGGGATAGCTCGTGGGTCCCTGTACCTGGGAAACTTCCTTTGACCTCTGTCTCCACACTGGGCCAAGTCCTGCCCTTCTCTGTTTGCAAAGGACCCTTTCCAAATACAGTTGTCACATAAGGACCCCATGGTATGGGACTGTTTGCCTTTTGGTCTCCCAGCCAATCTACAAGTATCTGGAGGGCAGAAACAGTGTTGGGTTCACCTCTGATGCCCAGCACTTAGTCAGACATATAGTAGGCACCTGGCAAATATCTGTTTTGAAAGAGTAAATACTTTAGCTCCCTGCGGGCAAGCGCCACATCTTTTAACTCTGTACCCCTTCTTGTCCCCGCACCTCTACCCTGCAGTGCCTGGTACAAACTGAGAACCTGATAAGTACTTATGGAATAAATGATTGTTTTAATTATTTAGCGAGTCACCATAGAATTCCTTTAAATAGCACTTATTCTGGTGCATTTAAATGTTCATTTATAAATAACTATTCACCAGGAAGCTTGGAGAAAGATACAGGCTAAGGAGTGGCTAGCAGAAAAAGTTTATGCTACAAGTTTAACAGGACAGCGGAAAGAAAAGAGTGATAAACACGAAAGGTGATGTCCTGGGCACCAGACCTCCTGCATGACATCGAGCTCTCTCAGCCGTCCACAAACGGAGATCATCTTTTTGCTTTGATGGCATCTCAGGGAGCTTGCAGGATAAGATGTAGTCAACAATCTTCTCAGGCTGAGAATACAGCAGTGCAGACAGCAAATGAGCTGTCTTCAAGGGGCTTATAACCAAATGAGTTAACGGTGGTAGACTTCACATTGTGGCCCCCCGTGAACCACACTCCTTGCGTTCACGCCCTGCGTAGTCCGTGCCCATGTGACATGCTTGGGACAACGAAACATTAGCAAGCATAATGCAAGTAAAGGGTTGTTGACACTTGCACGCTGGGGCTTCTCTTGGAACCCTTGCTCTGGGAAGCCAGCATCGTGCTGTAGAAGAAGCTTGGGTTAGACTCTTGGATGATGAGAGGCCCGTAGACAGAGCCCCGGATGTTCCAGCCTTCTCATTGCTCCCAGCTAAGACCCTAAGGGAATGCAGAGAGACCTCAGCTATACCACGTGGAGCAGAACTGCCCAGTTTGACTCAGCCGACCACAGAATTGTAGAGGTAATAAATCAAGGTTGTTTTAATCACTGAGTTCACATTGATAACCCAAACAGAAATATAAGTGACAATGCATCATAGAAATGTAAACTACTGTGCTATGGCTGGCTAGAAAATTCATTTCTAGAGGAAGCTACAAGACTCGAGAAAGCTGAATAAATGCAAGCTAGTGGGAAAATTTAACACTAACGATTTTCATTTAGTTTTTGAAAGCTTATAATGTACCACAAAACTCACCAATAATGATGATGATGATGATAATGATAATAACAACACCAATAATAATAATTTACTGAGATTTTTCTATGTATCAGGCATTGTGCTAATTGACTTACATAGATCATTTCCTTTAATCCTAAAAAAACAACTCAATGAGGTAGCACTGTAGTGATCACATTTTTTATAAAGAAACGAAGACACATAGAGGTTAAGTAACTTGCCAGATTATTATGTGGCTAGTAGGTGTTGATGCTGGGATTCAAGCACAGGCAGACTCGCTCTAGACCCTTGAGCTTCAGAAGTGTGGTCCATGGACAAGCAGCATCCGTGTCACTTGGGAACTTGTTAGGAATGCAGACTCTAACCCTCACCCCAGAGCCACTGCGTCGGAATCTGCATTTTAACAAGATGCCCAGAAGATACGTGTGCACACGGAAGTTTGAGAAGAGCTGATCTAGACCACAACAGGGCTTGTGTTTGGCACAGTTAATGAGCTCCCAGGTGATTTTTACACTCGTTAAATTTTGACAGCCACGGGCCCTGGGGAGCAGCCTTGTTTTCAAAGGGCCCAGACCAACTGTCTCAACACTAGGGAGTGAGCCATCGAGGCTTTTGGGTAAGGGCACATGCGACATAATGAAAACCATACACCTTTCAGTGCTTGGCAGACTTGAATTTGCAGCTAGCCCTGCTACCTGTTGGCTGCGGTAACGAGCAAGTCACTCCTTACCACCTCAGCTTCCTCATTTGTAAAATGGGTGTGGTGATACCCAAAGAATCCTCACCATCACCCTCCTTATTGAATACATCTGAGGGACTATTTGTTCTTGGATGTTGTCACAAACTTCTTTAAAGTTTAAAGCACATTCAGAGTATTTATGTGTTGGGAAATAGAGGACCTGGCCACTCGGTCACTGCTCCTCCCTCAGGTGTAATATGAGAGTGTTTCAAATGAATGGACCAACTGGGCATTTGATGATTCTCAGATGGATTTTGGTGATTAATGTGTGTGTGTGTGTGAGTGTGTGTGAGTGTGTGTGAGTGCGTGTGTGTGCGTGTGTGTGCGTGTGTGTGAGAGAGAGAATGATGGGGAGGGGATGGAGGATGGGGCTTCTGGACACCTTGTGGATTTTCTTCTCAATTTTCAGGGATGAATTTTACCCCCCTTCTCACCTCTCATGGCAGCTGGGTAAACCCAGAAGTGATCACCAAGCCGACTAGGAATTCGTAGCTTCAGGAAATGGTTTTGACCATTTTGGCTTTGATTTCCTGAGGGCTGGGGTCCACAGTTTTAGAGATATACATGTTTTAGAAAACAGAAGTTAAAGACACTTTAAAAATGGAAAAGTCCTAAGTTCCAAGCACGGGTGGTAAATTAACAGGGGAGGTGCTTTTGGAACCAAGGTTCAGTTACACTCTGGGCCCCTCGAATCCCACCGGCAGGCCCCCACTTAAACCACGCACATAGAAGGTAGGGGTCATGTCTCATCTTTAGGATGGTCCCTGGGGAGGCAGGGTAGGTGACAGCCCTCTGGTACCCTGGGGATTAGAGTGTTTGGTCTTGTGCACCCCCACCTAGGAAAGAATTTGCTTTCCTGCCTAGCAATGCAGACCAGCACTTGGTGCAGAGGATTTTCAGTTCGAACACCCTGCCTGCATTCTTCATGGTCTTTTAGGTCTAGTTTTGTTTTTGTTTTTTTCTTCCTCTCAATAGCAGCTTCCCTTTAGGCATGGCTATTAAGACCTCCCTTCCTGTGAAATAGCCTGGGCTCTGCGAGGCATGAGCTTAATGGGAAGAGATGCTGCGCCCAGCATTTAATCCTGGGCATCCAAGGATGCCAGCGACGATTGGTTTTGTGCACTAATCTGCTTAATGAGCGCATCTCCTGGAAAACCTGGGGACCACTGGGAGGCTACTGATGGAGATTAGGAGGGTGGCTGGGGCGCTTTGCTGTTTCAGACTTGACAGTGTACAGAGCCTGTTCTAGTTCTCTGGGTACAGTACATTGTTTCATTCTCACCCCAGTTATTTGAAATGGATATGATTATTCCTGTATTGCAGAGAAGGGAACAACCTTAGAGATTTAATAACTTGCTCAAAGTCTTATAACTAATAAGTGATGAAGTTAGGACTTGAAAGTCAGCCTTCTCGCAGATCTGGTCATTGGGACGTCAGCAACATCAAAACATAGAATCTGAGCCTGGGAGGGGCCGTGGAGTTCACTCAGTTCACAGGTACACTGAATACAGGTATCCCAACGACAGTATTCTTACCAGTGGCCATGCAACCTCTGCCTGTGTCATTTTCGTCTCACCGGGAACTCATTTCTTTGCCAGGCAGTGGACTCCTTTGTTATACAACTGACATTGACAAAGTCCTTTCTGTTGGGCTGAATCTCTCCCTGGGCCTTCTTCCTAAGGTCCTAGCTCTGCTCCTGGGGCCAAAAATTTAGAGACTGACGCCTCATTGCCTCTGCTCCCTGGTCCTCTCTGAGAGACCCAGCCTTAGACTTTCAACGCCCCCAGCCATGCCATTGTAGATGAAGGAACCCGCCTGCCATTGCTTTTTGCCCACAAAGGGCTGATTCATCCAAAGGAGTGGGCCGGACACCAAGGCTGGAAGAAGCATTTCTAAGAAGCAGGAGCCAGAGCCAGCCTGGCAGGGAAACACTGTTTAATAGCGAAGCTGTCACTTATTCTGTCTGCCTAATGGTACACAGCTAGTCAGTGGCAGAGGGGGGCTTGGAGCCAGGTGGGTTTGACTCTGAGATTTGTTTACTTTTCCTTCTACGTGCTTCCTCCCACAGACTTCTCTCCGCAGTGGTCCACAGAAACCACTTCTGTATCTGTGTCACCTGTCCCCTGCCAGGACACCCTGCAGGAAGGTCTCAGTCTCTCTTGATTGCCCAGGAACAGAGACACATTTGCTGGATCAATGCCCACTGTTGAGAAGCTTCTGGGCAGAGCCCTCCTGGCAAACACCTACTATGCGCTCCCTGATTTCCCGGGCAGGCTACCCACAAAGAATCCTTTCCGATAGGCTTCTGAGAATTTGCCTGTTGGAATGGTATGCTGGCAGGAGGCAGACATGGGGCAAGAGACACTCAGAGGGAAAATAACCTGCTGTGTGAACTTAGGTAAGTCCCCTCCCCTCGCTGGGCTTTGCCTTCCTCCCCTGAGGGATGGAATGGGACCATCGGGCCAGCTCAGTGGCTCTCAGTGGTCACCAGCTGTGCCAAACCCCCAGCCCTGGAGATGCCATCTATTTGGTCTGGACAGAGGTGTGGGCACTGATGGTTTTTAGGAGCTCTCTGGGGATTCCGGCATACAGCCAGGCTTACGAACCAGTGGGCTAGATAATAGCAGTTTCTTTTCTGGATTTGTGAAGAGATTAAGACTTTACACAAGTTCCCAAATCTTGTCTTACTTGATTGTCACAAGGAGTGGTGGATGGGATAGGGATTCTGGGCTCCCCTTGGGAACTGAGGACATAGGTGCTTAGAGTTTAAGTGACTTGCCTATGGCTGCATGGAGAGACTATAGCAGAACTGGGATTGACGATTAGAAATGCCTATTCCATGTTCTGCTCTTTTCATGTCACTGGGCAGCCCTCTTACTAATGGACTACCCCCTGCCAAATGGACCAGCATTCTCCAGTGCAAGCCTTCAGTAATAATAATAATAATTTACAGCTTACCAGGCACGACAATGTGCTGGACCCTCCATGCGTGGTGTCCTTGTAGCTCTCCCAGCAACTGTGCAGGTGGGTGTGTTACGCTGGGGTTCACAGTTGAAGAATTTGAGGAACAGAGAAGTTTAAAAATTCACTCAGGTCACACAGCTGGCTCATAGCAGAGATGGTATCTAATCTCTGGTTCATCTGATTGGCAAAGTCCAGGCACCCTCCCCTGCACCACAAGGCCTGACCTCAGAAGCATGGCAAGATTCAAGCCTTTCTGCCTCCTGCTCAGCCCGTCGCCTCGGAAACGACTGTCAGTCACTCATGGGTATTGATGGCTTTCTGCCTTCCCTGGCAAGGCTCCACTGAGCCCTGTGGCTGAGATTCAATTACACAATCGAAAAGACAAACAAATTAAAAGAGGAGCAGGGTTCTGTAAACAGCTTCTTTAATGACTCTGAGGACCAAGCCTGCCTCCCCGCTTTGGCGTGAGCATCTCTCAGCATCTTGGATGTCTGGGTTTTCTGACAGACACCTGCAGTGCGTTAGGTCAGTGACGATAGGTAGGCATGGCTCATGGCCAAGGCCAGAGGGGACAGTCCTAAGGATAATATACAAATGTTGCTCTAGAAGGAGGGTACGCATTTGAACCCAGAGATGGTAAAAACTGGGTGGCATGTCAGGATCCCTCTCCTGGGGAGCCCCACCCAGAGATGCTGGTTCTGTAAGCCTGGAGGGGAGGTGTCCAGTAATCTGCACACTAACCAGGCCTCCCCAAGGTGATCCCAATTCGGCTTGTCCCTGACCATGTGTCTGAGCAACCCCAAGTTCTTCCTGCCTTAGACAAGGCCCAGAGTGGGAGTAACTTCCTTAAACTCACAGGGCAGGTTTTCGGGAAAGCTGGACTCCTGGTCCTGTGCTCTCTCCGTGACGTCATCCTGTCTCGTTCTGGGAATTCAGTCTCTAGCACCAGAGATCTAGGAGGATAGCAGCCAGGTATATTTGTTTTCCCAGGGCTGCTGTAACAAAGTTCCACAGACTGAGTGGCTTAAACAACAGAACTTCTCAGTTCTAGTTCAAAGTCAAGGGCTCGGCAGGGCCACATTCCCTCTGAAGCCTCTGGAGAGGATCCTTCTTTGTCTCTTCAGCTTCTGGTGGCTGCTGGCAATCGCCGGTGTTTCTTGGCTTGTGGCGGCGTCACTCCTACCTCTGCCTCTGTTGTCACATGGCCTGCTACCCCGTGTGTCTGCATCTCTGTGTCTCTCTTCGTCTTATAAGGACACCAGGCATATTGGATTTAGGGCCCACCTTGCTCCAATATGACCTCATCTTAATTAATTACATCTATGAAGACCTTTATTTCCAAATAAGATCACATTTGAGGTTCCGGGTAGGTGCGAATTTTTGAGGCACCCTATTCAAACCGCAATACCAGGTAATACACTGTTCCACCCCAACTCTCCAAATGACAAGACTCTTCCCAACCTTCGGGTCCCAGGGGAAAAAAGCCACCTCCCCATAGAAGCCCTCCCTGACCACTCCATCTACACCGAGGGCCTCTTGCTCGATTACACTTTATGAAGCCTCCTATGTGCTTCCTTCACAGCAACAGGACCATTTCACGATCTGTCTGCACCCCAGACCCTAAACTCCTTGAGAACTGGAACTGTGCCAGTTCTGCTCTTCAGGTGCCAAAGTGGCCCTGAGCATGTGGTCATCATCGAATGCTTCCTGGAGGAACGAAGGAGGAACTGCTTACCAGGCTCTAGTCTCGGTCCTGAGCCTGCTGTGTGACCTCAGGAAGCCTCTGAACAGCTTCAAGCCTCAGTGGCCTCATTTGTAAGAGGAAGCCCGGTGGGAATCCCTCCAGGGGCCCATCATCTCTAGAGGAGTTTGTCACTGTTTCCATCGTAACGATGGTCCTGGTATTCAAAAGTCCCCTCCTAGCAGATCGGCTTTTTTTCCCAGCCTTCCTTGGGGGCCTCTGTAGCTTCATTTTCCAGTCACCTAATTTGGATGATTTTGTTTTTCTCAGCATCTATAAACACTCTCCTTTTCTCCTCCCACCCCTCCCAATTTTGTCCCTCCCTCCCATCTCTGATGTTAGAAAGTGAGGTCAGGTACCCAGTGAGTCTAATTACCCGGGAAAGTAATTAACATTTCTAATAGAAACTGCCACTGCTCATTTTCATCGAGGCCACACAAAAGCAATAAGGTAAAAGAGTTTCGTAATTAAAGACTCGTTACCGTGGGCTCCCCATTTCAGTCGGCAACTAATAAGTCTTTTGCTGGGGGGAATAGGCGTGCTGAGCATCGTGGAGATGGACAGGGACCCTGCTGGAAACCATCTTGTTTTTCTCTTGCCTCTTGCTCGGTTTTCCCCTTCATCTGGGTTCCACCTCTGGCTTCCATTCTCCTCTCTGAGAGACAGTCTCGTTTCAGAGGCGAAGGCTGAACAACCCATAAAAACTCTTGGCTGTGACCTTGAGGATGACTCTGTGCAGCTTGGGAATGTGAGGCTAACTGATTAGCTCAAAGACGCAGGAGCGAGTGGGCAGGAGCTGGCGGAGGAGCCCTGTGGGGTTTGGGGTGCGCTGGACAGAACGGGCGGAGGGAGACGGAGTTCCATCTCTCCTGGCTTTGTTGTGTAATCTTGGCAAATCTCTTACATTTCCCAAGACTGTTTGTTGATCCTTAAAAAGGGAATACACTTAACCGGATCGTGAGGCTGGTGTTCAAACCGAAATAATTCTTGTGGCTTAATTTTATCGAACACTTACTATGTGTCAGCCTCTTTGGGCATTTCACAGGTATTGACTCCTCTAATTCTCATGGCAACCCTTTAAGTGTGTGTATTACCTCCATTTTCCATATGAGGAAACTGAGGCACGGAAAAGTTAAGTAACTTGCTCACCATCATGTTGTTAGTAATCGGGAGAGCTGAATTCCAACCCAGCTCCTATATCTCCTGACCACCTCTCCTGTGTCCCCATAAGATTTTTGTGTTTATTACGGGCGAGGGGTGCTGCTGAGGGTTACAAATCTCTTCCCTGTGTCTCTAAAGGTGTCCATTGTGCAAAGGCCAACATGCAATTTCTGGCCACCCAGGCCACTCTCTGAGAAGCTAAGTCATAGGAGGTATTGATTCTAGTCTGAAGTTTTGAGGTGCCCTTCTAGAAACCTATTCGGTGACAACAGTGAGACACGGAGCAAAGAGAACAGGCTCTGAGGCCAGGAACACGTGGAGTCAAATCCTCGTTCTGTCATTTATTAGCTGTGGTACTTTGAGTAAGTTAATTCACTTCTCTGAGCCTCAGAGAAGTAGATGTCCCATTTTTCTCACCTACGAAATGGGAAATCATAGAGTGGTTTTGATTATTATATAAGGTCCTATTGGCGAAATGCCTGGCATATAGGAGGTATTTATTAAATTACAACCTTTTTTCCTTCCTCTTTTTCCTCATTTAATATCCTATTCATTCAGAAAATAATTCTTGCTTGCCTACGGTGGGGTGAGACCTATTTTCGGCCTGGAGAAAGGTGTGGTGAGCAAGTCAAGGTCTTTGCCTTTTTAGAGCTTACAGAAGTTGGGGACAGAAGTTAGTAAATAAGAGAATAACTGTTATGTAACATAACATCACGTAGCAAGAATTTCCCCCCATGTGAACTGCAGAGATGGGAATGTTGGGCCAGGTTTTTTCTAAGCTGCCATTTAGTTGTCATTCCGGGTTGAGGTTTTTGAACATCAGCAACAGAAAGCTTGAGTGGAGGTCGTCTTGCCTGTAAACGCTGTGCTTCAGGTTATGGGGGTCTGGAAAAAGGAAGGAAGGGGAAGAAAGGATGAGAGAAGGAAAAGGTTGAGGTTAGGATCCTACCGAAGAGAAAAAGCAAATGAGCAAACAAAAGAGAATCAAGGGGCAGAGAAGAAATGACACCAGGGAGAGCAGTGAGGCCAAGAGCCTGAAGCACGGGAAGTGCGGGTGAGTGGCATAGGGGCTGGCGAAGGGAAGGGGAAATTAGATTCACGATTCTGTAAGCAGCGGGCAGTGGGTACGAACGTGGCCTCTGGAGTCAGCTGTGTAATGGGGGCGGGTTTGCTTAACTTATATAAGCTTTAGCTTTTTCATCTGTAAAAATGGCATCTTTTAGTATATTAGTTATCTATGGCTATGTAACAAATCGCCCCTAAATTTAGCAACTGAAAACAAATGTTTACTACTTTTGCAGTTTCTATGGGTCAGGGATCGGGGCATGACTTTAAAGGGTCCCGTGTCTCAAAATTTCTCATGAGGTTGTAATTAAGGTGTCAGCAGAGGTCGTAGCCCTCTGAAGACTGGACTTGGCTCACTCAGATGGGTGCCATTAGGATTCAGTTTCTCATGGGCTTTTGGAATGCAAGCCTCAGTTTCCCGCTGGCTGTTGATTGGAGGCTTCCCTCACGTCCTTCTCACGTGATATTCTCCACAGGGCAGCTCAAACCATGGCAGCCACTTCCTTCAGAGCGAGCTAGTAAGAACAAGAGAGGGCATGGCAGGTAAGACGGAATCTGCCTTTCGTAATCCGATATCACAAACGGCATCCCCTTTGCAGTCCTCTGGGCATTGGAAGTGAGCCATTAGGTCTGGCCCACACTCCAGGAGATTACGTGAGGGCGTCAATACCAGGAAGCCAACGCCACTGGGACCCGCTTTAGAAGCTGCTTTCCATACATAACTGGCTAAGACTGTTGTGAAGATTCAATGAGAAAGTGGAGGAAAAACTTTTAGCATGTGGCCTGGTGCATGGTAATAGTCCGAGGCAGTTCTTATTGATGTTATGATTACGTTTGATAAATGTTCATCGATACTGCTCTTATGCAGGTGATGATGGAGAAGGAAAATGCATATAAATGGACAGAAAACGATGGTGTATCTGTTACCTATTGTCACAATAATGCTGCATAACACACAATCACAAAACCATAGTAGCATTCTATAGTAAAAACTTATTTTTGCTCACAGGTCCATGGATTGACTTGGAGGTTCTGCGGATCTGGGCTTACTTCCATGTCTGTGGTCAGCTACAGGCCAGCGAGGTGGCTTTGCCGATGGTGGTGGGCTCTCTCACTGTCTAGGTCCTCAATAGGGACAACTGAGCTGCCTTGCCTCTGCTCCATGTGGCCTCTCCCTCCACAGCAGGCCAGCCTGGCCTTGTTTTCAGGAAGCCCTTTTCAAACAGGGTTCCATGAGGCTTCTTGGAACTTAGGCTTAAAACTGGTACCCCATCACTTCTGCCACTTCTATTGGTAAAGGAAGTCACAAGTCCAGCCCCGATTCAGAGAGTGGTAGGGAAATAGACTCCTCCCCTCAGTGGGAGGAGCAGCAGAGCCCCATAGTAAGGGGCACAGATAATGGAGAGAGGAAGAATTTGGCTATATTTGCAATCCATCAAACTTAGATGGGAAACGAAAGAGATCTGGAATTTAAATGTTATGCTTTCTAGAACATTGTGTAATTCTGAGAGATTGGTTACTATTGCTGAGTTATGGACTTTTTATTAAGTTATGCTGACATTGTGTAAATATAATACTAACAGAGATATTCTAAAATCCTTTGTCCATTCATTCATTCATTCATTCACGCATCAAACATCTGGAGCATGGGTTGACAAACCTTTCCCGTAAAGCATACGTAATAAATATTTTAGGCTTTTGGGCCATGTGGTCTCTGTGGTTGTAGTAAGGGCAGCCATAGATGATACGTAAATGACGGGCATGGCTGTGTTCCAGTAACACTCTTTATGAACAGTGAAATTTGAATCGTATGTACTGTTCATATGCCATGAAATATTAACGTTTTCTCTTCAATTATTGAAAGCAGTAAAAATCATTTCTAGCTTGTGGGTTACAAACTTCAGGCAGTGAACCTGATTTGGCCTATGGGCCATAATCTTGCTCCAGACTCCCTCCTTAGTGTCCGCCACACTGTAAACCATCAGGCAGTTGATGTCAATACATCACCCCCTTTCATCATCATGTAAGCCTGTATTTGACTCGAGAGAAAGAGTAGAAACCATAGGGATCAGGTCTGTTGTCTCTAGAGATGATAAGGAGGGTGCAGACCTGCAGAAATGTCACCATGGCTATTGGCAGGACCCGATACATAATTTGCAAGACCCGGTGCAAAAGAAAAATGCAGGGTTCTTGTTCAAAAGTTAAGATTTTCATAACATCAACCGCAGATCATGAAACCCAGCCCAGGCCAGCCTTGGCTGTCAGCTCTGAGCTTGTTTTCTCGTATGAGAAAAACACTGGCTAGTAACTCCTCCTTCATAGTGTTAAGTGAATTAATAAATGCCATTTTTCTAGCATGTCTCCTGATACATAGTAGGCGAACGAGAAAAGTTTCAGGACATATTCTGGCATTGTCCCTCACCTGGCTTCTGTTGCTGGTGGTGTTAATGCCACCAGCATTAACATGGTGGCAGGAAGTTTGGGCAAAGCAGCAGGCCAGTGAGGGTTTGCATTTCCATTTTTAGTAGCTTCCTGAAGGCTAAGACATCTGTTTGGATAGCCGGTGCACAATGAGACATTAGGGATTCAGGCTCAATTCCGCATCATTTGGAAATAGCATACCTGGGCTTCTATTTATAACATTTCTGTCTTTTTGGTTGGCGTTATGATTTATATCTCACAAATCTCTGTGTTTTTCCTTCCCCTCCTTCTGTTGCAGTTTGACCAGATGATAGAAGAGCAGTGTAGACATTTGTCCCTTTAATTAAAGCTTCCCCCCATCACCCTCCTGCCGGAGCAGGTGTTATAGAAATTCCTGGGTGACTCTTTTTCAAACAAAACTGAACACAGACGGTGTTCGAGAATATCCTTCCTGCCAACGGCTTTCATCGAAGGTGTGGGGCCGGTGACACCAAGGTTGGAGTGAGAGCAGTTTCCTGGTATCTGAGTAAAAGTAAACAGAAATCCCTTTATTTAGAAATTCGTTTGATCGTAATCGACAGGCTTATTTCGAATATTTGCTAAGTAAGCTATTGCTCATTCTCAAAGAGCGAAGCATGAGAATTTTTGACTCGCAAAGAAGGGATTTTCCAGGTGACTCTCGGCAGGTTCGATCCTGGAGAATGAACACTCTATACTTAATTTTCACAGGACATGCACGTGCTTGACCATCCAGCCACACGGGATGGCATGCATCCATCGATTCCACGAAAAGGCAGAAATGGTCACTTCCAAAGCACTCACAACTCCAGGCCTTCAACTCAAAGAATAATCAATGTCATTTGTTCAGCATTTACTGTGTGCCAAGTGCTTTAGATGCATGGTCTAATTTACATAATCACCTAATTTCGCTCTCACGTGTGACCTATGGGCAAGGTGTTATCATTACTTTTGACAGATGAAGAAATAGAGATTTAGCTAAGACTTGGTGAATTGGGATGGGAATACAGGCTGGCCAGTTTTTTTCTTTTTTAATTGAGGTGAAATTCGCATAACTTGAAATTAGCCATTTTATAGAGAACATTTCAGTGACATTTAATGCATTCACGATGTTGTACAACTACTATCTCTATTTAGTTCCAAAACATTTTATCATCTCCAAAGAAAATCCCGTACCCACAAAGCAGTTACTCCTTGTTCTTCACCCTCCCACCAGCCCCTGGCAACTGCGGATATGTGTTCCGTCTCTACGGATTCAAGCTGGTCAGTTTTTAGCCGTAACGTGACACCAATAGCTAAGATTTATTTAGTGCTTACTGTGCGCTGGTCGCTGTTCTAGGAACTTGGCATATGTTAATTCATTTCATCCTTTCTACCCTGCGTGAGAGGTATTGTTATCACCTGGTTTACAGAGAAGACAATGGAGGCTCAGAGAGGTCAATGGAGGCTCAGAGAGGTCCAGAAAGTCATCCAGAGTCACACAGCAACCAAGAGCCAGACCCTGGATTGGAACCTTGGCAGTTTACTGCCCCTCTTAACCATTAGGATGCACTCGCTGCTTTTTCGCCTCCTCATCCCTTTCCTGAGGTTGTGTGGCATTCCCTGCAAACCCATAGCCCATGCATCATACAGTTCGGAGCTGTATCCTTCAGAGAGGTCTGCAGGGGCGGCTGCTGCCTTCCCTGACTTTAATCCAGATCCAACTCCAGCTGTAAAGCATGTGCTAAGAGCCCCACTGGAGGAATGTACAAAGGCTCATGGAAGCCCAGTGAGGGAGGGAGTAGTTCTGCCAGAGGAGCCCAGAAGAACATCTGGCTCCTTCATTCCTCTGTTCCTTTATACAGGAATAAAACTCAAAACGACCTTTACACGTCAGGGAAGAACAAAGGTCTTATAAAGTGAGGATGGATTTGAGTGGTGGCCGAGAGCCATGCGCATAGTGGCAGCCTTGGTTCTGCCGCTAACGAGCTGTGTGACCTGGGGCTGGTTGCTTCACCTTTCTGAGCCTGCATTTCCTCATCTTCAAAATCAGGGCGTTTTGACCTGCAAACATATAAAGCTCTTGGCATAGTCTAAGACTTTACTGAATGTTCTTAATAAATGGTTTGATGTCCTAATCAAGACCTATTCTTAGGATCAAAGCTGATAAACTTCTTCATGCTAAGGTATAAACAACAACAACAATAATAATAGTAAATTTATTTAAGAGCTCTTATCATGTGCCAGGCACTGTTTTAAGTGCTTCCTCTGTATTTTATTTAATGACTGAGAATATGCTGCTTTTTTCTCTTTTCTTTTTAAAAAAACAAGACAACCGAGTCACATTTTATTAACCCACATTCTGTGGGGAAACCTAGTTCTGTGATGTGCTCTGTGAAAATAATAAGGTTCCATAGTCAGCTAGGTTAGGGATCCTCTGAATACTCTATGCTTGTGGTCCTCCAGCTTCGCTGTACCTGTGATCACCATGAGGTCTTTAATGTCCACCCACACGTGTCTCCAGCTCTAAATGTCCTGATTTAAGTGGACTGAGTGCCACCTGGGCCTGAGGGGGTCTTAAGTGCCCAGGTAATTCCAGAGTGCAGCAAGTGAGAACTTCCTCTCTGTCAGCCTCTCAAAACTTCACTTTGCTCAGTGGCACTTTCAAAGCTTCGAAGAGGTCATCAAGTTTTAAATAGTTTGTTTTGTTTGAATGGCACCAGACACACTTTGAAATCTCTCTCTCCAACCCTTTCTTCTTTTCTCTGTTAGAAATTATGAAACGTTTAAAAGGTGACCCCATTACCTTTTGCACCTCGTCTCCTGCCTTGCCCTCTGCTCTGTGAACACGCTGGGCCCTCACCCACCTTTGAGCCTTCGCACCTGCTGCTCCTCTGCCTGGAAGACCCTCCTCGGTCCTCGCCTGCCTCACCCTCTTCTCCCTGCAGGTTCGTCTCCTTTTTATCCAAGCCTTTCCTGGCTTTCCTGGCAATTTAAAGCCTCCGCCCCCCTGTTTCTGACACCTCCGCTCTGCATTGTCCTTCCTTGCTTTATTTTTTCTCTATAATCTCATCCTCTAACATTTTAATATAGTTTCCTCGTTTATTTATTGTCTGCCTGTCTCTGCTAATGTCAGCTCCAGATCAGAGCTTTTGTCTTGTTCACAGCCCTGTCCTCAGCACCCAGAACAGTGCCCGGCACACGGCAGGTGCTCAATAAATACAAGTGGCATGAATGAGTGAGTGAGTGAATGAAAAGTATTGAGAATAAAATTACAAACAGCTGTGTATCCATCACCCAGTTTGGTGTTGGCATTTTGCCTGCCTTCCTTTTATTTTCCTAAAAAAAAAAAAAATAATAAAATCAAATGTTCTAGATATTTTTGGAGGCTCCCTTGTTGACCACCCTGGTCCCTGTCTCCTTTCTAACTCCAAAGAAGTGACCCTATTTTGATGTTGGTAGGTAGTCTTCTAGTTTGTGATTTTATACCTTTATACATATATTCAAGATTGTTCTGGACTTTTAAAATTTTACATAAATTAAATAGTTTACCTAACCTTCTACAATTTGCTTTTTATATCAGCATATTTTATTCATGATGATACATGCAAATTTAATTCACTCGTTTTAAGGTTGGTATAGAAGTCCATTGTATAAATATATCATAATTTATTTATTATTTTCCCTCTAAATGGATATCTAGCTTGTTTCCCATTTCTTGCCATTGCAAACAACGCCACAGCGAACACCCCTGGGCCTGTCGTCTGTGCACATGTGAGAGGATTTTGTTTTAGATCTGGGATGTGGAATGGCTGGGTCTTAGGGTTTATGCCTCTTCGAATTTATTAGGTGTTACTAAATTTCTCACCGAAGTTGCTGTACCAATTCGTGCTCCCACTGTAATGACTTGTGCCTGCCTGGTAGGAGGTGAGTTGATATCTTATAATTGCTTCCTGTTTGCCTCTTCCTGGCTTCGAGTGAGGCTCGGCTCCTGTCATACATTTATTTGCTATTCAGGTGAACTCGTCTGTAAATTATCTTTTGATGGCCTCATCCATCATTGTTTTGAGTTCTTTTGTTGTTGTTGTCGTTATTGACTTGTAGAAATTCTTTATATATTCTGGACACTAATCTTTTGTCCGTCATGTGCTTTGCAAACATCTCCCAGTAAATCATCTTTTAACTCTGTTTGTACCGACTTCGTGTCCAGACTCTACACGTTAATGCCAGAGCATTTTCCATGACACAGAATGAAGGGAATGAATGGTAGAATTTCAGACATCAGCTTGGTGTGTTATGGAGGGAGGGGGCTACAGTTTCTGAGACTGGGAGCTTCAATGCAGCCCCCATGATGCCATTAGCGAGTCCTATCAAATCTCCTCCCCTCCCAAACCGTGATGTTTGTAAGTGAGGACGGGGCTGCTTCCTGCAGTGGGTCTCAGGCTGGATGCCTTTCGGACAGAGAAGCGGCCTAGCACTTAGCCGACTTGCAGAAACAAACTGTTTCTGATATGTTTGTGTGATAATGGGAAACAGCAAGAGGGAGAGATGGAAACAAAACTGACCCAGGGTTTTCTTGGGATGTAGAAACAAATGCAGAACACTCCTGCCACTTCCGAAGGTTCAGAGGGGCCGGCCAGAGGAAGGGTGCCATGGGAGACCTGTGGGTGCCCCACACTCGCAGCTGGCAGGGAGCCTTTCCCGTGCAGGCAGACCCTGATTCAGAAGCCTCATTTAGAACCAGATGATTTGGGGCACCGTAGATTATCCTTTAGTTTTTGCTGTGTGACAGATTACTCCAATACTTAGTGACTTAAAACGACAGCCATTTATTAGCTTACAATTCTGGGGATGGTATTTGGAGCTCAGTTCCAGTAGATATTCAATCTGCTGGTCATAGCTGGTCTCACTCACGTGCATGTGGCCAGCTGTTGGTCAGATGGGTGACTCTGTTTCTGGAGGTTGGCTGGCTGTCGGCTGGGCCATGCAGGATGACCGGGCCGCAGCCTCTCCTTCCCCAGGAGGCTTCCCTGGACTTGCTCACATGCATCTCAAAGTTGCCAAAGCCACAGAAGCAGAAGCTACAAGGTATATCAAGACCTGGGCTCAAGACTCACGCAACGCATAGCCCTCATATTCTTGGCTAGACAAGCCATGGGCCAGACCAAACCATGGGCCATTCCAGACCAAAAGGCGGGCAAGAGACGTCTCTTCATGGGAGAAGCTGGAAAGCACTGTGGCCATTTTTTCAATTGACCATAGAGAATTCTGCAACACAAAGCTCAACTCGAGTGGTTGCAGACCCTTGTCGTTGACAAACTTCACTCACTGGTTTAATTATCATCATGGGCAGAGTTGTTCATGCACACGTCATCATGCCCTTATTCTCCGTGCCTTCTGAGGGGACATCTAGTGTCACCTGAAGGGTTGTTTTCCTACCCAGCCCTGCACACACACAAACACACATGCACAGACACACGCACACATGCACACACACGCAGAGACACACACACGGAGACTCACAGAGACACATACACAGACACAGAGAGAAATACACACACAGACAGACACACAGATACACAGACAGAAATACACACAGACATACACACATACACACACAGAGACACAGATACATAGAGACACAAAGAGACACATAGAAATATACACAAACACACAGAAACAGGCACGCACACAGACAGATGCACATACGGGGATACACTGAGACTCAGAGAGACAAACACAGACGCAGAGAGAAACATACACACACAGAAACATAGATGCACAGACAGAAATACACACAGACATATAACTTACAGAGACACAGATACACAGAGACACATAGAGACACGTAGAAATATACACATACACACAGAAACAGGCACACACACAGACACACTCATTGACACAGAGACATACCGACACACACAGCTACATTGTGCAGACTGATCTAGTTGGTCATCTTGAGAAGCCGAAGGAGCTAGGCTGGGGAGATTTGGTTACGAAAGCTTCAAGGGTGGCTCCTGGGAGAAGAAAAGGGCCACCTTTGCTGGTGATTGTGGGAGGAGTCCCGATGTGGAGTTGAGAGTAACAATAGAAGGGAGAGATTTAGGGGCAACTGCTGAGTGTGGGAGGAATCGAGGAAAACTGTAAAGGGTGTGGCTGCGTATTAGGATGTGAGTTCTCTGTCATGTTCTTTGGGAGATTCAGATACAGATGGAAAATACTTTTGTCTGTAGGACTCAATACAAAACACTCAATGTGAGACTGGACTGCGTGAGCTTCAGCACTTCATCGCGGTTATGACTGCAGCTGTCACCTTGCTGAGGCATGACCTGGAATTCTCTCTGCGACCAGGTGGTGTGTGGACACAGGTGTCGACAGGTGGGAGAGGCTCGTTCCTGCACAGTCCTGCCTTCCTATTGGCTGTTCTCATCCTTCCTGGAGCTGCGTAGCCTCCTTCAACAGGACACCAATCTGTAGGTGGCCTCGCAACCACCCGTCTCATTATGAGGAGGATATCTAGAGTGTTCCTCAGGGGACTCTACTCCATGGCAGGGATCGCCTGTATTTTGGCCATTTGTGGTACATTGTCAAAAAGCTCTCTAGTCCAGTTGCTTAATTGAATTTGTTGGGTGTGAGCAGAAAGGACCTAGTGTATGCTGGGATTTCAGAGATATTATTTTCAGTATTTAAAAAATCTCTGACCGTCAGTATAAATACTCCTCTATTACAGATGGGACACTGAGAATCAGAGGAGTTACTTGCCACAGGTACGTGGCTTGTAATTGCTAGAACTGGTGTTGAAACTCAGGTCTGCTTGGGTTTTGAAACTCCTGAATGGACTTTTAAGGGGATATTTGGTCACCAGTGTCTTTGTACACTTTTCCTGCATTTGGGGGAATTTTCCATCACAGGAGTCCATACCTTCCTGAGGTGGGACCTGGAGACTTGCTATCCCAGCCTTCCTGGCCGCCACGGCCTCGGCATGTGACCTTGATGCTGACGATCAGAGGTGTCTGTGCAAAAGTTGGATTTTCCAGGGAGTGAAATGAAGGAACAGGGGCTCATGTGGAATCCACCTGGGTGGCATGGTGATGGCAAGCATGCCCAGCCTGGCTGACGTTCCAGCAGAGCCGAACTCAGTTTGTGTCCATGTGACATCTTGGGTCTTTGCTGGAGCAGGTCTGCACTGCGGTGTGGGTGTTGTTCCTGGCTGCATGGCCTCTGACAGTGATTCTCTGGCCCGCCTAGAGATGGGTATCCTGACATTCTTTAATAAATTCCTTTTCTACGAAAGTAGCCAAAGTGGGCTCTGTTGTTTATAACCAGGAATCCCAACTGGTATGGCTTTTTTTTTTTTAATTAAAATTTTTTTAAAGTTGTGGTAAAATAGAATTTACCACTTTAATAATTTTTGAGTGTATAATTCAGTGGCATTAAATAAATATATTCACAGTGTTGTGTAACCATCACCTCTATGGTAAGTGTGGCTTTTAACCATGAGTGTTTCATTAGATTCTTCCGAGATCTCTTTAAATGTTAGGAATTATTATCCTTGTTTTCTGGATGACCTGGGTTGGAAAGAGAAACTGGGAGGATCAGAAGGGCATTGAAGCTCTGTCCCCGTGTCCTGGTGGCTGTGGTGCCTGGGATAGGGTGAGGTGATCAGATGGCGCTTGTCAAAGGGAGCTGAGCTCTGTTGAGCCCAGCGTAGAGCAAGCCCTTTCAGGCTCCTCTGAGCCAAATTACAGAATTGAGAAGTTACCTGCTGACTTCTGTGGCTGAAGTGTAGAATAAAATAAAGGGCAGATCATTGAGTAAAGAGGTAGCAAATCAGAATTAAAAAAAAAAAATGAATGTGGGTGTTATAGGAAGGGTCACGACAAAGCCAACACAGCTTACATTCCTTGAGTACTCATTAATTATGTGCTAGGGGCCACTCTCAGTGCTGGAACGTGTGGTTTCCAGTCCTCACTACCAACGAACAGGATAAAAATCTTGGGGGGCCTCATCATAAGAGCAAGGTGCAATGCTTGAGTGCAGGCACTCTGATTAAACAAAAACAGGCGAAATCCAGATGACTGTGTGGAACTTGGGTGTCACCTCTGTCCATTTCATCGGCTATAGAATGGGCATAATAACCATCTCTCCAGCATAGGATTGTTTTTTTTTTTCCCCCCAAGGTTTAAATGAGTTACTGCCTTTAAAGTTCTGAGAACAGCACCTGGCACAAAGAAAAGCTCAGGAGATATTGACTCTTATTGTTCGCATGTGACAGCTGAGGAAACCGAGTGCCAGGGAGGTTCAGCAACATGAATTAGGTCACCAAACGGACACAGGGAGAGCTGAATTGTGAATGCAGGTTCGCCCTCAAAGCGTCTGCTCTTCCCAATCTATTAATGGATATTTGTTGAGCTTCAACGATGTGCCCAAATCTGAGAAGACATCAAGAATGTGACTGAGGGAGTTCCAGCTCCGCGAGAAGGAAAAGTCCCTGCCGGAAAAGAGACACTACGTGTGAACAAGCAATGAGCAGATCTTTCCAGGTGCCCATGGGAGTGACGCAGAAGGAAGAGCGATATGTACAGAGTGGGGCTCGGGGGTGTGGTCTGGGGTAGAGCCTTTGAGGAGGATGATTGAATGGAGACCTGGGTGACAGGGAGGAGGCAGTGACTTAGCGTTCTGGGGGACAGTGTCCCCAGCAAGAAGAACAAGTACCCACGGCTCTTGTTTGGGAAGAGAAAGGGGGCCGGTGTGACTAAAACGTGCTGAGGCAGCAAGACAAGGGAGGAGAGTTTGGCTCTCACCGGCAAAGGAGGGAGCACGTCACCTCCCGTGTCTGCTTTGGAGGTGGTGATGGTTTGCCAGGGCTGCTGTTACAAAGCACCACAAACTAGGTGGCTTCAAACAACGGAAAGTTCTTCTCTCACTGTTCCGGAGGCTGGAAGGCAGAAATCAATGCGTCAGCGGGACTGAGCTCTGAATCTCTTCCATGCTTTTCTCTTGGCTTCTGGCGTTGCTGCCAATCGTTGGTTCGTAGATGCATCCCCTCAATCTCTGCCTCTGTTGTCCTGTGGCCACCCTCTTCCTGTGTCTCCCTGTCTGTGTCTCTTCTCCAAACACATTCACAGGTACTGGGGGTTAAGACCTTCCTGTCTTCTCATGAGGCACATGTCAACTCATGACAGCGATCAAAGAGCTGTAACTTCTATGAAGGCTCCGTTTCAACTGCAGAGCCCAATGCACAGGCCAGTGCCATTATTCTGCTGGCAAGGAAGGTAAGAAAGGGAGGTGGTAAGGGATGAGCCCATCTTGGGTATCAAAAGGCATGACTTTTCATCCTGATACCCGTACAAAGTGGTCACATGACCTCCAACAAGTCTACAGCATCTTTGACTGCATCTTCTTCATTTTTCAAATGAGGACTCAGGCTGTAAGATGTGCCTTTTGAGTTCTCGTGGCTTTAAGAACATTCTGTTGACCATCATTTACAATTATTCAGCTCGCTGAGTAGGAGGCAGTACAGTCAATGCCATTCTTATTCCACCTCAAGTTCAGTAAGAACCCACAGAAGCACCCTAGTAGATAGATAACAATAATTGTCATTATTGATTATGTGACAGACGTTTTGCTATGTGCTCTGCAGCTAGTAATTCAAAATCTGCCTGCGTCTGGGTGAGGGATATGTTCATCTCACAGTTCATCTTCAGCGGGGTGCTGTTCACGTGTGCTTTGTACATGGTCCTCTCTGGAGACGTAGATGTGTAGATGCCCTGTAAGTGCTATAAGCTGCCCTTTGTAAAGATGAGAAAGGAAACTCGACAAGAGGCGGTAATCCCCGAGCTCCCGCTCATTAAAGGCAGAACAGGGACTCAGACTCAGACTTCTGACTCCAGAGCCTGAGCCTTTGCCAGGACACCAGGCTGCCCTTTGCAGACCAGTGAGGGCATGAAGCTGGGCATGGGGAGGGAGGTCTGGGTTTGCGTCCCAGCTCTGTGTCTGTGAGCAGGTCACGGAACCCCTCTGTGCCTCAGTTCCCTCATCAGTAAAATGGGGTCAGACTCATCTTACTCCATAGACTTAAATTCAGTGAAGTAATGTATTTCGTGTCCCTAGAACTAGGTGTGCAATCGACACTAGGCACAAATGGGACATGTTTTTCTCCACGGAGGAAAGACACTGAACACCCCTTCCCCAGGAATTAGCTCCCTGGCGGCGGATCGAGGTGGCTGGTGATCAGCACGGCCTTTTGAAGGGGGTTGTCCTTTCCAACAGAACATGACATAGCTGCAGGGAAAGCTGTTTTAATTCCACTTAGTTTGATTTATTATTGATAATGCTGGAGATAAATTAGAATCATTAAAATAAGAGGCCGTAGTCTGTAGGCTGTTTAGAATTCTGCAGCTATCTGTTTTGCATTTGCTGGGACTGACGTGAGCACGTGTATCCGGAGGTGGGGAGCCCTGGGGAGCAGGAGGCAGGCAGGCCTGTGGGCAAAGTCTGGGCGGTGAGGGAGGAAGTACAACATGGAACATGGCTTACGTGACTAGGGCTGCCATGACAAAATGCCACAGACTGGGGGAGCATAAACAACAGAAATTTATTTTCTCACGGTTTTTGGAGGCTGGGAAGTTCGAGATCAAGGTGCTGGCGGATCCAGCTCCTGGTGAGGGCTTTCTTCCTAACTTGCAGATGGCTGCTTCAGCCTCACTTGGATTTTTCTCTGAGCATGTGGGGTGGAGAGAGAGAGCAAATTTGCACACTCTTTGGGGTGTCTTCTCATAAGGACACTGATCCTATTGGATCAGGGCCCCATCCTTTATGACCTCATTTAAACTAAATTACCTCCCAAAGGCCCCATCTCCAAATATAGTCACATTGGGGGATGGAGTTTCATCATATGAATTGGAGGGGCACAATCCAGCCCATGGCACTCTGCCTTGTCCCTTCTCTGAGAGGCCTACAATGGCTACTGGAATTATAAAAAGATAGCAGCTAACACGTTGGTTTTCACATCCTCAGAAAACATGATGAGGTTGAGTCCTATCATTAACGTCCCTGTTTTAAAGGTGAGGAAAATTAGGCACATAGAAGGAGAGTCACGGGCCTAAGGTCCCCAGCTGATGAAGGGCGGATCCAGGTCGAGGACATGTGTACGCGTGGTGCTCATTGTACCTTGCAGTCTGTTTCACAGAGTGGCTCGGTGGGAAAAGTACCAAATTTTGAATCACCTGTGTTAAATACTATACTATCTCTGTCACCTCTGAGTGGTGAGACCTTTGGCAAGTTATCTGTTCTCTATGAGCAGATGTATCTCTTATAGGGGTAATAGTACTGTTCTCACACAGCCTGGCTGGGTTCAAATGAGATAATATTTGATGAGTACTAAATATAGGACCCAGACCATGGTCACCACTCAATCAAAGGAAAGCGTTTTTGTTTTGGTGCTATGCACACCCTGTGAGGTCTATGAGCGTGTCCTGTCATCTTGAAGAGGTTGTGGTCCCATCTCATTCAAGTTTTCAGGCTCTTCATCGGACTCCTGCCTTCTTCCCCGGCTCCAAGGTAGTCCCAGGAGAGGGTGTGATGCAAATCATTCATATTATGGTCTACATGACAAAGGATTTTGATGTGGTCTTTGATCATTTGAAAGGGAAGTAGTATTTTTTAATCTTTGTAGATGCATCTTCTACAGTTGTCCAAACAATATTGATCAGTACTTTTGATGTGTTAGGCACTGTACTGGGGACTGGTAGGTCAATGGAGAAATGACTATTGTCCTCAAGGTGCTAATCCCAAGTTCTGCCCCTTCCTCAGAGTCCTCCTTCTCATTTAACGCATCACTGCTTACCCAGTTGTTCATGTTACGACATCTAAGGCATTATTCTTAGATCTTCTCCTGTCACATTTCACTTCTATCCATTAACAGGTCCTGTCAACTTGAAACTATGTCCCAAATTTATAAGCTCCTTACCTTTTTGTGCCTCAGTTTCCTTATCTGTAAAATAGGGTTCATCATCATCATCATCATCATCATAATAATAATAATGATGATGATGGATATTGTGATATTAAATGAGTAAATATATGTAAAGTGCTTCGAATAATGCCTGATACTTTGTAAGGAAGTGCTTTGTGGGTGTTAACTTTTATCATGATGATTCTGCCTCATAAGGCCCTGCAGGATCAGGGCCCTGGCTACCTCTCTGCTCTTATCTTCCTCCATTCCTTCCTTCCCTTATGTGTCCCAGATTTATTTTCCTTCTTATTTGACCTTGAACACATTAAGCACACTCCCGCCTCAGGGCCTTTGTACTTGCTGTTCTCTCTGGGAATGCTCTTCCTGTAAATAGTTTTGAGCTTCCTTCTCTTAGGTCTCTGTGCATTTGTCACACCTAAGGACGCCTGCCCTGATGACATTCTATCAATTTATTCTCTTGCCTGCTTTCCATTTCTTAGTAGTGCTTATCGCTGCCTGATAAAAGTGTTTATTTGTTTATTATTTTCTCTCTATTCTGGTTATCTATTTATATATCACAAAAAGCTCCAAAACTTAGTGTCGTAAAGCAGCATCAATCATTTTATCATCTCTCATAGATTCTGGGGGTCAGGAATTTAGAAAAGGCTCAGCTAGGTGGTTCTGGCTGAGAGTCTGTCATGTGGTTGAAGTCAGATGGCGGCTGCAGCAGCTGGGACCCGGTCTGGCGTCTCTGTCTTTTCACATAGACTCAGAACATTTCTAGGTGGGCTTGTTTGGGCTTTGTCACAGCATGGCAGCCTCTGGATGCTCAGACTTCTGGCATAGTGGCTCCAGCACAAGTGTGCCAGCGAACCAGGAAAAACCTGTACTGGCTTTTATGCCCTAGTCTGGAAGTCACATTGTATCACATCCTCTTTGCTTTATTGACTAACCAATTATTAAGGTTGGACCAGGTTCAAGGTGAGGGATAT
Organism: Pteropus alecto; assembly: GCF_000325575.1. Lineage (NCBI taxonomy): Eukaryota > Metazoa > Chordata > Mammalia > Chiroptera > Pteropodidae > Pteropus > Pteropus alecto. The sequence goes on from NW_006437736.1 coordinate 1,485,945, forward strand.
AGACCTCACCCCTTTTTGTGAAAAGGGTCAAAGAAATTGCAGACACGTCTTAGAATCACCTCCCAACTTGATATGAGCTCCATGAAGGCAGGCACTTTGTTTCGTTCACTCATGTTCCTGGCACTTAAAACAGGAACGTAGGAAATGCCCAATAAATATCTATTGAATGAATAAAACAGTTAAGAATGTGCAAATTGTTCAAACCCCAAAAGTACTTTTATCCCCATAATTGTTTACAGTCTTAATCCGTCGAACCAATTGTTGAGCACATAGAAGAAACGATGCTAATTAAGCATGAGGAAACAGATTTAATTTAGAAGGCAAAATGCAATATTACCTGCATAGATGTATTCACCAAGGACTTATTCTTGGAGGTTCATGTCGTATTTGTCTGTCTCTTTTAGAGCTGAGTATGAAGCCTGGCATCAATGAATGCTTTTTCAAAGAATGACCAAGTACACTCTGGTCTGGAAGTAATCGAATATTGTCTTTATTAAAAAGTTAATAAAAACCCCACTTCTGGGGCAATTTGTTTCAAAGAAACAGCTCGACGAAGAGAAATGTGTCAACTACCATTTATTAAACACTTGCTGTGTGTCAGGGAACATGACAGGCACTTCATTGTTCATTCTCCACTGTAACCGTGGACTTTGGTGCCACTGTTATGTCTCCCAGCCCCATTTTGCAGATGAGGCTCAGAGGGGTTAATCACACCCCTCTTCCCATTAAGTTTGCAGGTGGTAAGTGGGAAGGAGGCTCTAATGTTCATCTGGCTCCAAAAGCAGAGTTTTTATTTTTATTTTTGACAGGTTCCATGCAGTCTCCTTGGGGCTTAAGGAGTTTAGCCAGGGCCTGGCATCCCCGAGGCCCTTCCTCACTTCAACTACACGTGGGCTTTTACTAGAGACTGACAATTAAGGAACATTCAGACTATTTCAAGTTGATATTTAGCAAAGAACAGGTAACATGTGGATGAAGGCTCCCACTGTCTGTCACTTTAAGATGCTATTAAGGCAAGCATTGTCTTTATAAGTGTTTCCATTATCAACGGCTTAAAGTAAATAATTTTGAATGAGTGGCAGACAGTCCAATGCATTTGAACTTAACAAATGAGTCTTCCGCTATCAGAGCCCGGAGGTGTGGCCAGGGTCATGTATGACCCAGACGAGCTGGAGTTCACGGCCCCGCCCACACCTCGGTGTTTAGGCTGAGCCCTCATCCTAAGGGGCTGTGTGTGCATAACTCAGAGTCACTTTCACCAGCATTACTTCTGAGGAGGCAGCAGGTGGCAGAGGAAGCCGACGGGAGTGGATTCAAAGCCAGGGCGGCTTCTTTCCAGCTGTGCAACTTTGGACCAGAGACTCCATTTCCCTCAGCTTCCGTCTCCTCATGTGTCGAATGGGGGACCATCGCTCTACTCCCCGGGCTAGATTAAGTGAGCAGCATTTATCAAGCACCTGTTCGGTGCTGGGCCCTGTTCTAGGTGGTAGGCACCTGGCATTGAGTACGATCCAGTCATCAACATCACAGAGCTTACTTACATTCGAGGGGAGCTTGACAAGTACCCGGAAAACAAATAAAAAAAAATCATTTCAATAAGTCCCATGAGCAAAAAGGAATCCTAGCAAGAAGATACAGGGACAGTAGGGTGGCTGTTTTACAAAGGGGTTTGAAAAGCCTTTTCTGGGAAAGGGATATTTGAGTAGAGACCCGAGTCAAGTGACGAGGGCACTGATTTCAGATATCCCCTCCCCAGAAAGGGCTTCCCAACCCCGCTATTTAAAGCAGCAACCCTATGGTCCCCATACACTCTTGCCATGATTCCTTGTTGCTCATGGGACTTATTAACAGCAAGGCCAGGTGGCCGACGTGCCCAGAGGGACCAGAGGAGAGAGTGGGGGGAAATGAGATCATAGAGAGCTGAGCTGGGTCGTGAAGGACTCCCGAGCTCAGTGTGAGGTCTTGGAATTAGATCTATAAAATGGTTCGTGTAAAGTGCCTGGCAGACTGGGTGCCCACAGGCCACTTGGACAAACGAAACCTCATCACCTACCATCTGCCAGACCCTCTGCTGGACAAGGGGACAGAGATGGGTCAGCCATACTCCCCTTTCTTCAAACCACCTAGTTCCTTTCCCTTCTTCCATTCCCATCTTCTTGATCTTATTCCTAAGGACCGAAGACCATCTGGGAGGTTTCCAGATTCGAAGCATTTTGCTCAGTTCTGGCATTCCAGTTTACAATGCATCTGACAAATGTCCTGGCTGATAGAAAGCATTTGTTTTCCCTAACCAGATGCATGAAAAAGTAACAGAAAGGAGACTTTCTTTCTTTTTTTTTTTTTTATTGAATTTTCTAATCCATTTTCTTTGTGGCTGAGAACAAATTTACCAAGCCTGCACTTGAGACGTCATCAATAAGGGGAAGAAAGGCTTGGTTCTCGAGCACAGAGAGAGTGGGGACAGCCTCATTGTTATATTGCAGCTTCGGAAGCATTTTACGAACATCAGTGCATGTGACCTCTCCAGCACTCTTGGTGAAGGTATAGCAGGATAGCAGCTCATGTGGACAGGTACTTATTCCCTTCTTGGGCACCTTTCTGGGCCCTGGGGGAATAGAGATCCGAGGTCCCCTGCAAAGGGCTTCATCCAGTTCTCACTATGCTGTGAGGTGGATCAAGATCTTGTCCACATTTTGAAAAAAAGCCAAACCTCAGAGCAAGAAAGTGTCCTATCCGAGTTCATACAACTCAGAAGTGAATGACCAAGTGGTCACAATTACCTATGAGCTTGACTTGTCCAAACTTTAGACAAACGTTCTTCCTTCCTACAGGCTCCTAAACACTGGCTCATCCCCAAGCTTAAGCAAAAACCAAGGGACAGAAAAGCTTGTTCCAAGAGGCTGGCCACAAAGACAAATCCTGCGAAACTGAATCAGTCATGCCTTCTGCTCAGCCTCACTGCTTGCCAGCCTTCCCCAAAGTTCTCATTAGCCCTGTCGCCCCTCCCTAGGAAAGAAAAGGCTTTTTCTGTTTGATTTTGAGATGCTTGAAGATCCCGAAGTCAAAGCGTTCTCCCTACTGCAACAGTCTTTTTGAATAAATTCTCTCCCATCCTAAACTCAGATTGGTTTTGCATTGACACAGGGGACCTGGAATTTGAATGCAGAATTCTCTGATTTATTTGGGGGTTAGAGGACATGGAAACGTTTACTTCTGTGTGGAATACTCTGACACAGATGTGTGCTCTTCTACAAATTGTACTAGGACCGATATTGCTGATCATATAGTCAGATTAAAATATGACAGTAACATGTGTATTCTGATCTTTAAACCTAGAAAAGTATACATGAAGTATCTTAAAGACGTGGGAGTCACTTTATTTCTATTAAAAACATGTTTCTATTTGTTCCCTTGTTTGTCTTTTGCACACGTAGTCCAGAAGATATATGATAGTTTAAGAAAGATTATGAGGAACATGCTTACGTGTGAGAAGATTAATATATTTTTGTATGAATTATGGCGGAACTACCTTATTTCAATTCTGCAAGGGCTGAAAAAAGAAACGAGTTTCCTGAGCTCATTAAGCATAATTTCTGGGTTGGCAGAATTGTTTTAGTGGTCAAGGACATGAATCAGAACCAGATGGGTCTGGGTTTGAGTCCAAGCTTTGCCATTTGCTGACTGTGCGGCCTTGAGCAATTTCTCTTGTTTCTCTGTCTATAGAATGAGGATTAACATCCCATCTTTCCCTTCTTGTTGTGTTGAGGCCGAAGTATGAACACGCCTGGGGCAGGATGCATCCTACTTTAAAAAAATAAACTTTTTAAATCGACGTTAAAAAACAAGGGATCCCCTTGGGGAGAAGAGAAGCACTGTTTATCATTAAAGAGATGATACTGCAGAGCTGGGAAGACATTTTGGAAAACCACAGTAACCTGAGTTCGAATTCACCCAGTGGCATAACAACGTGTCTCTGTCTCAGCTTGTCCTGGCTTGACTCTCCCTGCCTCGCTCTTAGCATTAGTGAGGTTTTCCAAGCTTAGTGCTTCAGCGGCTCCTCGAGGTAGTTCCTGCAGCTGCAGGGTCTTAGGTCCTCTTGGTTGCAGATCATATTTACCCATCACCAGCCACTTGCTCAGTGGTGCTGCTGGGTGCAGTCACAGAGGCCCTTTGTGGCTGAGTCCTCTCTTGTGCTTGGCTTAAGTAGTGTGAAAACAACCATTAGGCATGTGTTCAAGTGAACCTGTTCTAGAGACCCCGAGAACAGGAGTCATTGAGGTGAGGTGTTCGCTGAGTCTGCTGTGGCCTCTCTGACCCACCCATGCGGGGTGGGACTGCCACATTAGCTTGATCAAACCACTCAGGTCAGTCTGAGTTGCATGAATGAATGAATGGTACATTCAAGCCTGGTCTGCTGTGGCCTCTCTGACCCACCCATGCAGGGTGGGGCTGGGTGGGGTGGGGCGCTGCCACATTAGCTTGGTCAAACCACTCAGGTCAGTCTGGGTTGCATGAATGAATGAATGGTACATTCAAGCCTGGGTAACACAACCCTCAGTTGGGGCACTTAATGCGTTGTGAGGTATCCATTCATTTACTTGCTGAGGCGACATCGCTGTGCTGGTTTCCCAGGGCTGCCATCACAAACACCACAGACTGGGTGGCTTAAAGCAACAGAAATTTCTTCTGTCATACTTCTGGAGGCCAGAAGTCCGAAAACAAGGTGTTGGCAGGGCCACGCTCCCTGCAAAACCTCTAGAAGAGGAAATTACCTTGCTGTCCTTGTTTCTGGTGACCCTTGACATTCCTTAGCTTGTGGCAACATCGCTCTGATCTTTGCCTCATTGTCACATGGCTATCTTTTCCCTATATGTCTCTCTTCTTCTTAAATGGGCACTGGTTATATTGGAATAAGGGCCCACCTTATTCTAGTAGGACCTCATCTTAACTAGTTACATCTGCAAAGCCTCTATTTTCAAATACAATCACGTTCACAGGAACCAGGGGGTTAAGACTTGAATACATTTGCGTGTAGCGGGCGGGGGCAGGGAACACGATTCGACATCGACAAGAGTCACTGTTGATGGCTGAACCAACTCACATCTACAACCCCTTCTCCTAGCTACCTGACACTTGGGAGCAGCCATGGGGCACAATTCTGGCCCCTGAGGCTTTGGGGAGCATCTGTGGGATGCAGTGTCCAGGAAAGCTTTAGTTTTCCTGATAAGTAGAACTATACTTGACTGGCAGCCTCTTTTTCTCACTTCTTGTTTGAAATATGCATGTGTTGTTAGAAGTACAGCCATTATCTGATGAACCAGGAGAGACACAGCTGAGGAGGAACGCCGACACGCTAGTGATAGCGGAGAGGAAGGACAGCGGTTATATGTTCTCCTCTCCTTTATTTTCACCTCACTTATCACTATCTAAAACTACATTATCCATCTTGAGTGGAGTAGTATTTAGCAAAGGCAAATTAATGGCATTGGACAAGGGAAAGTTATCAAGTTTTGCAAGAACACATATGAAATGGGAAGTTAGTGAATTCATGAGAACGGCTATAAATCATCATGGCCACGTGGAGAAATAGACGAAAAATAAGAGGGAGTTCAAAGCCCAACAGAGGTCTGTTTTCGCATGAGTACAAGAGTGAGGTGAGTCAAGAACACAGTTAGGGTTGGTAGAAAGGGGCAGAGGGTACAACTGTGCCTGGAGGCTCATCTCCCACGTTCGATTGCTTCGGCGCTGGGGCCCATTCGAATAATAATGAGAAAAGCCCTATGCAAATGAAGTAAACAACAGTGAAGGCAGGACAACTCAAGGTTTGGGGAGCGATGGAGAGCAGCCGGTCAGTAGAGGCGGCATGAGATCACAAAGGAATGACACCGAATGACGTATAGAAGAGACTGACATACAGCTGAGTCTGCATATACTTGTTATGTCTCCCACTACGTCACTTGCAGCCAATTCCAATAAGTCAAGCGATTCAAGGCTATGAGGTCTTCCCTGTTTAGTCTGTTGACCAGACACCTAGGGAGAGCGAGGTGTGTGAGCCACAACTTACTACCTGCTCATTGTCTGTCTCCCCTGCTAGAAAGAAAGTCCATGAGGGCAAGGATCTAGTCTTCCTCCTTCACTGCTGTCTCCCCAGCATAGATCAAAGCCTGGCGTATAATAAGAACTCAATATATAACTTATGAGTAGATGGATAAAGTTAAAAGACAGATAAAACAACAGCCAGTTCCAATAATTCTAAGAAGGAAAGAGATAACTAGTTTGAGATGGAGAACACAGAGGGAGCCTTCCTTTAGAGAATATGATTACGGGGAGAAAGTTTAAGATGAGATTTAAGGAAGAAAAAGAGCTGGCTATGCTAAGAGCAGGGAGAAAAGCATTTCTGGCAGAGGAACCAGTATGCGGGAAGGCCTCAAGGTGGGAAAGGGTTTGACATGGTTTAAGAACTGAAAGAAGATTAATCTGACTTTAGGGACAGTGACATGACCAGAGCTGGGAGAGGTCAGCAGGGACTGGAGCCTACAGGAACTGGCAGGCATCATGTGGAGTTAGAATTTTATGCTAAGATTTATCCCCACTCTATATCTAGAGACAAAATTCAATTGTGATTTCAGAAAAGAATCCTGACGTCTGTGTAGAGAATGGATTGAAGGCAGGTTAAGAGTATAAGTGAGAGAACCAGATAATAGGCAATTGCAGTGACTACATGAAAAATGATGTTGGAATGAATTAAGATGGTGGCTATGGAATTGGAAAAGAAGTGGGTGGATTCATTTGGAACTTGCTGGTGGATTGGATATAGAAAGTGAGGGAGAAAGGAATCAAGGACGTGTATCAGCTAGTTATTGCTGTGTAACAAAGTACATCCATATTCAGTGGCTTGAAACAACAATCATTTCTTATTACAGCTCATGCTTCTGTGGATTGGTTATGGATTGGCTGGTCCAAGATGAGTTCCCTGTTGATCTCAGCTGGACTTGTCCATGCTTTTTGGGAGTAATGGGTACCCTGCTTTAATCTAGGCTCATCTGGGTTAGCTAAGCTGAGGCAGCCCTGATCCAATCCACCCTTATGTTTTCTGCTGGGTGAGCAGTCATGTTCTGCTCATGGTGATGGCAGAGGAACAGAGGTAGCAAACCCCATTACACAAAAGTATTTCAGGACTGCATCACATTTGCTAACATTCTATTGGCAAAGAGCGTTCCCTAGGGCCATGGAATTATGCTCTAGCTTAGAGGGAAAGCACTGTTGCCCAGTTACATGGTAAAGGGTGTGGATGTTGTGAGGCGTGAAGAATTGGACTGCTGATGTGATCTACCACAGATGCCTGCCATGCTTCTGGCTAGTTCTCATTATGGTTTTCCCCTTGGTCCACTCCAAACAATTCTCTCTCTCCACCCACAGGTCACCACTCCTATTTGCTTGTTCTTCGAGCTTCTGAGGAGGAGGAATGAGACAGAACTGCAGACCTCTTGGTCTGTTTGGGAGGATAAAGGTACCCCCTTGAGTTTGGCTTTGAATCCATGGCGTTGAGAGTGGATGTGGAGTCTGGCACAATGTTGTGTGGGCTGAGGCTGAACGTGGGACACACAAGTGCAGGTTTACAAAAGCAATTGAGAAAGGCCTTGGCTGAAAAGCAGAGACTATATGCAGCTTAAATACTGGGGCGATTATATCATTTGTGGGGCTTTGCAAGCTAATTTGTTTGCTGCTTTTTCAATTTGCCATTCAGTTTCCATGGTTTCACGGTTGGTCAGAGATAGAATATTTAAACCCAATAGACAAAGCTTGAAGTTGGAGAGCTAAAATGGCCGTGGAATTGTTTTATGGCATAGACCGGTGGAAAGACGGCCATGTGCAAAATCGAGAGAACAGGAATCTAATCTTGGCTTTGCCACCTTTGTGCTGAATTCCTTTTCTGTGCCTCGGTTTCCCCATCTGTAGTGTGCTGTGAGCTTTTAGATGGCTTCTGCCAGCTCTATATCAATCATAACAATAATAAGTAGAAGAAGTACCAGCAGTAACAATAGCTAGTGATTGCTTTGTGCCAGGCATGTGTCAGGTATGTTCACAATCTCATTTCCTTCTTATGATCAGCACAGGAGAAGGAGATGAGATCCCCAGGCCCATTCGAAGGTGAAGAAACAGAGGCTTGCCCGACATCACATAGCTAATAGCGTCAAAGCTGGGATAGGAAGCACATCTGTTTCATTTCGGGTCCTGGGGTCTTCACATCTGTGCCACCTGTCTCTAGGGTTCTATTCTTTTCATTGTTGTCTGATGGCACTTTCTGTGTGTGCACCGTCTGGTACTGTAGCCGCTGGTTGCTCTGGATGCTTGAAAGGAGGCTCCTGTGATCGAGGGACTGCATTTTTAGTTTTATTGAATTTTAATGTTTTAGCTTGAATTTTATAGAGCCACAGGTGGCTGAGAGCTCCCTGTTGGACAGAGCACGAGGAAGCAGGGACCCGATCACACTCAAGTGCTGTGTAGCATAGTGTTAACAAGCAGGGGTTAAGACCGATTTTCTGGGCGTGAATATCCATTCTGCCACTTATTAGCAGCATGACCTTGAGCGAGTTACTTACCTTCTTTGTGCCCCAGTTTTCACATCTTTAAAATGAGGATAATAATGGATTGGGGGTGAGAACTATATAAGTTAATACACTTAGAACAGTGCCTGGCACATAGTAAGAGTCGTATACGTGATTATCGTATTGTTACACCCATAAATGAGACGACAAAAACAACGTGATGCTATTCGATTCCCACAAAACAGAGCGAGGTGGTGTGGTGGGTGGAGCTTGTGCCACCCCCTCCGGTTCCTTTACCTGCTCCATGCACCCGTCCTCTGGCCACTGCAGGCTTTGCCACTGCAGGCTTTGCCACTACAGCTCACACCTGCCCCTGCCACCTCCAGAGGACTGTCCTGGGGCACTGGAGCCTTCTTGACCATGAGGAGAACCAATGTGCCTGGGAATCTACGTCATCTCCACTCCCAGAAGCTTGTAGCCGGTAGTCGACTGGTGTGGCTATAAAATGTCCAGCTCCTCTGCCTCCAGACAGATGGCCCCCACGTCTGAGTGTTGTTTACATCCCACAGCTCCCCAAGGGATCAGCTGAGGCTGGCACTCTGGAAACTGCACCCTCACGGCTACTTCCCCTCTGAGCCCTGCTCCCCTCCGACTCCATCCGGTTTCTCCTTAGTGAAATACATGACCCCAAAATCTTGCCCCAGGGCCTCTTTCTGGAAAACGGACCCAAAAAGGTGCTCTTTACTTTTTTTATGTCCATACTTAACCCTGTAGGATGTCTCTACTTATTTTATAGGTGAGGAACTTGTCACATGGTGGTAAGTGAAGGTCTCCTGTGGACACCAGAGTGTGTCTTCCTCCAAAGGCCACACATTGCTATGCTGATGACCACGGAGGGCTGCCCACGCCTATGCGAGTGCCACTGTTGGCACACAAGGAAACCCTCCCCGTGTGGCTGCTGCACACCGGTTTACAGTTGGCACCCATTCTTCCTTTGCCTGTTGTGAGCTATTTGCAATATGATCCCAGCTTATACTCCACGCCTTTACATGGCATGACACGTAGATGTGTATTTGGGGAGGAGGGGGGAATGCAGACCGCTGTGGACAACCCAGAGCAGGTGGTGATTAAGGCCCCTGTACCTCCTTCCTCTGCAGACACACAGCGCACCCCTCTTCCTGCCACAGCTTCCCCGCGGGCCAAGTCCGCGTATCTATCTCTGCGTAAAGACTGCCTTTAGCGCCAGGCTCATTTGCACAGTCACTGAAGAGCCGTGGAGGGTGATTAGGAACCAGACACCGTGCAAGATGAAAACAACACTCCAAGAGGTCAGGGAACTTGCTCAAGGTCAAGCAGCCTGTAAATGCAGAGCTGGGGTTTGCATGGGTATCTTCTCAGTGTCCGTTCTGGTTGCTCCCCCCTCCTCCCTCCAAAGAAGCTTTGGAAAGCATGGAATATGCAAACTCCTGTCTAACTTGCATTGGATGCTTAACTCAGATCTTCCTTGCCCCCTTGAAGATGTAAATGACTCAGACCCCTGCTGATCCCGGAGGAAGTCCAGAGCCTGTCCCATGGGTTTCTGTGGAGTCCCAGAGGCTTGCTGTGCCCTGTGCTCAGCTTCCTGTGCTTCTCTATTGAGCACAGCAGGACTGAGCCGTGCATCTCCTCTTCTCTTTGTGTCCCCCCCAGGTGAGTCCACTCACACCAAGCACTGGTGGGCAATGGAGACCTGGCTGGAGATTTTTCATGGGGGACACGTTGTGGCATCATCGATTGGCCGTCCCACCATTGTGGAGTGTCCTTCCTCCCTCAGGAAATCTCAATCTATCCTCATCTTTTTGGTGTCTGCTCTTCTTGCAACCCCATTCTCCACTCTGTCCCCATTCCCTTTCCTCAGAGTAACTTCTGAAGACTTGGTGCCAGCCACACTCAGGCTGGGGGTCACTTGGCAGAGGAACCAGGGCTCCCTGCTGTGCACATCGAACAGGCTTCTCCCAAACACTGATGGTGCCCTTCCTAAGTGGGCATTTTGTCCCATGGGCTCTTCGCAATGTCAGTCACGTCCACAAAATAAACCTCATGTATCAAATAATATTCAACTTGTTTCTCTACTTTTATGAGTCAAATGCACAACTTCCACGAAGAGTGCTTTTAAATGTTGATAGCAATATCCAAATTAATTTCTCCCTACTTTCAAGAGCCTGTGCTCACCCACAGGATCGAGATGCTCTTATCTAGTTACCTTCATGATCTCATATTTCGGCTTCCACTTGGGACCAATGTCGCCTCCCCTCCCATATTGTATCTCTGACATCATTTTGCCCTATACATCCTCTTCCTGCCTCTTAGGCTTTGCCACCTACTTTGGGAACCTTATAGCTCCCAACTTCTGCACACTGTAAAGATTCTAAGGACCTAGATCTGACCTGGTGACTATCCACTGCTCACTAGTCACCGTACCCACTGCGTAGCCACCTCTCTAGGTCTGAACTCAGGACCAAGAGCGCTAGCTCATTCCTCAGCACTTGATCTTGGCAGTGGAGGAAACTAACATAATAGCCTTCTCACAGTGGCCTGTTTTAGTTCCAGCCAAAAGCAGTCTCCTGAGTGCATTAGCTAACCTGGGCAGTCTCGTTGTGGGTAAATGTATGGTTTTCATTAGGCCTTCGGAACAACTGGAAAATAGCTCATATATCTTATACTATTTTCTAGCCCAGTGTTGTCCAATAGAACTTGCTATGATGGTAGAAATGTTCTATATCTGCACTGTTCAATATAGTGGCCACTAGCTTCATGAGCCTATTGAGAGCTCGAGATGTGGCAAGTGCCACTGAGGAACTAAATTTCTAATTCTATTTAATTTTAATTCAGTTTAAAAATAAGGAGCTACATAAGGCTAGTGGCTAACATAGTGGTCACTGAAGCTCTGGAGGTTTGCTCTAGAGACTCAGGTACACAGGTAAGAAAGCAAAGCCCAAACTAAAAAACCATGTATGAAATTATTAGACAATAAATAGGTCAAAGGAGGGTCCATTGAATAGAAGGTCATATTGGTGAACATTGTTGAATATCTACTCTGAGCCAGAGGATTACGTACGTGATCCCATTTGGTTTTCCCAACAGCCCCACAATAGCTGTTGTTATCCTTTTTCAACATAAGGAAATTCTACCTTGGAGGGCTGAAGTGACTGGTCCAAGTTGCATGGTGAGCTAAATTAGAACTCAGGGCTGTCTGACCTTGAAGTTAATGCATGCTTTTTACATTGTTCAGACATTCTCTCCTAGGGCTTTAAATAAGTCATTCATCTTTACATAGGATGGTCAACAGCTCACTTGGTCACTGTCCTCTCTTCTGGGTGACAATAAGATGGACAGTTTTATAGAACAATTATGCTTTGTTATTGTCAAGTCCAAATAATAGAATTCTCATTGCCACAGAGGTTTGTTTCAGTGTACGCACAAACGCACACACCACACAGACACATACACATGCACAGAGACAGACACACACACTTGCATACACACATGCCCAGCTCGACTTTTCCCTTTCGACTTAAACCCAGCCTTTTTCCCTAGTGAGAAGACTTCATAACAAGGTAAAAGGTTCAGTACCCAAAGATAGAGAGCAGTGGCCCGTGGTTGGAAAGAGGCATAGATTTCCTAAACGTTGCCCTTTATCCAGATTCCTCCCTGTCACCAGAAGTTTCCAAATGTGAAATTGACTAAGGCCAGGAAACAACTGATCCTAAACATTTGCTGATCTAGGAATGACTGAATGAATGCCCACCTGAGAAGTGTCTTCTGTCTCTGTATGTCAATGATTGAAGAGCACTCCCAACCAGTGGGATGTAGGGAGAACAGCAATGGTTGATGGGTGGCAGCTCCCAGGTCTGCAGGACTTACAAATGAAGCCTTTGTGAAGAAATCTAGGATTGGAGTGTCCTCTGAGCAACAGAGGCTGTGTCTCTACTCTGCTCCCCTCAGCTGGCCCAGAAGGAGTGGAATGACTATGTAGCGGTGGGTGATAACAACATAATTGGGGATTCTTGGGTGGGCGGCCAGGTTGCCATGATTCCATCTCTTATAACTGAAATCTTGTTGTGACTACATCTTGTTTCATCTAATTTAGTATCTTTTTCTGGTTGAGAGAAGATTTCTAAGATCATAAGTCTTGATTTCTGCAACCCCAATGGTGAGAAAGTCAACCCAAGCTGTCTTTAAGGAAATAAGTCAAATGCCAGATTGGGTGCTGTCTTCATTAAAGCAATGTTAGTTGCTGTTAATACACACACTCTAAAACTCAGTAACTTATCCAGTAGAAGTGCATTTCACCCTCACATGAAGTCTAAACAATGGTAGAATAAATATGGGAATGGGCTCTGCTCCACACAATCATTTAGGGATTCAGGCAGATGGTGGCTCTACCATCTTTCACAGGTGACTTCCATGTAGAAAGAATGCAGGTCCACCTGGGAGGTTTTTGAGCCAAGCTTGGACGTGGCAGACATCACTTCTGCCCACATCCCACTGGCAGTACTCAGCCATATGGCCCCGGCTAACCCCAGAGGAAGCTGGGAAACAGTCTAGCTGTGGTCCCAAGGTGAAAGGAACAGATTTGTTGATCAGCTAGTTATTCTTTGCTATAGACCTTAACCCCTCAGCTGTTAGATGAGATTAAAAAAGAGACCAGTGCTTTTATACAATTCACTCCATGGCCAATGGGTTGGGGTAAGTTGTGGTGTTGTTTTTTAGAACATTGTCCTGGAAGTCACTTAAGCTACACATAAAGAAGACCGCAGAAGAGAAGGTCTGGTAACATGTA
>NW_006437736.1:1499326-1507207 GCF_000325575.1 Pteropus alecto
ATCTGACTGCATTGGACTCTGTATGCCAATCAGTCATGTCTGCTCAGTGAATGAGCTGAAATAAGCCAAAGCCAGTGTCATCGATCAAGTAGTGGATAATATGACCTTTTAGGCCCAGCATGCTTTGGCCATTGATATTTTCCAAGTTTTACCAACTGGCTCGATCCTTCTCCTACCGTGTGTCCCAGCCATACTGACCTTTCGGTTCTCTGAATACTTCGTATCATTCTTGTCTCCATGCTTTTGCATAAGTTCTTTCTATTTCCTAGAATGTGCCAGACATCCTGATGTCCCCACTTACTACAAGCACGAGGCAGGCAACATTCCAGTGTCTTCAAATCGTCTCTTCCTTGGACTCCCTGCCTGATGGGGTGGACTTGGATTCTAGTGGTAGAAACTGCTGCCTGTGGGTTAAGCTAAGATTTTGTCTTTTGTGTGGTTGATAAAGTGCTGTTGACGCCTACGGCCCACCTCATGCATATGCCTTGTAATAATTTTAATGTAGAAATTAAAGAGCAAAAGTTGGCCAGCTTTGTGCTTTTATTAACCACAATTTTTAGGCATTATTACTTTTTCTTTGTTTCATGCCATTTCCTTTCAGCGAGAAATCTTCTTAGTACACTCATTTGCTTTGGATAATAATACGCTGTGTGTGTGCGTGTGCATGCACGCACGCACGCGTGCCACTTAAAAAATTGTGCCTGGGCCAGGTTGGCACTTACAGAAGTTGAAGATAAATAATGCTTTTTTGGGCTAAATTTCCCCCATTATCATTTTCAGACCACATTCTGTGCTGCTGCTATTTTTCTATAAAGTCACTCAGTGGTGTTTCTGGCCAGAGTTATTTAGTGGAGGTGGAGCAAATTGAAAGTTTAATGAAACCAAACAAATATTTATCGAATACCCGCATTTCTTTGTTTCAGCCCCCTGAAGCCCTGTGAGAGGGCGTTATTTCCCCGCTGTTGTTCCAATCTCCATCCTGCCTTCGGTGCTGTCTCTTGCCCAATCTGAAGCCCCAGTTCTTAGTGCAAAGTAGTGGGATATCCAGTTTCCTTGTGGCAATAAGCTGAATTGTGAGTTTTTTTTTCTCTATTTCTACCCAGATCACTAAGAACGAAGATGCCAGCTTACCCAAGACTAACCTCAAAGGAGATCTTATAGAGTATGAGAATGGCTGGTTAGTCTCACCCTCCCCCAGAGGATAAGGAAAGCAATAGTGAAGGTGAGAGGGGGCACTGTGTGAGAGAGGTCATCCTACCCCTCCCACTTTAAGAGCAAAGGGGCTGGGGGCTGCATGTCTGTCTCCCCATGAAGGGCGGAGAAGCCTGTTCTGGTGCTTCCTGTCCAGAGCCTAAGCAAAGGTTGGGGACTCACAGAGACCTCACATGAGCTAAGCATAAAGCAGTAGTGGAGAGGGACCACTGAGAGAGAGGTCAGCACCCAGGGATGGCTCACATTCCTACTGCGTGGATGGCAGAGTTGCTGTGGCAAGGTGCGCATCGTTACCAGTATGCCATCCCTGCCGTCTCCATGGCCTTGGCCTAGTGACACTGCAGTTCCTGCCATGAGAGGTGGGGTATAAGCTTCTGCTCTGTCCAGCCAGCCCTGCAGCTTGTGTTAGCCAGGGAAATGCAGGTGGAAGTAACAGTGGTCTAGTTCTGAGCCTGGAGCTGGAGGAGCATCCTGTGTTTCTGCTTACTCTTTTTGCGCATATGCCATTATCGTGGGAAGATAGCAGGGTAGCCTCCTATCCCAGAAACATGAGAGACATGGGAAGAAACCATGCCAGTCACTCCACAGACCTCAAGCTTGAAACAGAGCCTCTGGCTGGCCCTTGGACCCGTGAGCGTGACAATAAATGCTTATTGCCGTAAGCCACTGAGTTTGGGGAAGTTTATTACACAGCACTGTTGTGGCAACAGGTTATTGATGCAGTCTGTAAGGGTCTGAAGTGAGGCGTGGAGTTAGGTACGGTCGGGGCTGGCTCACCAATCCAGGACACATCCTGGTGGAGTGAGGGACCGGCATCTCTGGAAAAGGTAGGGCACTATGTGGATTTGATTACCCACAGCAGGGGACTGAGCAGACGGCTCTGATGGAAGCCCAGAGACTATCAAATACCTCACATAATAGATGTAATGGCCGGATGTGCCCGGAGTGGGCAGTATGGAGACCCCTCAGGCTTGGAAGAAGAATGTGTATCAGGCAGGACGTTTGAACTGGACAGTTATCCTTTCAACAAATATTTACTGAGCACCTACTGTGAATCAGGGAATGTTCTAGGTGTTATGTATATGGTGGTAAACAAATCAGCCCACGTCCCTGCCTTCTTATATCTTACATCCTAATTATTGATGATGATGATGATGATGATGGTGAGGATGATGATGGTGAGGATGGTGATGGTGATGATGATGATGATGGCAATGGTGATGGTGATGATGGTGATGGTGATGATGATGATAATGATGATGATGATGGTGATGGTGATGATGATGATGGTGATGATGGTGATGGTGATGATGGTGATGGTGATGATGATGATGGTGATGATGATGGTGATGATAATAATATCAATATTATGTTGAACGTTTACCTGAGATAAGACTAAATTTTCAAATAGAAGCGACCGAAAAAATGACTACATGGGGCTGTGTGGACTGAATTGGGCTAAATTTGAGTTTCTCGCTGTCAAGTAGGAACAGAGGCTTGTTAAAATCAAGGACGGGCAGTATGAAGCTGAAGTGACTGCGCGTGCTCACGTGCATAACTTCTGACCATCCCATTCTAACCGTGACAACAGCAAACGCGCACCCCTGTTCCCCTGACTGCTCTCTCCGCCTCCTGTCCTTCCCCAGGGGCTGCCTTCTCCCAAAGGTGCTACTACCCCCACCACACCCAAGAGGAGTGTCACGTGACACTCAGTGTTCTAGAACATTCTCTTGGCCGCAGATGCTTTGTCCTTATTCCACTATTTTTGTGTGGGAGCCCTTTTTCTGAGATTCATGTGACTCTCCAGATCTACTACCCTCTATCTTTGCTCATCTTCCTGGTCCCTCTTCCAAGTGCTTGAAGATCCTGACTCATGGGCTTCCTCGCCACATCGAGTCCTACCACTACCTAGAAGGAGCTCGATGCCTCTGAAGATGGCACTGCCAGTACCTTCCTCGCATATTTCCTTGGCTTTCTCAAAGACAAGGATCGTCACCTCCACGCACTTCAGCTGCCCACTCCCATCATCAAACCATGTATGTTGCTTTCCTCCCCTCAACTCCCTTCCCCCTTCCTTCCCTCCTCCCTCTCTCCTTCCCTCCATCCCGCCCTTCTTCCCTCTTGTCTTCCTTCCCTCCTGCCTCCTTTCCTCCATCCCTCCCTCTCAATACTCAGTGCGCATCAACTCTATGTCAGACTCTACACTGCGCTTTTGGGAATACAATCGTGGTAAAAACAGACACAGTCTGTATCTCGAGGGATTCATCCCTGACCACAGTTTCCTTTCTTTCTGTGCCCTCATTCCTTTGCTCCTAGGACACCCGGTCCTCGCTGACCTCAAGTTCCGAGACTGCCCCAGCCCTGGGAGTACAAAATCCATTCCCACATTTGGTTTTCACACGAATCCCGTGAAGCATACGCTGCTACTACTGCTATTATAAATAATAGCTGACTCATATCTAGTGCTCCAGACATGCCAGCACTGTGCAAGGACTTTATCTGTGCTCATTCATCAAATCCTCAAAAACCCTCGGAAGTGGATGTTATTCTTATTCCTCTCTCCCCGAGGAGGAAACCGAGGTACTCGCAGCAGGTGATCCTGGAGGAGGGGGTGAGGGAAGACAGGCAGCTGCAGTGTGGTGTGGGGAGTGAGTCCTGGGAAGACGGGATGGGGAGAGGCCAAGACAGGAAGGGGAGAGAGCTCAGGGTGGCTTCAGCCACGAGCCAGTTGGTCTGGGAGAAGAGAGGGTGGGCACGGGCGGGTGAGGGGGGCTGTGGGAGAAACGCGTATCCTCTCCATCGCTGCACTAAGCAGTAATGCCACAGTTGAATAATTCTGGTGAAGAAGGCAGTTTTATCTTTTGCAGGAAGCTTGGAAACACTTAAAAACCATCTTGCATTAAGGGCCTCTGAGGCTTATCGTATTTGAATTAGAAAAATGCATGGGGTCTCCAGCCTGTGAAATCCCACAGGCTCCTAACTTCTGCTTCCCAGCTCCTTCCTCTCCTCTCTGTAGTGGGGACCACAGTCATCAAACAGCACTTGGCATCCATCTACCCAGAGTGTTCGCTTCTGTTGTCCTGCCCCCACCTCCTTTTCTTTTGAAGGAGCTGAAAGCCGTGGATGTAACTGATGGTAGTAATTCAGAAGGCTGTAGTTGACTTTGTATTTTTATAGGTATTTGAATTGTAAAATTATGGCTCATAGCCAGATTTAGGACAATCAGAAATAATGCCAAAGAACCTGTGAATCAGAGAGTAAACCAGTTTAAATCTTGTTATGTCAGTAGAGAATAATGAAGGGCCAGTAACAGGCTCCTCTGTGTTCTGTGAACGAGGGTTGTGTATTTCTCTCTAGCATCTATTGCAAGTATAACTGCAGTGTCGTGCCTCGAGTAACTGTTCAGTCTGTTCCTTCTACTAGACTCTAAGCATGATGAAGGCACATTCCCTCTCGTCTACTGCAGTTTCCCCGTATCTGGAATAGAGAGCTCGGTCAATAAATATCTGTTGAATATGAACACATAGATGAATGGATGAAGCCAAATAAAATCCACAGCTGGCAGAGCTGGTGGAGTTCCTGCTTACATTAATTGTCTCTTTATTCTAGATTTTTCTGCTTGGTGTGGGTCATGATAAATAGAGCATTCTGGGAAGGAAGGTGCTTATTTGTGCTTGGGTGGGCTCCAAAATCATCATGCTGGGGTCTTGGCAGAGCAGACTCCGCTAGTGGGAGGAGGAAGCTGAGACCAGGCAGAGTGGGAACTGCAGAAATTGGCCTGATCACAGAGGCTGCTCTGGGAAGGACAGCTGGGATGTCCAGGAATAGGATTCGAGGGGCTGCATCCATCTCAGATCCAATTTTGGCAGTGAGGCTTGTTCAAGGAGCCGAACAGGTGGGCAGCAAAGAACAGAGAGGTAACTGGCTGGAGCTGACCTTATGAGAAGCATGTGACTTTTGGGGGAAGTTAGTGGCAAGTGGTCCATTGGGGCTGGGACTGACTGAGCGAGCAGCCTGAGGCATGGAGGGGCAGATCTGGGGCCAGAGAGGAGGAATGATGTGAGGATCCTATGATAGGCCCAGGTGTGCTGAGTCCCAGATTTCCAGAGGCCGCCCTACAAACTGGAGTGTGTATCTAGGTAGAGTCAGCATAGACTGCTAGGATGAGGAGAGGGGATGCTGTGACTTGGGAACCCGAGGTTTCACCTGCTCGTGGTTCTAGTGGTCAGGATTCTGCATCTTATGAATGTAGCCGAAATCTAAATCACAGAATTATACAGAGAGGAGATTGTCACTATGTGACCTCTTTCTTTTAAGACTGGCTAAATCTTGACCCTGAAGGTGAGGACCATAGTTTTATTAAACTAGAGAGAGCTAGTTCCCATTCATGAGACTGTGGTGAGCTTCAGAGGTGCAGTGCTGTGGGGAAGAGGTACCGAGGCCTGGTCCCAGAATGATGGCTGTGTGCTAAAGAGGGTGTCTCAGTCTCTTCATATGGACAATGGGGAAAGTTATGTTTTAGGGGAGTTTTGAGGAATAATTCTCCTGGCCTGTCACAAGTGGATTCTTTTCAGAAGGCATTGCACAAAAGGTTCAGACCATCAAGAGAAAGACATTTATTACAAAGTGTTTAAAAAAAATTTAAAACAAGGTCTTTGTTTATTACTCAAGATATTATTAAGTGAAAATCTAATGTTACCAGCCCTTTGCTGGTGAAGTCTTCTTCACCTGAGCGGACCTAGAGACTGCTCCCTATTTTGGAGTGGAGTGTGTGGGGTGGGTTGAGGGGGCAGGGAAAGGTGAGCTAACAGGAGCATTATCATTTGGGCCCCTGAGAGGTATGGATTCCCTTATTCTGTTTGTTTTTTTTTCTTTCCCTTCCAAATCAGTTGTTATAACTTTGTCATATAAATTATTTCCTGGGAACAAAATGACTTAAGCTCTCTTGGTATCCATGCGTCCAGTGTATATGTTCAGAGATGAAGGATGGATCAAGGCCAAGAAGCCTTTTAGCAGAATGAGTCAGGATTATCCCAAATTTCCTTTGGCCACAAAATCTACTTCATAGCTGACTACGTAGCAGTGGTAAGAATAAGAACAAATAATAACAGTAGCAGTGGGTATTACCACTCTTACCTTAACGAATATGGAAACCAACTCAGAGAGGTTAAGTAATTTGCCAGAGACAGCACAGGATTTAGTCACAAACAGCTGAGCTGGGATTCATCTCTGGGTTTTCTCGGACCGTTCTTTTAACTTTCTCCGTTAACCATTACACTGTTTTGCCTCTCTCGGTTGTCACAGGAATCCAAGGAGATACAGTGCAGACAGTGTTTGACACTTAGTCTGATGATGCTAAATGTTACTTCCTTTCCTCCGCTCTTTCCAAGGTCATTGCTATTCAGTCCCACCTTTCCCACTGTAACACAGACCTTAATTCTCCCTGTCGAAACATCATGTTCTAGACCTAGTGTTTCAAAGGAAATCATTTATTTCCCATCACCGTCTTCCCAGAGGGTCCCGAGCTCCCTCTTGTTCTGGCTCACCTTCTTGTGACCGCCAAACTTGCAGCAATAGCCCCGCCCCCTTTCCATTGCTGGAGGCTCCTGGTTCGGGCCCCTCCATCATTTCTGCTCTGTTGGGCATCCAGGCAAAATGGTTTCCTTCTCTAGACTTTCGGAAACACATCTCACATCGGAGCATTAGGCAGCTTCTAGGGCATCTTAGCAGTGTGCTCTGTGCCTGCCAGTGGCAGTGTCCGTGGCTCACCTACATCCATCATCCTGATACGCGCAGTGACCAGGGTATAAAGTGCAATCTCAGAGAGTCCAGGAAATGAGAGAGGAAGAGTAGCTGATGACAATTACTTTGACGGTAATAATAACATTTCCTGACTGCTCGCTGGTGCTAGGCGCTGTAGAACCAAGTATTTTATTTACTTGGATTGTCTCATCAAATCCTCAAAATAACACTATTTAATAGGTACTTTTATTCGTATTATAGTCACTGTCAGCACTCAGAAGGGTGCCTGACAAATAGAAAGGGACTCAGCTTATACTCGTTACATCTTGAATGAGTCGACTCTTTCACTGAAGCCAGAGTTGTTGAGTAGCTGGCGTCGGGTCACACAGCAAGTGTGGATTTTAACCCAGGGAACCTGAATCTAGAGCTGGCCTTCTCAACCCTTAGTAAATACTGTCTCCTGTTAATGAGAGGCAACATGAGAGGCAGGAGGGCTCAGTAGGTTGAGTCCTAAACTTCCAGTCAAGACCTGACTTCGAGTCCCAGCTTTGCCACGCATCCATTTTGAGCAAACTCCTTAACTCTCGGTGACAGACACTGTTCATGAGCCACTTCCTGGCTGCTGCCACTATGGAGGCAGTGTTATGAGCTGAGTTATGTTCCCTCCTCCCAATCCAAGTGTTGAAGTCCTAACCCCCCAGTAGCTCAGAATGTATCTTTATTCTGATAGAGTCTCACAGAGGTGATCAAGTTAAAATGAGGTCATTAGGGTGAACCCTAATCTAATATGACTGCTGTCCTCGCAGAAAGGGGAAATCTGGATGCAGAGAGACACGCAGAGGGAAGAGGATGTAAAATGACACGAGCGAAGATAGCTCTCGACAGGCTGTGGAGAAGGGCCTGCAACATCCTCCCCTCGCAGCCCTC